>NC_067465.1:10979615-11297307 GCF_025434085.1 Hippocampus zosterae
CCTGACAATCCGGACCTCAACAATCAGCGGTTGGCTCCGTCAGGCAAAGGTTGGGGCAAAGGTAGCAGTGGAGGAATGGGTGTTAAAACTGCAACAGGAGACCAAGGTAGAAAGTCCTTCAATACTTACACCTTTTTTTTTTTTTTAAGAATGGAGATTCTCAACATGTCCTTTTCCTCCTGATTTAGACTCTGGTCGCTCAACCACAAGCACCGTCAACCGATTCGGTGCCCTGCAGCAGTCTAGCTCCTTGTCCTCAGACTCGGATCGCAGAGCTCCTCAGAGGTCAGCAGCGTCGTTTCCTTCCCTTCATCATTTGTGCCCACCCAGACAACATTTTAATCACTGCTCACGCATTTGCTGAAATGGGCAGGTCAAGCTCCAGTCGCGAGCGAGGTGGCGACAGAGACCGGGCCGATCAGGACCGAGATCGCTTTGACCGCTTCGACCGCGATGACAGAAACAGCCGTAGCCAAAACACCAAGCGGAGTTTCAGCAGAGAAACGGAGGAGCGTGGCGGAAGGGGCGGCGACAATAAGCCCACCAATGAGCCCGTGCGCCGTGTGGCTAGCATGACTGACAGCCGCGATCGGGGCAGCAGAGATCGAGGCAGCCGGGACCGAGGCAGCAGAGACAGAGGAAGCCGGGACCGAGGCCCAAGCAAAGACCTCCCAGGTACAAGCAGGACTGACTGTTGATGGGCTTACAAATGTGGTTAATTGCTGCTGTAGAAATGGCAAGTAATCTGAACACTTGTAGATAGATGCTTGTAAAAGGCTGTGTACTCAAATGATTACAATTTACATTTCACGTAAAAATTGCCTGGTCTTCCGGTTAAAAAAAGGACTTGTCTTCCACAAGGCCTGGTACTAGATCCACTTCTGTTTTGGAAGTGCATGGTCCTTTGTGAGCGGCATCTACATGTTGGTGAGGTGGTCGGGCTCGATCTGTTTTTAAGCAATCTTTTAATTGCAGTAGGAGCGGAAGATGGCCAGGTTTTTCTTGCAATCCCCCGAATGTTGCTGCGCCACAGTCTTTCTTGCCTCCATGCATCGTCTATGCCGTTTCATAAAACGAAAGCACAAAGACGACCCTCCTTGAAAATGTTCGATTTTCCTTTTTTCTGGAAGCGTTTTTGCCCTCAGTCGAATGGTGATTGTAGAGACATGTTTCTCCCGGCTGTTCTTTGATCATAAATCCATTGCTCGAGTTGGTCTTCTGCCTCACTCTCGTCTCCTTGACTTTGTGGAGCTGGTCCGCATGCTGTCCTCAGCTCCGTGCACCTTTCTTCTGTATAAGCAGCGTGTTGGCACAACATTAGTCAGCCAAGCCAAGCGCTCATTGAATTCGCACAACTGTCACCGATTTTGAAATTCTGCATTATTGGGCGGCCCGTCCATTTTGGAGTAAATTTAAACATTTTAAGAGTGCCTTATGGTCTTGAAAATATGGTACTCAAAAAAATTTTTTTCTTTCCCTCCTCTCTTGTAGCAAAGCGTGAGACAGCTCCCGCCCCTTCTCTTCCAAAACCAGCACTGACCGAAGAGGAGGTTGAAAAAAAGTCCACTGCCATCATTGAAGAGTACCTCCACATCAATGACTTGAAGGTACGAACACCGCACAGCACCCTTAAGCTAAGATAAGATATCCTTTATTTGTCCCACACTGGGGAAATTTACAGCCTCCAGCAGCAAGAATGTGGGTAGAAAGGAGAAAGAAGAAAAAACAAACACTGTTCAATTAAGTGCAATATAAATACAAAATTGATAAATCGCAGTGCTATTCACAATTGTTTTTCACATTTTACATTCGATTCACATCTAAGTATTATTATGATGATTATTATGGTTATTATTCAGCAGCCTGACAGCATTCGGTAGGAACGAGCGTCGGTATCTCTCCTTCTTGCAGCGCGGGTGTAACAGTCTCTGAAGGAGCTACCAAGTGCTGTCAGGGTGGGCTTGTTGGACGCGTGCAACTTACAGCTCCAACAAATCTACTTTGTTCCCCTCCGATGCTGTAGGAGGCGCTCCAGTGCGTGGCCGAGCTCAACAGCAGCGCATTGCTCTACGTGTTCGTGCGGCAGGGCATGGAGTCAACGCTGGAACGTAGCACCAGTGCTCGAGAGCACATGGGCATGTTGCTGCACAAACTCACCAGTTCGGGGACCATGCCTGCTCCGCAGTATTTCAAAGGGTGAGGCCCGACTTGGTGTTCACCGCCGCGCGTTCAAACCTGCAAACAACAACAGAAAGACTTGAGTTGCATGTGCTTTTGTTATCGCAGGCTTCTACAGATCCTGGAGGTGGCCGAAGACATGGCCATTGACATACCTCACATCTGGCTCTACCTGGCTGAAATCATCACCCCCATGCTTCTTGAAGGCGGCATCCCTATGAGGCAGCTCTTTGGGTGAGCTGAAAAAAATATTTGGAAAGTACTTGTACTTAGTTTTCATCACATTGTGCTATTAGAACAACTTGAATGTCCCAGACATGACTCGTACAATAAGTCAGGGACCTTGAGTGAAATTTTGGGATGAACCTAAAATAACACAATAACCTTTTACTGACAAACTCAATTTGACTACATTTTTGATTGGCTCTCGGTGTTTTGTTTTTTTTGTTTTTTTTTTTTTTTTGCAACTTGCTCTCTCAAACAAGGAACTGAATGACAAAAAAAATTGAGTTTTTATTTTGTTACCATGACAATGACGGACAAGGCTTGACACTAGGATTTACTCTGCTGGTGGGAGCAGTGCCCCCAGAGCATGGCAAAAAAGTCAACAAAGACATATAAAGGATTGTCACCCACACTGGCTTGGCTGCACTTGGGACACTACCTTGTGTATGCGGGCCATAAACACGCCAGCAAACACAAATCTCAACTCCACCCACATAAACACAGCAAAGTAGTAGAACAGTCACGCTTGTGCTCCTAATCAGGAGCAGGAATTTGAGCACAATAGTCCTTCAGATGGTTTAGTCCGTCTGTCGTTTTGAAAGCGGCTCGTCAAAACATCAGAGCAGTTAGCTCGCAGAATAATTTTCGGCAATAAAGCAGATCAAATATTTACAAGGTTGTTTAATTTCACACTTGATGAGGGTGGCAAGGCACTCCAGAGTCGAGTCCCTATTTGTATGTCAGCAATTGTAAATTGACCATCATGTCCTCTTTTCAGATATTGCCTCCAACTCTCTGTGCGTCGGACTAAACAAACAAAAATGAAGTGCAAAGATTGTCTGTGTCTTAATTGTTCCTCCAGGGAGATCGCCAAGCCTCTCTTGCCTCTGGGGAAGGCCAGTGTGTTGCTGGTGCACATCCTCCACTTGCTGTGCAAGGGGATGGTATGTTCTTACATCACTTTTCTTTTTTCTTACATCACTGCCTTTTTAAAAAAATATTTTCGAAGGAGAACATTTTGAGATGTGTGTGTGTATATATATATATATATATATATATATATATATATTTTTTTTTTTTTTTTGTTTGTTTGTTTCAACGCTAGACTCGCAGTAAGGTCGGCGCCCTGTGGAAAGAGGCAGGACTGAACTGGAGCGACTTCCTTTCCAAGAATGAAGACGTCAACAAGTTTGTCACTGACCAGGTGTGTTACATTACATTATTTGTCTTTTCCGGGATGATTGTATTATTATTATCATTATTATTATATAAAAATGTAAAAAACTGTTTTAGAAACAATTTAAATTGATTTCAATTCTCGTTTTTTCATGAAATATATATTTGTCATTTAATTTTATCAGTAAATGTTGTTGTTAGCTTGTATAAAGTAACATAATTGCATATTAGTTTTCAAGAATACTTTTAAATACTTATAAATAATTAAAAATAACATTTGCAAAATCTGAACTAAAATAATTCACCCTTTTTCCTTGAAAATTATTTAATCATATAGAGTATTTATAATATAAAATACAAATATCTCTCTACATATACAGTACCTCGTTGGAGTTGTATTTATTCTTTTTATATAAGATGTGCAGAAGAAATGCTTGGCGTAAAGGCCAGGGTGGGATTTGTTAACTTTGTCAAATTTATGAAATATGCCTATTTAGCACAAAAACATAAAGACAGGAACGTTTTTTTAAAAATCTTTTTGGCTCACTTTTTTTAACGAAAAAATAAAACTTAAGTTAGCTTATCACAAGAATAGGTCTCATTTTTAAAATGAGAAACTTTTCATTTCTTTATATTTGTAAAGGTTGGAAATGCGCCTTCTCAATTTGTACTCTGTGAAGACATGAAAGGCCCTGTTCATCTGTGCTCGTTTTTGATCCACGTTTTTGTTTGTCTTTCAGAAAGTGGAGTTCACAACCGGCGAGGAGCAGGAGTCCAAGGAGAGCACTAAGAAGTCTCTGAGTGCGGATGAGCTGAGGCAAGAGCTGGACCGCCTCCTCCGCGACAAGGCCAGCGACCAGCGGATCAAAGACTGGGTGGAGGTGCCTACTCACTTCATTAACCGTAGCGTACTATTGAGGTTACATTTGACAGCAATTAAAATAAAAATACAAGAAAATGAACATTATTTAGTGGGGTGGGGGGTGAAATAAGCAAAAACAAATAACTCCCCCATTTCAGGCCAACCTGGATGAGCAGCAGAGCTCCTCCAACCAGTTTCTACGCGCGCTCATGACCGCCGTGTGCCAGTTGGCCATCACAGGTAAAGGCGGCCACCGTCTTAGCCAATGCTTTAGTCTGAAAGTTCCCTTCTTTCAATGGCGTGTGGCTTGCAGGGGACCCGTACAAGGTGGACGTGCCGCTGATCAACAACAGAGCCGCCCTGCTGCAGAGCTTCCTGAGCGACGAGCAGAAGGAGCTGCAGGGGCTATATGCCCTGCAGGCACTCATGGTGCATATGGAGCAGCCTGCCAGTGAGTCTCCTGTTTCCCCTCAGATTAAACAAATAAAAAACTGTGTCTCGATACCAGCCCTTCTATTTATCAAAGTTACTTGGGGTTTTCCTACATTTATCAGTGCAGTGTTAGTGTTGGAAATGCATATTGCATTTGGGCTTTATTTGAATTTAAAATATTCTGTTTCCAAATGATTAATACAGTTTTGGCAAGGAAGAGTTTTCAGGATTTCAGTAATTCTTAAAAACCGTCTAGTCCTAACATGTCTTTTCGCCCTTGCTGTGGTTTTCCCCACACAGACCTCCTGCGCATGTTCTTCGACGCGCTGTACGACGCCGACGTCATCAAGGAGGAGGCCTTCTACAAGTGGGAGTCCAGCAAAGACCCAGCGGAGCAGAGCGGCAAAGGCGTGGCCCTCAAGTCCGTCACCGCCTTCTTCACTTGGCTGCGTGAGCCCGAAGAAGAGTCGGACAAGGAATGAACGCTGCCCCACCTGCGTGGCCCGGAGGATGAATAGGTAGCGATTCAAGGGACGATCTTGCCGATGAGGCAGACTCAAAATCAAAATCCTCAATGAGGATAAATATCTTTTTTTTTTTTTTTTTTGAGGGATAGACTCAAACAATCATTTTCTCCTCTCTTCCCTCTCTCCTCCTACTTCATTGTCTCCCCTCCTTCCCCCGCCTCACCGGCCTGCTCTCCTTGTGAAATAAACTTCTAAAGTAATTCAGCAGGATAGCTCATGCAGGTTGTGACATGTTCCCGCCACACCATTAAGAAACTCACCACACTGCAGAGACCGACAGACTGTTTTTTTTTTTCCTTTTTGATCTGTGAGATGATTGTCAGTCGTGGGTCACCCAGCATGACTGAAGTGCGTTTCAAAAAAAAGCGCCATCGCATGGTCGGGTGGCTCCGCTTTTTTTTTTTTTGTCTCCAGAAATTCCTTGAGGGGTGGGTGCGCTTTTTCTTGCTGGGATTTTAAGAGGACAGATGCACACAAATGAGGTGTGATCTCAATGCTTCCTCGTCATCACGCTGACTGACTCTTGGTCTTTTTTACCTCCGCTGCGGAGGGACACTTCACCGAACCCAATCGCCATTAAAACTTGAAATCTACAGAAATCAACTTGATGCATTCTAGAAAGTTAAAGCAGAAAATATCCGGAAGCCTTTTTCTACATCAAGTGGGAAACTCCTTTCTGGAGCATTCTGTAAATATATACTAATTAAAACCTTGTTTTGTTTTGTGGTTATTTTTGAAATAACAGTTGTCCGGATGCAGAGAGGTGCTTTAGATAATCCTTTGATTATTAGTTTTATTGGAATTTTGTAAATATATTTTTTTGCTTTCTTTATTTAAGAAATTCTGGCTTCTTTTGCATCGGAAACTGGAAACATGAGGAACATTGCAAATAAAGGACTTATTAAGTTGCAGTGTTTTTTTTTTTCTTTTCACCCCCAACCTTATCAACCCGGTTCATGTTGTCCTCGACTGTTCAGAATGCTCCACTTTAAGAAATTTCACGTGTCACGGTCTCTATGGGGTTGTGGAATTTACAAGATGATGTTTGTAGTTTGACAAGAGTTGTATGCTTTCAAGATAAGTTGTGTAGTTAGAATGAGAAGATTGAATTAACATTTTATACTTTCGAGAAAAGTTATATTTTAGTACTATAAGTGGTATGCTATGAAAAAGTTCTTAACATACTTTTTTCCTTGGGGTAATGTCCACCAGTATTCTCAAAGGACTTTCAAAAATGTTTGTACCAAGTATCCCGATATCAAATTTATCACGTTATAATGCTGACCTTATCACATCATGGCAATTTATAACCTTATGACATCGCCTTAATCTTGTGTGAAATTTATATTGTTAAAACACAAGTTACACTGCTGTGAAATAACCTTTCTGATTTGTTGTTTGCATAGTTATCACATAAAAATATTTCAGTTCATCAAACCAATTTTAATATCACGCAGAGACAACCCAAGAAAACGCAAAATCCAGTTTCTAAATGCCAATTAAATTTATTAAGGCACAAAAATTATAATCCAAAACTGCCTCTCCCTCCTTGTTAAATCACGAAGTAACTTTGACTAACAACAGTTTTCTGAACGCCGAGTTCAATTTCACAGGCAACATGACACATTTGTTGAATCAAGACATCACATAAATATAATCTGCCAGACAAAGTGAAGTAGGCTCTAAGAGCTCGAGAAATAAACGCGTCATGCCACGATCCAAAGCAGTTCAATAAGAAATTAGAAAAAAAGTTATTGGAATATCTGCCTGGAAAAGCTATCTCCAATCTTTATGGAGAAAACCGGGAACAGTGGCAATAAATCTTGGAGTGGTCGACCCCAGAGTGTGACGACGACTCATCCACGACTTTGCAAAACAACCTAGAAAAAGACTCCAGACATTGCTGGTCTGGATACGTTCTAATGTTAAATTCATCATCATGATGATACAGAACTTATTTCGGTGTGTGGGGGGGCAATAGTTTTACGTACAATACTGTTGTGTGCGTTTTTTTTGTTTTGAGGCATTTAAAAAAAAACGTTAAAAACCAAATTCAGTGTCTTGATGACACTGGAACAGATTATTACGTTACCATTCATTTCAATGGGGAAAGACACCACCGCGTGCGTTTTTGTTTTCTCTTTTTGTATGTCGCCTAGTTGTCTGCCTCCTGTTGAATGTAACGAGCAGAGCCTGCAAATAAAAAAAATATATACAGTACATATATAGATAAATATAAATAATGCCCGCATGTTGGGGGGGGGAGGGGGCTACAAAGATGGGGTACCGGAGGGGCGGGTGTAACACCGCCTTGATGACGCTCGTCATATCGGGAGACATTTGGCCACCCGAGCGATCCTTGGTGCCTCCTCGTCATTCTCTTCGTCCACCTCCTCCTTCCGTGGTGGACATCCGACGCCGGAGTGACTGAAGATGCTCTTCGCCGCGATGGCGTGACGCGCGTGGACCGACGCGCATTTGCCCTTCCTTCGAATCTGTTGATCGCCTTTGGGTTGGACGCCTTGCTCTGCATTAGGATGAGCGATGATGTGATTTACAGGTATACGTAGTGCACGAATGGACGGCAAGGCACAGACCGAACTGAGTGCATGTTCGTGTGCGTGCGTGTGTGTGTGTGTGTGTGGGGGGGGGGGGGGGGGGGTCAGAAGCGACATTACTGCATCCCCCTGCCTTGCGACGAAACTCCATCGTTGCAGGCCCTGACTGTCACTCGTGTGCAGTGCTGCGGTACTTGAACGCACCATTTCATAACATAGGAGCCGTCTAGCCCCCCGCCCCCTCCCGCAGCCACCTCTGACTCGCTCCCCCCCCCAAGGAGGCTGCTCAACCCGGCTCACCTCGAACCCACTTGTTGGTCCTCCGCCGTGGTCGACCGCGCGTGTGATTTCTAGGACACTTTATTAGGTATACCCGCACTCCCCATTATGATACCCATTGCGACAATAATGTTGTTGTTTTTTTTGGGTGGGCAATTAATTTTCAAGTGTATTACCGTGCTTACGCTGCATTATAATCGGAGTTGTGACCCTCTCGTGCTTTTCAAATAGTATACAGTATTTGCTTCCTCGATACCAATTTAAATGCACTCGTCGAATGACGAGGGCGCTCTCGTAGAACGTTTTCACGACTGTATGACATTGCTGCACTACTAGTAAGATAACTACATGTTACTCATGAGGCAAAACTGTTGACATCTACGAACAACGAGTTCAGTTAGTCAAGTACTACATGTGAATCGTCGAATTTTAGAATGGCACAATTAGCACTCGTAGCATGCACCTGTCAACTAGCGCACTGCGTGCTCACCTGTAGCAATCAGCGAATTGTGCTACTTGTGTTTCGATGCTCTCTTCTCCTCAATAGTAAGAAAAGTGTAACTGTAACCATTTTGGGGGCTTATTCGTTGCTCGTGCTATCTTTCAATATGTTTATAAATGTGTTTTTATTATTTTAAGTCTATTTCAAGACCTTCAAGAAAAACAAGTGCGGTTAAAGCTATCCAAAACATGCCAAAGGGAGTATTTAAATAAGGTACTTCTATATCGCGGATTTCACTTATTCTGTGGGTGGTTGTTATTTTAGATCGATTCCCTACAAGTGTTTGGGACTCACCACCCGGTGTAATTTGTCCTTTGACATTAGCAGGTCCCATCCCTGGTGTTCACCCAGCATCCAGGAATGTGCATGTTGGGTTAGGTAGCACTATCGCTTTTAATCGGCATTAGCAGCTGCGCGGTGGGCCTGAGCTGCTTACTACACAACATATGCTTGCCCCTCACCTCCCTGCACTCTGACCTTTGGGAAACCACTTGGCTGGCTTAACAAGTAAATGTAGGGCAGGGCCAAAAGCTTTTCAAACACACCAAGCGGTTGTTGTTGGCACGTAGTTGTTAGTTTTACAGAGACGCCGCATCTGCGCTATGAGGCTGAGGTCCAGGAGTAGCGAAAGGAGGTGGCTCGACGAAGATGAGGTCCACAGCAGAAAGTTTTGTTTTTGTTTTGTTGTTTGTCTGACTTATGATAATGATGCACTGTTGTGACTTGCAGGTGAAATTCGAGGAGAGTGACATGATTCCAAAGTCAGGAAAATCTCCGGCGGACACACGGAAAAGTGTGGGCATCCATGAGTTTGCGGCGCTAGCTAGATCGTCCCTGAATGGTAAAAAATATATATTTTTCATCACAGAATCATATTTGGCAAACAAGCAGCTTAGAGAAATACTGAATTAATAATACACTGTGTTCCAAACACACACGCAGGGATCTCTCAGGCAGTGAAGGACCATGTGACCAAGCCCACCTCACTGGCCCAGGGTCGGGTTGCCCACCTCATTGAGTGGAAAGGTTGGCCCAAACCCGTCGATCCCCCGCAGGCGGCCCACTTCAGCTCCTACTGCCACCTGAGCGAAGTCGAGAAGGAGGCTCGCTTCGCTGCAGGTGCTGCACGCACACGCACGCACACACCCGCTGCAAACATACTTTCACTCGTTTGACTATTTTGCACATTTGTAGTTTTGTGCGAGTGTCTAGAGATGAGCCCTTGCACTATTGCGACTAGCAAAAATACTTTTTTTTCTCCTGGCAGTCACATGAACTCTATTAAAAAAAAAAAATTCATAGCGATTTTAATAGCAATACAGCTATATATAATGAATAAGCTATTATTTTCATATCTTTGAACTTGTAATAATGGTTATGTCATACATGAAGTTGTATGCCACCTAATATATTTTAAAACAATCAGTGAATTCAGTCCTTCAAAATAAGAATAAATGAATGTAATAGTACTTTTGTGAAGAATATAATCAATTAATTTGATTTACTTCCCCCAACATTTTTACTGTGACTGTCCAATCCATAAAACACATTTAGTAGCAGTACATGCGTATTTGTGTTTTATAAATCTTTTTTCATTGTACTTCAATGCACTCACCATTTTCTAAAACACATCCACAAATGAAAAAGAAAACTGTCGCATCACCCACATTGACATTGATGCTAATAAAATTAGCGTTATGCGTACGATAATATCCATCTAATTTCTCCAAAATCAAATCCATTTCTTCATTTATTTTTAAACAAATATTATCTTATTCTGTAACATTTCTGTTATTGTGTCATGACCAAAATATGACATATTCCCCACCAATATTCTGCACAGTAGTTGTTGTCGTAATCACATGCTAATGCAGTTCAAGGTCCAGCAAATATATTTTGAATCCGCTGCAATGCCTTCAGCGTGAAAGTAGCCGTCGGCGGTGTTTGATTGCACCGGGGCACGTGCATCCTTTGACTTGTTCGGGTTTATCGGCGGCACCATCTGGCACCTCCAACCTTCTGTCAAGCACCTAATCCCCCTCAAAGTCTCCTGGGAGCAACGGGGGCCGGTCTTGGTGGCAACGGCTGCCTCGACGAGAATCACTCGTCGTCGGCGTCATTGTTCTTGTTGGTTGGCCGTGACTCATCCTCGACCGTGACGTTAGCCGCTTTGAGGAAAGTGGCAGCGCTTATCTGCAATCAAAACAAAAAAAAAAATTGAACGCGTTTCCTTAACGGTGACTGAGCCACGGCACTTCTTTTACAAGAGCAAAATACTCTCAAATAAACGCCCCCCCCCCCAAAGTAGAAAATACTGTCCACTCTATTCCATTTGATCAATTAATTATACTATTGTGTACGTTTAAAGAAAGTACATACAATAAAAACAGTAAAAGAACAGTAATTGTGCATTTAAAATACTGTATATTATTCCTAGAACTTTAAATTGGGTCAATTCGACCCGTAGTATAACAGCAGGACGGCAGTAAACACTACTAGGGAATCAAAATGAGTCTGTGGGATTTTATTGTACATTTTAGAAATATGTATGTTTATATTACTAAACTTTAAATGGGTCAATATGACTTGTTTGAAACTTTAAAATGGGTCAATTTGACCCACAGTCTGACAGCGTATTATATGACTCCTCAGGATTTCTTCTTTTAATAACCAAAAAACAAAGAAAACACCCTGGACACCCTGAACCGGTTGCCAGCCGATCGCAGGGCACATAGAGACGAACAAACATCCACGCTCACACCCGCACCTCGGGACAATTTTAATTGAAAAATTAAAAGTTTAATCAGCCTGCCATGCATGTTCTGAGAATGTGGGAGGAAACCGGAGTACCCGGAGAAAACCTACGCAAGCCCGGGGAGAACATGCAAACTCCACACAGGGAGGCCAGAGCTGGAATTGAACCCGGTATCGCTGCACTGTGAGGTTGACACGCTAACCAGAGGACCACCGGGCCGCCCCAAATGTATTTTTAGATTTTTAAATGTAATATGGGTCAATATGACTTGCTTTAAGCTTGAAAACGCATCAATTTTACCCACTGTATAGCAGTGGGGTGAAGTGTTGCTTAAGATAAATAACAAACGAACCCCAACCCAACATTTTTTTAAAGAGTTAGTTGTGGTTATGCGGCAATTTAGATTTTTGAACTTCAATATGGGTCAATATGACTTGCTTCAAATTGGGTCAATTTGACCCTCATTACAGACAGTGGTGATTTGTTTCCTTAACATATTTTCTCCAGTGAAATGTATCACATTGACCTGTTTTTTAAATAGGTCAATTTCACGAGCAGCGTTAAGTACCTTTTTATAGATTAAAAAAAAACAAACACTTACTTACTGGAGTTTTAAACTGAACACCTCGTAAATTTGAACAAGTTCATATTTGGAAATGGGTCGGTTTGACCCGCAGTGGGTCTAAACTCCAATAGAGGACCGACTTGACTCCGTTGGCTTTGCCCCAAGGTGTGGCCGAGCAGTTTGCCATCGCCGAAGCCAAGCTGCGAGCGTGGGCGTCGGTGGACGAGGACGACGCGGACGAAGAAGAGGAAGAAGACTCCAACGACGAGGACCCCAAAGCGGGCTCTCCCACCGACTTCCCACCTCACAGCACAGCAGGTACCCCCAAAACCCAAAAGCCTTTCCACCTCATCTACTGTCATTCCGCCTGTCATTCCACTGATCAAATCCCACCTTGCCATCTCTTTCAACCGCCCATCCCCGTAGTTTTTCTGACTCTTTCCTTAGACTCCACCACATCCGATCCTACCTGCGCAGCGCCGGTCCGGTCTGAAGGGATTTCTGAGGGGTGCGGCGGCGGCGGCGAAGTGTGCGTCCACCACAAACCCAAGTGGAGGCCCAGTCGTTTCGATTCTTGCTACTCTACCTCGCACTCTGAATCTCCCGGAGAGGAGGAAGAGGAGGAAGAGGATGAGGTGTTCCATGAAGCTCGGGCGTGGAGCTCCTGCTTCTTCCCGTTGGACCGGGCCTCCTCCTCCGGGGTGGCGTCCCTGGACGAGGACGACCAAGTCAACCAGGACCAAGGAGGAGACAAGATGGAAGAGAAAGAGTATTTGATGTGATGTGTCGTCCATGTCGTTGATGGTGGATATGACGTCATCTGTTCCGCTTTGGCTTGTGTCCTTCTCCTTGTTCTTCTCTCAAAGTCTTTTTTCAGGCCGAGAGGCGCCAACCGATGAATTGCGAGCGGAACGTCAACGCTGTCGGTTTTGTACAGTTTTTGGTGTCAAGTGTTGCTCTGGCGTTGTTTTTTTCTATGGAATATTTTGTAGTGTTGTATTTTATGGAGGTTCATGGTGTGTCACGTGAATGTTGATACTTGAATGTCCCTGCACACGTCAAAATATAAGGTGGCTTTTTCTGGAGGGAGCGCACGAGTCTTGTTTTTGTTTTTTTTTTGTTTTTTTTTCCAGGCAGCTTCCAACCAACCTGGCAAACGTGGTTCTCAATTTAAGGAAGGGGGTCCTCATTTTCTTGTCAATTAGACAAATGAGTGTTAAGTGGCTAATTTTTTCAAATGAACATAAAGGGCCAAGTTCCTGTTCAATTCTGGTCCTTGTCACTTTTTCAGGCGGGGTGGGGTCAAGTTGGTCGGTGAAACTCGTGTAAGTGGCTAAATCTCCAAATGCGCCTCAGTGGTCCGCCATTGAGTTTTTTTTTTTGGTGTGAATCCTCTTATGATAGACATGACCTAATTTAGTGAAACTAGTGTGAGGGAAAAAAGCATAAATGGTCAAATTGATCCAAAAATAGCCGCTTTGAACTAAAATACTGACTTGTTGGAATCAAGGCGTCGTTCCTTGATACCCGTTGGTGTGTCCAGTGATGATAGACATGCCCACCAAATTTTGTGACTGGGTAAACTGGTGTTGAGGGCAACCTTTTCCACATTTGTGAGAATTATCAAAGTGACCCCAAAATATGTGAATTTAAGGCGTTGCATGCAACAAAATGCAAAATGTCAAAGTGTTCAAAGCAAAATGGCCAGCTTCCAGATTCAATATGGGGCATGTGCCCTGTTCTGCTCGACAAGCACGCCAAATTTCCTGTCGATTCATGAAATTAGTTTTCGTCTCTAACTTTGATGGGCGCTACTGTGTGAGTTTTAACCCTTTCAGGGTCAGCGGTCACTACAGTGGACAGTTTATCATGTTATCAGGTTACAGGTTATCATTATTGGTGATCGGAAAGGGTTAAGGCATCATGACCAATTTCAACTTGTGTACACGCGCCTGCTAAATTTGCTGCATTTTTAGGCACAATGAGGCCTCCAAAAGGAAAATAAATCTCCAGAGGAATGATAGTAAACAACAACCCCAACCTGGTAATGAAACAATGCCAAAAAAAAAAAAGCGCAAAGACAACCATTTTTTTCCCAAGGGGCTTTTTGTTGAAACCAAAGTCAGTGGCTCATGTACAAAAAACATAATTCATGTTCTCCGAAAAATAACAATGGCTGTTTGACTCCGAATGTGTCCTGGCATCCGTCGACATTTGCATGTATGTTGTATGTACAAAAGCATATAAAGGGAAATCATGTACGACAGACTTATTGCTGAACTAGATACGCTGCAAACCAGTTTACATTGAACCGTGTTCTCTTCTCGGCCCGGGCACTACGTCACATTCTACGATGCAAACAGATTCGCGACATGAAGTGAGCCTGCGGCATGAAAATACGGCTCCAAAAAGTGCAAGCGATACAGGCTTGCTTCCATACTTTGACACGGACTCACAATTTGCTTCGACAAGATGGTATGTGCTTCTTAGTTACATGACACTGCATTCAAGGCCAGGCTGGATAATACATGTCATATTCTTGGTCATATCACGTAACAGAAGAGTAGATTATAGTCATGTGCACGTCGCCGTATGTTTGTGTGGCGATACAGTGGCAGTTTATACGGTCCTTGCCCTTATAAAAGCCACCAGAGGCTGCCAATCGAAAGCCGGTGTGATATTTACAGTGTGCTTCACGCGTATTCAGAGCCCCGTTATTCCACTAGTACCATATTTTCCAAACTCAAAGGCGTACTGCATCATGAGGCGCATCTTCAATGAATGGCCTATTTTATAATTGTTTTTCATACATTGGGGGCGCCGCATTATAAGACACAATCTACAATGCATCGACCCGATAGAGCTATGCTCAAGGAAACACCAACAGAACGATCAGATGTCAGTAAAACCTATTTAATAACTCGTTAACGGTGAACTCTCTTGCCGCTGCTCTATTTCCGTGTTCAACTGCGTAACCGATCGCCTTAAGTCTGAACTCTGCGTTGTCAGTATGTCTCGAGCAAGGAGCCATTTTGGCGGGGTCGACATATTACCGCAATAACCATAGACAAGGGGCATCGGATTTTAAGGCGCTGTGAGCTATTAAGAAAATAGAAGGCTTTAGGTGCGCCTTTTAGTGCGGAAAATAACGGTACTTAAAGTGGTTGTTTTCTGCCCAGCCTGGTGGACCTTTTGGAAGCTGCCGTTCTTGTCAGTAATTATGAGAGAGAGACAGTGAGGATTTTTGGGACGGGCAAAAAAAAAAGGAAGCAAAGGAATATTTAGGGCCACACTGAATTTTTTTTTAAAATTTACTTCAAGACTATAACTTTATTCTCATAGTATTACACCTTTAAGCTCAAAGACATATGACAGGAGGGTTATTACTTTGTCTTTTCATTGTGGCCCTAATATCCCTTTAGAGTGGACACGCGCTTAAAAAACAAATAAATAAATAAATAAAACATATCGTTGTCACATAAAAGTCACCCAAGGTGTGAAACAACGCCCGCTGGGTGAATTTGCTAAATCCCTTTTTTTTTTTTTTTTTACTGCATTATTACCTTTTTGTTTATTGCATATCCGGTGATGAATAAGCCAACACCACTTTACAAATATATACGTACTGTGTGATATTATTTACAGCAGACTCTAGAATAGAACCTCTCCTACAATATGTGAGCCCATTATGGGGAATTAGGTAGTTAACAGCTCTGTGCTTTGCTCTCCATAAGGGCGCACGCCACTCATTTGTCTGTACATGGGCAATAAACGCGCAACAGGAGATATGTCAAGACGCAACATGCTCCACCTGCGGCGTCCATAAACATGATGATGATGATGATGTCCATGATCTATAACCAAGGAATATGAGAACAAAAGTAATGTCGGGATTTGAAGCAGGCATGGGGAACCTTTTTTTTCTTCTTCTTTTTAACAGTTGCATCCTAATAAGATACTCAAGAGTGCAACATTTCCTGATTTAAATACAACAAATTAGAAAATTATAGCTTACAAGATAACAAATCGAACAAAACTTTCCCTTTTTGAATCAAACGACTGAAGTTCTGAAAATAAATGTGGGCTAAATATTGTGCCATGGGGCTTCCCCATTCCTACTTCACACTCATGAAAAAAAAATAAAAATACAGCATCGAAAGG
This sequence comes from Hippocampus zosterae, assembly GCF_025434085.1. Lineage (NCBI taxonomy): Eukaryota > Metazoa > Chordata > Actinopteri > Syngnathiformes > Syngnathidae > Hippocampus > Hippocampus zosterae. Next base: position 10,995,836 of record NC_067465.1, read on the forward strand.
CATATGGTACAGTACTCAACAAAACACGCTGCTTCCTACTGGTGTGGAGTGCAGATAGAGATGGCACTTTGAGTAAATTTGGTGTTTCTCAAAATGGGGTTCGAGACACGGTGTATACACACACACACACACACACACACACACACACGCGCGCACAAGTAACTAGGGAGTGATATCCCGATTGTGGCTGTGTTGAAATGGAGCAGGTATTGTCAATATACAAATGGAAGAAATGTCCACATTCATCACTCTGATTGGTCATCAGCGATTGGTCTCACCGCCTCTAGTTCTAATTGATCCCCACTGAGAGGGGGACTCCCACTTCTTTGCGCCACTTGAACCGGCTCAGGAATTTGGCCCGGTGGTGGCTCAAAGTCACAAACCAGCTCGGACTCCTCGGTGTTGGCGAGGCTGCAGTCAAAGGTAAAGTCCGATTGGTCCTCAGTGAATGTGGGGCTCTCCTCGAGCTCTACCTCGCCCGGGCCAGTCTGGTCTGACACGCTGATGGGCATATCCTGGTACGCCACGTCCGTCTGGTCCTCCACCTGGTCCGGGGGTCTGGGTTCCCGCGGCAACGACAGCCCCCGGTGGCGGATGCACAGCTTGTGGAGCTCCGTGACCTCGGAGATGCTGCTGGTGTTGCCGCTGTCACGGAAACTGGCCAGCGGGGGGCGCACTTTCACCCCAGTCACCGTCACTGAGCCCTCTATGGCCTTACGTAACTGTAAAGGGGTTTTAGTCACATGACAACAAGGCTGAAGCACACACATCACGATAAGATGTCCGATTTTGAGCAAGATTATCACTCTTTCGATCAAAGTCAAAAACTCAATCAGTGGTAGTTTCAAAAAGATTATCCTGAGTTTGGGGAGTGTTAAAAGTATTTTTTTCTTCTCGGTTTGCTCGCAAAATGTTTTTGACTGACAGTCTTGAATGTAATTTCAGGATTCATCCCCCTTTCGATCAAAGTCAGCAAAGTCCCGATTATGTTGTAAAATAGTGATCCGCCAATCGTACATGTTAAACCTGTGAAATATTTATAACTGCAAATCATATATTTACTGTATGTATTTGTCATGTGTGGGGTGGGGGGCTTTCACAATTTATCAGATTTCTTAATAATCTGGGGCCGTTATCCGATGGTGTGGGATGTGACAAGAGTGATCCCCCCCCCCCCCCCCCCCCCGCCCAATCAGCTTAGAAGCCCGTCATTGGCCACCGATCGTAAATGTTAACCCAGTTCAATATTGTTTTTACGTAGGAGTGGGGTCTCTCACAGGACAAAAGTCCGTTCAGATATTCCAAATCGTTATGTGTGTCCCCAGCCAATGACAAACACAAGCAAACCTCTTTGAGGGAGACGACACCGACCAGACGGCCCATGCTGGTCACGTAGGCGTGATCCAGACCCAGAAGGGAGAAGATCGTGTGGGTCTGCGGGGTGTGCAAGATACAAGAATGATGGTTGACAACGTAGCAAGTTGAGTCCTGCACAAGGTTGGTTGCTTGCACCTTATGAAGTGAGGTTTGCTCCACTAGCTGGAATGGAGCGGGGTCAATCTTGGAGTTCTTAAAATCCAGCGGCTCGTCCAACTGTTGTTCTTCCCACTCGGCAATCTAAAATCAAATAGGACACCCATCTACTTATTCTACTACGACAACTACTATCGCTGATAACAAAAGCGTAAGATTTAGCTTGGATTTAGCTCCTTTCTTCTTCTTCTGTGGTTCTCACCTCAGTTGGGGTCATACAATCTTCTACTGCAGTCGAGTCCTGTAATGGGACAAAAAAAACAACAATTTTTTTTTTTAAGTTTTTCATTTTACTTTGTTCAGCCTTCCGTTTATTTTGGGTGTAATTTCACTGTCAACCAGTAGATGGGGGCAGATTATTTTATTTGATACAGTGTACAAAGAAGAAGAATGAAAACAAGAAGTATTTCTGCTCATGTTCGTTTTTTCTTAAGATCACCAAACGTCAAATCTTCTTCAGTCCTGCTTTTTATGCCTACAACAAGTGACTGCTGTAAAGTTTATTTTATCATGTTAATTTGTGGAGTGATTATTGGTATTGTAAGATCACCAATTAAGTTTGTTGGTAAGGAGAAAACAACCAGGATTTGTTTCCTGTACATTGTTCAACTGTGCAATAATTTTTTTATCCATTGCTCTTCTTCTCTCTTAATATACTGTATGTTTAAACCTGTGAGTATTATGTTTAAAATATTTGAAGAGCACAATCTCATCATTTTTTATAAATACTTTCTTTTCTTGATTTCCCTGGACAAGACAAACTAAGGGCGGTAAATGCTATAAATCAGGGGTGTCAAAGTCATTTTTGTTGCAGGCCACTTTGTAGTTACGGTTTCCTTTGGAGGGTGATTACGAATTTTGGGAAACTATCTAAATGTTTAATCAACTCCACATTTTACATACACAGCGCAAAACGAATTGATGGAGAACTAGTTTTAAAATCAGAAGTCAAGAATAATGACTGTTATTGTGGATTACATGTGACAATTTGAAATTTTAGTTCAGACTTTAGCAAGCATCGTGGAAGTTGACATGCTTGATTTGCTATCGCGGGCCCCATAAAATGATGTGGCGGGCCAAATCTGCCCCCCGGGCCTTAAGTTTGACACCTGTGCTATAAATATATGCCTAGGAAGTACTTAAATAGAGTTATTTCTATGTCACAGATTTAGCGATTGTGGGGATGGTCTGCAACGTAACCCCTGTTGTACGTATTCAATCAGAATATAGAAAATACAGTCTAAGAAGAAATAGAAATGTGGACGGAAGATGCAAAACGTCATGAAATATCTCTATTCGATAATTTCAATGTTAAGTGAAGATTCTAAAAGGTTGCCTACTGGAGTGAATGTAAATGTGGACCAGCCCTGCGATTGGTTGGCAAGCAGGGCGATAGAAAATGGTTGGAATGAGCAGACACCTTCAAGTCAGAGACACAACACGCACAGACAGACAGACGCACTTTGCTCAGGCACCACAAGTTCGTTGGTCCTGGCAAGACAACGGTTACCAGGCAACAGTCGAGCCAGTCTTACCGCCATGGAGATACGCACGCGCTTGGCCTTCCTTCTTTCGCACGGGGCCACCTCACACGGACTCTTCCCACCGGGAGCGTCGGGTCAAAAGAGAGTGAACAAAGTCAACGTGAGTGACCCCCCTCCTCCACAAAAGAAGAAAATAAAGTCCCGCTAGGTGAGCAGGGTGCTGCTTGAGTGAAACCAACAAATCTTCGAGTCATGTGGATCATTTTGCTCAGGCTCAATCCCGACAACCCAAAATTTTGATCCTGCCCTTCTGAAAATCTCACCACAGCTCACAATAGTTTGGGCAGAAGCACAGCAGAATGGGGAACCTCAAAATAGGGTTGAGAGTAGGGTTTCAAATTAAAGTTTCAAAGTAGGGTGACTGTGTCAGAATAGGGTTTAATTTGGGTCCAGTTTTCAAACAAAAGCTTTCAAATTGATTGATGGTGTCAAGCTAACAGTTACGATTTATAAGTACGATAAGTTTCAAACTAGGGTTAGGGTTTGAAATGAGAGGTTCACATTAGGGTTATTGTTTCAACTGAGGACTTCAATTTAGGGTTGGGGATTCAAAATAGGAGTTGAAACTGAGGTTAGCATGTCAAATTAATGTTTTAAACTAGGGTTAGGGTTTCCAATAAAGGCTTCAAACTAGGACCAGGGTTCCAAATTAGGGTTTCAAATATGGAGTAGGGTTTCAAAGTAAGGTTAGAGTTTCAAAGTGGGGTCTCAAAGTACAGTGAGAGTTTCAAGGTAGGGTTTCACTTTAAGGGTTTGATAATAAGGTTCAGGTTTCAAAGTAAGGTGTTGAAGTAGGGTTTCAAATTAAAGTTAAGGTTTCCAAATCGGTTTAGGGTCTCAAAACCGCGGTCTGCGTTTTTGTCCGCATTACCAATCAATGAGTAACAAGTGAAGCACTGTGACTGTTTGCTGTCACCTCGAGCGTCTCCTGGTCTTGCCCAGCACTGGACGGCGCCTGAGAGCCTTGCAGAGGAAAAAAAATAAACAAAAACAAAAAGACACAATCAGACGTTCACATTTCAGACATGACTCGAATCGCTCGGCAGCTCGGCGGTGACGTACTGGCGGGAGTGTGGGCGTCGCCGGCGCTTTTGAGTGCCGACTTGAGAGGACGGTGAAGGGTGGAGCCGGGCGGGCCGAAGGAGGACGACTCCTCTGTGGAGATCTGTATGCAAGACGCATTAACAAAAGGGAGAAACGCACGTGCATGACACGCGCGTGCACACCAAACAAGAAAACGACATGCCACAGACAAGCCCAAAAGGAGACAGAACAGGTAAGGGCACAGACCACAAGACACACACAAGACAAACGTTGCGTGTTAATGGCAAAACCGGGACGACAGTTCAACAGTTTGCAACAGGCAAAAAAACGGTTCAAGAGACGGTGGCGCTTAAGTGGTTCGCTGACAATGCTCGTAACTGGGGCCCGACCTATGTGGGTTTGTTCAGGCCGATGCAGATTCTGATAGATTAAACTGCTGATTAATCCCCCCCCCCCTATATATATATATAATATATGGGCAGCAATTTTTTTTTAAATCAAAAAAATCTGTTTTTTTCCCCCCAGTTTTATTTTTTTAAATTTCAGTTTCAGCTTTCCTTTCCCTTCGGGGGGCAGTTTGAGATCAGGGGCTGCTGTTTCATGTGTGTCAATTGTGGGCCGGTGAATCTTGTGTGCTGTGTGAATAAACTGAAGTTAACTGGGGTTATTAAATCGGCCCTACTCGTAAACCAAAACAGGGAAATGAATGGGAATCCGCGCAAGCATTTGTCATGTACTGTAATATTTTAATCACAAAAATAGCACTCTATAATATTGTACTTTTCCCAAACAAGCAGAAAATAAATAATTGAATAAAAAAAAAGGCAACGAAACCGTTTTGCCATTTCAACATTGTGCCATTCCTTCTGCTGTGCGCAGCTTTTCAATGTGGTTTGTTGACAAAAGTCACTTAAATCAACTTGCAGGACATACCAAAGCCACAAAAAGAAGAAATGGCGCTTATTTTTTTGGAATCATAGATGTGATTTGGCAAGAGTGTCACTAGATTTCATTTCGATCTCGGAATTGATATTGTGCTCCCTTTGTACTTGTACGTGAGTGACAGCCACACCGCTAATTGTGATCTTTTTGCCTGTGATAATCATGATCAGGCATTTTTCGTCTGTAGTTTAAATCCAAAGCACTTACCACCACTGTGTGGCACAAACTCCATCTGTGCCTTTACCTCCTGCTACATGCAACCGGCATGCTTCGCCCTAGAGACGGATGAGCTCCTCCCCCTGGACCCGCCCTCACTCTCGAACCCCCGCCCCGGATGCCTCCACACCTCTTGGGTGCTCACCAGGAAGCGAACCCCTTGATGAGCGTTGCTGTGGCGCGGGGACGCGGGGGCGCTGTCGCTCGTCAAGCTGGTGAGGCTGGTCAGGTTGTCGTTGGCGTCGCTGTCCAGGAGCAGCCGGCGCAAGTGAGTCAGGCGGCGCTGGCGACTCAGCTGCAGCGAGAGCAGAGACTGCAGCTGAAGCTTCTCGATGGAGCCCAGGAGGATCATGGAGTCTGGAGGAGGAAGTGGATGGAAATTGGTCAAGGGGATCTCGCTAGGATTTTAATACTTTTGCAATCATTAATACAGTTCATTTAAATTTTGTTTTGAGTTTTGTTCTAATTTTCACAGCAACTTTGTTTTATGTATGTTTTAATGTCACTTTTCTTTCTAGTATTAGTATTAGTATTAGTATTATAAAAAATATATTTCTTGTCTGCTGAATGCTTTCCTACACTGCAACAACAAGGCACTCTAAAGAAGCCATTCTCGACCGAAGCCGCGGGCCACATTCGAGCTTGCCACGTCGGACTTCAAATAAAGAAAACAAGTCCCCTTTTATTGATCCATGCTTTAACCATTGTTGTTTTAAAACAAATCAGCATACATTCAAGGATCTGGATTTGTATATTTAGCTCTCTGCTCAAAACGACACACATTATTTTTATTAAGCACATTTTCTTGTCTTATAACACAATGTTATTTCCAATTTGACCCTTGGGGAATTTGACGAAATCATAACTCTGATATGTTATTAAACTTAAAAAAAAACCAACATGATATATGTCCTTGAAAAGCCGTACCTCGAGATTCCACCAAGGCGAGCGTCTTGAGTTGACCGGTCAACAGCATCTCCTGCAGCTCTCGATAGGACGAGGTGAGCGTGATGAAGCGCACGTCACGCACCATAATGTCCTCCACACGGATATTATACTTCCTGCAACATGGGGGGGTGGGGGGGGGGGTGGAGCGATGAGGTTATAATACCGGGAAATGGAAAAGGCCACGAAGAAATCGAGGTTTTTTTTATATCCATCCATTTTCTCATCTGCTTATAAAACGGACCACATGTGGACAAACGAGGTTTCTGCCCAACTGCAATGATAAGAGAAATGACTTGAGATAACTTTTATTGGAATGAATTGACCAGGCTGATCGAGTGATCATTCTCTTCTTCCTAATCACTATATTATTGCTTTTTCAAGAGGCATGATGGGATACGTTGAGGGCACGATATAGGGGATAACCATTCTTCGCTGTAGATCTGAATTGGACAGCAATACAAAATGACCACTAACCAGCCTCTATATAGTGGATTAAGAGTCTTCCCAACTTGGCCTGAAAACTCACTCGTGATGCCCCATTCCCAACTCGGGAAGGTAGGGCAGCTTCTTGATGCGGATGATGGAGTCGTACAGCGACGGCTGGAGCGCCTGTGCCACGGCGTTGGCCAGGATCACCGCGATCATCACAGGCAGGATGTGCGAGATCTGACCGGTCAGCTCGAAGACGATGACCGCGGTGGACACGGTGTGTGTGACAGCGCCGGAAAGTGCCGCAGCACCTGCGCAAGGGGCGGGGGAAAAACAAAGTTCGACTGTAAAATGTCAGCAAAAGAGAATTAAGCGTATATTGGAATGCCAAAATGCAATTTACTCTAACGAAAGTGTTAGCTTCATGCTAACATACAAGATGAACTATTATAGACAGGCTAATGGAAATTAGCATCAAGGTTCAATAAATTGCCAAGAGCTTCTCAAAGTATCCTCACTCTCTCCTTTCTTCTCAGGTGTAGTCTCTCTTGATGGTAATCGGCTTCTTCCTTGACAATCGTGCCATTTTTTTGTGGTTCAATGAAGAAAAATTAATCAAAATACTGCATATGGTACTGTCTGAGGAACCTCAGAACCTGATACAGAGTCACAGTTCAACTGTTTTGATTGTCGTAATGTGTTGCTAGATGTGCGTGGCTCACTCGCTTGGCGTGCAGCCAAGAGTCGCCAACTCAAATTTTTTCGGGATGGTCCACTTGAGTTGCATTCAAACGTATTTCTCAGTGTGCGGCGGGATGAACATAAACGTGGTGGATGACCCGTTTGTGATTTATTTTTTGGGCAATACGGGACAGACTGACAGCCGTGTGACGAGACGATTGCAATTTTATCGACTGACCATTTTCTACCGTGTGGTCTGCCCAAGATGTCATGTTGAACCTCAGAGCGATCAATTTTAATCACTCACATCCCATAAGCAGCGATGAAGTGATAAAAATGACAGCGGATTGTAGATTGATTCCTGAAAATAGGCCATGAAGCCCAATAAACCACAATACAGCAACACTATTAAGCAATAATAAAAAAAAAAAATCACAAAATTATGTCCCTTTAACCTGGGATCGAGCCTCGAGGAGAATAACAGAAATCTACCAGGAATCGTCTGCCTTACAAATGCTTATAAAGCCTAAACCCTAAACGTACCCCAAATTCATCTCCTCAAAACATTTTAGTATTACCTCTTCCTGAAGAAAGAAATGGCTTTGAGATGATTGAAGATGCTCACCGACTACGGCATAACCGCCGGGAACGATGGGATAGACGCTGCCGTTGGCATGGATACCATCAGGAAACATGGCAGCCATGATCTCTCCGACCAGTCTGCCAAATGCTGCACCTAAACATCACACACGTTCACACCATTTTTTGGGCGGGGATTATATTGTCATGAAAAAGAACTTCGGCAAAAGTGGACTCACCAATTAGGAAAACAGGCATGAAGGCCCCGCATGGAACAGGCATGGTGGTGGCCACGGCGGACATCCAGAACTGACGGTGGACATTCAAGTGGACAGAATGGACTTTTTAATAGCTTGTAGACGGAGAGTTTTTCGACACAACCAGTGGTTTTTTGTTTTTTGTCTGGTGTTGCGAACAAAAGTTTCAAACAAGTTTGTCAAATGTAAAATTGTTACACTGGTAATTAATTGTAAATATATACAGTTTTTGCTATTCATTTATGTTTTATGGTTGTACAATGTGCTGCTCATTTTCTTGTTAAAAAAATGTCACCTGGTGCATTTTGGAAGTGCTGAACTAATTTTCCGTATTTTCCGCACTGTAAAGCACACCTAAAAGCATTCAATTTTCTCAAAAGCCGAAAGTGCGCCTTATAATACCTTATGCACCTTATATATGGATTAATATTCCGATTTCTTGGACGCAGTATTTTAAATGTTCTGTAAAGCGCTTTGTCGCAGCTGCAGCGGTTATGAAAGCTCCATATAAATAAAGCTGCATTGTACTTTATTGTCTTGTCTTCCCTTTAGTGTAGCGCCATCTAGTGGATGCATAATGCAACCACAGCCACTATTGTAGCTTCTATTCTATGCGGCTTATAATGCGTTGTGCCCCTGTATACGAAAACAGTTATGAAATAGGCCAGTCATTGAAGGTATGCATTATATTCCATTTATATTCTGTTTTGTGGGTCTGGTCTTGAGACATTCCCAATACGAGCCCGAGAGCAATTCAACAACAATTTCTTTTGACAGCAGAGGGTAGTACAATGCCAAAAGTGCCTAATGGATGGATGTTTAATTCCGATTCCACGAATGCAATATTACCGTGTTTAGACAAGTTGGGGCACATGGAACATATAATTGCAAAGAACATTTTTTGTGCCTTGAGTTCCCCTGTAAAACACTTAACAGTGAAAGACGACATAAACGAGTTTGTCTGGAGAACGCACCTTCATGATGATGAATAGGACGAGCGTGATGAAGACGTTGACCTGGGGGTGCTTCCAGGCATGATGGTGGCTGATGTAGTCAAACTCCTCGGCGACGCCCTGGCGGCACCACGTGCGGTTGTCAAACAGCGCCACCAACGACTCGTGCTGCGTTAGCTGAGCAAGGTCGCACACACACACACACGCACACACACACATATACATAAAACAAAGCAAAAAGGGAATTTGTTCATTGTTCGACACAGTAGCTAATAATGACAACATGTGGAAGTAAAAAATAAAAATAAATAAAAAAAGAAGAAAAACATTTAGAAACCTGTTTGTTCATTCTGGAGTGTTTAATATTTGAAGGGCAAAAATGTTTTCTGAATGCATTATATAATTGGTTTATTCATTAGAAATTAATTATCAGTAAAAATGTCAATTAATTATTTCTGTATTATTAAAATGAACTGTCTTTCCACATTCTTTGGACATATTTTTGTACGAATTTATTTATATTTGATTCAATCCACATTCACTGAAAACAGAAATAAGGGCAAAAATTATTAGAATGTTTTTTAAACTGATGAATAAAAATAACATTATCATTAAAATAAACCAATGTGAAAATTTGCATCCACATTTAACCTCTCGATTTAGTCCCCTTAAAATATTTTTGTTGATTTAAATCCAAATAAAATAAAGCAAGAATAGGGACGAGGAACAATTATGACTTATTATTTAAACATTGCAATAAAAGCATTTTTTTATTCATCCGTAAATGAGCTTCAATGATTGATTAAGAAAGGGAATGAATTATATTTTATCCAAACAAACAATTTTATATATAATAACATTTTTGAATGAATAAGTTAACCTTTATTTTTCCCGATAAGCCACTTCAGAACAGATTCACATTTGCAATGCCAACCTGGCTGCAGACAGAATTATTATCAATTATAATAACATATTAACATATTTGACATCCATAGTTGAACATTTTTTTAGCTCATTTACCAATGACTTGCCCCATCTGTCCATTTTAAAAAAGCAAATTTGGCTCTTGAGCACAGTTGATGTTTTTAAATGGGAAATTCTTACAGAAAAGAGAGCGGAAAAAAATGTCATTCTCACCTTACCCGCCATGAACTGCCCGAACCCCGGCGGGAAGGTCAACGTGGACACCAGCAGAGTGACGAGCGCCGGATACGCCAAACGCCTGACAGGAAGAGACGGACTACGGGGTCATTAATGGGTGCGCTCGCCAGCAAGACGGGGCCAGATTTTTATTTTCCAAGCGCAGGTGGTGAGGGAGCAGAACCCTAAAATAGCTTCGTGTGATGTGCGAGACTCAATGACCCAATTAACACACCGCCCTGCCAATTTTAAGCACAAGACCGGGGCCACCGTGTGTAATTTTGAGCCTTCAGTGGCGTATTTCAATCTCAATTGATTTAAATGTGGCTTCTCTTCACGCAACTCCAATGTGGACTTTCAACTTCAGAAAGTACATTTAAAAAAAACACCACCCACATAATCGTAAAAGCTGAACATGTTTAACTGTTATAATTATCAGCCCGGGCATTTTTTTGAGCAGATCTGTGAGGGAGAAAAAATCATTTTACACATCAGACACTTGCTTGTGATAATCTTTTCGAGACATAAGATAGCCGGGCTTTTGGTGACTATGATGAGAAGGGTGATAACATGCTTACATTCGACCTGATTATCGGTATGTGTGCACCTTTTGATGACCACACATATCAGCAAAATTTAACAGATTGAATATTTGCGAAAGGCAACCCAGAATGCTCTTCAAAGAAAATTCACTCTTAAAACATCCAACAACTGAGGATAAATTACTCGGGATAAGAGTTTTGGAGACATCAGATAATCTGTTTACTCATTATCATCTGTCTCTAAACGATTATCCAGTGGTGTTGGGTGTGTTAAGAGTGATAAAAAAATTTTTTTTCATTATACCACTAGCAAAACTGTCATAGCAGATAATCGTGAATGTTAAACCTGTTCGATATCTATGATCACGGCTCTGTGATTACGATATGTAAACTACGACTTTTTTCCTTCTTTGGATTTTCCGACAAAAAGATATGTGATTCTCGGAAACTGGACACATTTCTTACACATCAAAAATCTGTTTAGATGTTAAAATTTGGTTTGTGTGTGTGTGTGTGTGTGTGTGTGTGTGTTAACAGCAATATCTAGTTATCTTGATTAATTATCTTGTTCGAGAAGAATCAGATTCCCTCCCTGATAAAGCTCAGTCATGCCTGGGGTCTCAACGACATCTTTTAGGTGTGCTGCTTTTGCTGCGCCGTAACAATTAGAGGGGCTTAGTGTGAGGGCGACACCCAATTGTGTGTAAAGGATGAGATACTTACTTCCTCAGCAAGAGCTTGTTAATGGTCTTCTGCTTCCTCATGCACTCCACGATGAGCCGGTTCAGGTAGACAAAGAGGGCGCCGCCGAAACCGCAGGCGAGCCTGTAACGCAGCACCAATGACTCCAGGAACTCCATAAAATCCTTTTCACTCATATTTGTGTTCATCCTCTGACTTTCTCAGTTTATTATTCATTATTGGTCTACAGGGATTGCGACCAAACTGTGCTGCTACTAGTGGAAAAATAGTGAGCTGGAGATAGACCCGCTTTGAAGGAGAAGTCAAGTTTGAAATTTTCTTGTGGCCGCACTCGTCCAAACACGGTATCCTGTTCAGTATTGCATTTAAGGAATTTGAATTAGGCAGCAAAATCCACTCATTTTTATCCAGCTCATGGCGTGGCCATTTTGCCACTTGCTGACGACTGAAAATGTTACGCAGTTTCTCAGAGCTCGGACAATCACGGCTGAGCTGTTTGCAGAGTGGCCGCAAATATCATCGATCAATAAATAAATAAACAAAATAAATAATTAATTAATTTGAAACAGATTCAAAATCAACAGGCCTAACGCAGCATATCTAAGTACAAACATGTTCATCCAAACCGTATACTTTAACCTAACAAAAGGTCTACTAGCTTAAAGCTAACATACACTGCAAGACATAATACACTGCGTAAAAATTTGCGATCACGTGCGTAAACAATGAACCACGATAGAGTAGGACGAACACTGTATTGAAAAAAATAACAGTTTAAAATGGAGGCAAACCAGCAGGGGAAAAAAGTTAATTTCATGCCCGGATCATCAAACACAAATGGAGTCAACTTGCCAGGAATGCAAATGAGGACGCTCAAACGAAGGAGACGTCCTTCGCCACCCCAAACAGCAAACGGCTCGGGGATCGGTTGACGTGGGCACTGCTCTGAAGGCAAGCACTCACCCGAGGATAGCGAAGGCCGGCAGCTCTTGGAGGTCGAAGGGGAAGTCCAGTCGGAAGCGAGTCTTAAAGAGGGCGGTGATGGTCTCTGAGACAAAACAAATGAGGTTAGTCAACTAAGGAGGCAGACGGATATCCGTCACTTTGTAATATAATTCTGTAGAATGTGTTGAAACAATTGGGCTCGGGATCATGATCAGGGTTCTCGGAGCTTGCTGATGAGCTGATCATTTGAATCAGGTTTGTTGCAGGAGGGAGACATCTATAACAGGCGGGATAGGCGCCCTCGAGGAGCGAAGTTGGGTCACCGCGAACCATTCAAAGCTCCTCGGCAAGCCTCACTTATGTTAGTCTTTCTTCCCGGAGGATAAAGAATATATGTTTGGGAGTATTTATATCGTCCGAGTCGAACATGCGTTGCTCTACCCTTTGCGTTGGACTATTTCAACCATTCGAGGTGATTCTTTCTGCTGGTGTACCTTCCTCCTGGTTCCACACGGCCAGCACTCGGAAGATGAAGGCGCTGAAGGTAGCAGCGAAGAAACCCCTCCAGTAGTTCCTCACGGCAAAAAACGTCGACGTGACTTCGATGCTGAACAACACTCCTTTGGCAGGAGTAGACACACACACACGCACACAAAACAGACACACAACATGAATTAATACGGTTCGTGGTCAATGCGCATCTTATTTTAATAATTATTAATAAAGTCAGTGAAGGCGGCACAGTGGTTGACTGGTTAGCATGTCGGCTTCGCAGGGCAGCGGTTCAGTCAGAATTTTTTATGGAACTAGTAGTTGGTAACACGAGAAGGATTCCGAAGGATGTTAGTATGTGACACATGGCTTCCACAGTAGTTGAGCGTTGTAGTGTTGCTCATGCAGCACAATAGTTTACTTGAAAGGTTTAAACCTTTCAGTGACAGCGGTTACTACAGTGGACAGCCTATCATGTTATCAGGTTACCATTATTGGTGCATAAAAGGGTTAATGGCGCACCCATAGGCCAAATGTGGTACAAGTAATGGAAAAAACATGACATGGAAATTCTACTAGTACGCTGAAGTGTCCTATACGTGAGGACATAGACTGTACGAGTACACAAACCGTGAGGTGGCTATCAAGGAAATGGATAAAAATGCTCAGACGACTTTCCGTCACCTTACCTCCAATAGGCGCGGCAAAGCAGCATCCCACGCCCACCGCGCACGCAGCCGACAGCATTTCGGTGTTTCTCAATTCGTTCTGTCCCATCGGCATCAGATATGGAACAAAAATAGAAATACATATACAGTGCGGGAGGTCCTCGCTTGATGGCAGAGTTCCACTCCTACCAATGGCGACTTAGCCCAAATCAAATTGTTGTGACGTCTAATCCACAAATAAAAAAATATTTAAAATTAAAATTAAAGCAGGAGCAAGATCGTAATTGCAATCTTTGTTTTTTCTTCTTTCTTCTACCCACAATCTTGCTGCTGTAGACTGTAAATTTCCCCATTGTGGGACAAATAAAGGATATCTTATCCTATCATTTGCATGAAAAAGAAATGCAAGGGTTCACCTCATGGCATATTTGGAAATGACTGTCACAAAAGCAATACAAAATATCATTTTGCTTGCAAAAATATATTCTTTACTTTATGTAGATTTTCAGCTGAATCAAGACAACTGCATTCTTCACATTTACTGATTTTTTTAAAAAAACCTGTCTTCCCAAAAAGTTAAAAAATGATCATGCTATTCGGCTCGGAATATTTTCAAGAATAACATTTTCAACAACATATTTTCAAAAACACCCCCAACTCCCCGAGCCCGACACATACAGGTTTTGAAAGCAAAATGCTGCACGACAAAGCTGCTATTATCTCGTCACATTGCATGAGGTTCCGTATGAGACATGTTGAAATCATGGAAGGATGCGTTTGCACGGAATGATGGGCGACGCTGATGCGGTGACACACTGCAGACAAATGGAGAAGCATCATTTGGTCATGCCTGCAAATGGCCGTGGCATATGGAAAGCCTTTGGGGTATTTCATCCATATCCTTGATATCCAGCTTCAGGTCCGTGGACAACAACGCTATTCTTATAATTCAGTTGGTTTTAATGAGATGACGAGAGCAGGTTTGTTATTTATTATCATTATTATTATTTTTTTTTTAATCAGAAAAGGCTTAATTGTTGTTTGGTTGTTATTAGTTTTAGTTTTAGATTTAGTTTTTTAAAATATAAATAGGATTTGTCAAGTGCAAGATAAACGTTTTTTTTTAAATCACTAACTATAGTGATACATTTACATTTACATCTAATACATTTAGAATGAACCCTGAAAGCTCATGTATGATAGTCACTAACGATGAAAACAAAACATTTTCCCTTCACTAGTTATTTTTAGTTAGTGTTAGAAATGTTGGATGTCATTTCAGTTTGTTTTTATTTTTTTTAATTCTTTTTTTCTCATCAAAAGCGTCTTTTTTTTTCTTCAATTTAGGTTGAATAATGTCATTAGTTTCGTGAATTATAATAACCTTGCTAGTAAGACAATTCAGACCATTCATTCATTCATTCATTCATCTTCCGTACCGCTTGATCCTCACTAGGGTCGCGGGGGGTGCTGGAGCCCATCCCAGCCGTCTCCGGGCAGTAGGCGGGGGACACCCTGAATCGGTTGCCAGCCAATCGCAGGGCACTGATCGAAAAACTGTGTCTAAGTGTAAAAGTATCCAGTTATGGAAAAAAAAAATACTAGTAAGAGGCAGCCGCTCTACGAGAACTGAGTCCTGACTGAAGAGTGAGGTGAGGACAAAGAGCATATGAACCCTTTCAGGGACAGCGGTTACTAGAGTGGACAGCTCTTCAAATGTTCTTTTCTCTTATATTCATTCATCTTAATGTCGCAGCTGTGCATCAACCACTACCATTATTTTTTTCCCCATGCCTCAAGACTAATAAAAAAAAATCACCATGAAAAGAGTTAATACGTGGCCCTGAAGCCACAAAGCAAAGATATGGAGTAAAATCCCCAAGTACTTTGGATAATTCACGTTGATGGAAGTGGTCACACGTCATACCTTACTTCCTTCAAAGGGCTCTTCCTTTAGCGGTAATGGTAGCAGAGGCAGAGGGGGGAAAGAGAGACATGTTTGAGTCATGGAAGGTTTTGCATAAGTTACCTTTTCCTCTTTTCAACAAGTCGCAAATCAACTCCGGCAAACAGTCTCGCTTGGTCTGAATGAACATCTTCCCAGACGGATTATCTTTTAATGGGAGCTCGACCTCCTCGGACTATTTCAGTCTAACTGAAAGCAATGTTCCTGTCTTCTCTGCATCGCCGGCGTCCGTCTCTGACGATGTGTCCTGTTAAGTGGTAGAGAGCTGACATCAAGGATCAGACACATGCATTGTGAATTGTGAAGGAGTAGGATCCAGATTTTTTGTTTTAACTGACATTTGGCACATCCGTTGACTTTTTCTGAAAGGACATAAAAATCTGATACATATAAAACTAACCGCACTCAATTTTTTAAAAACGGAATTTTATACCTCCAATTCACTTTTACCAACATTCATACTTACTAAGACAGAGTGTAAACACATTGGAAACTTATTTTGACCCACCGACTAGCATACAAGGTACCGTACATAGAGGTCAACTGCTATCTCAAGATAGCACCAAAGGACTACTTTTGGCCTAAAGAAACTCCTCAATTTCCTTCAAAATGACGCTTTCCCATAGCCTACTGAAAGCTGCATGTCCCACAATTATAAAATGTGAAATGCCATTATTATTGTTATGAAGTCAATGAATGGACAAGTGCATATTGATTGCTTCATCACAGAATTTTGCTGGAATCAAATATTCATTAGGGTTTGATTTTTAAAAAAAAGTGGAAGTTGCATACATAGATGAAGTACATTCTCACCATGTAGATTCCCCCAAAAAGAGCAGCCATAAATTTGCTGAGGAGGGCGGCACACAGGCTGGCCACATGGACAAAAGGTCCCTGGCGAGCAGGATGGAGAAGAATGACACGTTAGAGGAACACGAAATCTTTTTAACACCTCCATTGAAAACCTTGTGCTCTAGTCACCAGTTTATTCCGTAAACAAATACAGTGCAGCTCAGCTTTTGACTCATGGGAGTCATAACCTAAAGGACATGTCTTTTCAAAAATTAGTTTTAAACTCTCCAACATGCTTGATCGTTTTTGCAGGGGTGGGGGGGTTGTTTTGTTTTTTAATTCAAAACAAAGATAAGTCGGATTACACAAATCAGAGATTTACTGTTGCGAGGCTGCAATTCAGAGGATTTGTTAATCATCAAAAATAATGAGCGATCCACTTAAAAATCGATTAGTTGTCGATCGATCGATTAATCATTGCATCTTGACTTTACAGCTGGCCATTTGGAACAAACGACTCGCTAATGTGTACTTTAATGTGACTTTCTTGAATTGACAAAAATTCGTACGTCTCCCGCAGAGTGACGGACAAGCGGGAATTTTCCGACACTTCTCAGACACTTGATCCTCCAAGATGTAATTGGTTAATGCATAAAAAATAACAGATGCAGTGGGGGCCAAACAGTTGTTGAAAAAACATGACAAGGACCATATTTGGACGTACGGGATTTCTGTCCGACGACGATAACACAAGAAATCACTTAAGATAACTTTTTTGGGGGGGAATGAAAGCGATCGTACTGAATTGACCTTGAAATCTCGTAGAAAGATTCAAAAAGCAGAGCACAGTTAAGTTGTCCGAGACAAGAACAAGCTATTCCGTCCCGACGGGAAGCTGTCAAGCATCAAAGTCAGCAACAGATCCTCTACCTCCTTCCCCAGAGGCATCCCGCTGCCCAGGGCGCAGGTGAGCCCGATGACCTTCGCCACGAACGTCTTAAAAGTCAAATACTCCTTGAGGACAACTCCCCTCAGGATGGTCTTCATCTCCGGAATGCCCGAGCCTGAGGAACGACACGATGCCAGGTGTTGCCATGACGGAGTGGAGAGAAAAGAGGAGTTGAAAGAAAGCAATTCAAGCAGGATAAACGAGCAACAAAAAAAGAGACTGGGGGGAGAGGGAGGGGTGGGGGTGGGGGTGGCGCTGATTGATATTCATCTAATCTTCTGGACGCGCATGTTATCACAGCGATATTCTTTAGATTGCCCGCCGACACGCGTATGAAAAGGGTGTTCGTCTATGTCCTTGGAGGCCTGATGGCGCATTAGAGAGGCGATTACGTTATTCAAACACGCAGCAGCCGCAGCCGATCGGCTGATGCGAAACATATGTCGGCGCGGGTGAAGTCTTTAAAAGGTGCGCCTCACCCACGGCCTGAGGAGCCAGGATCTGGGTGAATCCTGCCGAGAATGTGATGAGCACCACGGGGTAGCTGACCCAGGCGATGTACTGCAGGAGCAGATTACTGTCCAGGCCGCCGTACATCCACTTCTGTGCTGCACACACGTGCGCCACACGCACGCACACACACACACACACACACACACACACCGCACATGCATATCAGTGTCAGTGCAGAAGTATCTTGCAGAAGTATTCAAACACCGTGGACTTGTACACATTTTGTCATATTCCAACTTCTTGTAGATGACTTACTTTTTGTGAACTACACTCCCGACTCAGTTTGGGAAGAATAGGCAGGTTTTTAGCTCACTGAAATAAAATCTAACATTAAAGTAGGGCTTTTATTTTTAGACTACACTGATTCCTCCCCCATCCCCGAGAAAAGGGCAGAAAGTCGATCAAAAGCTCATGCCGGATCGGATCACGTTCAACACTGGAGCAGTACGGACAGCTGGTCTGAAGCGGTGTAGTTCATTCATAAATATGTCAGCAGGAAGCAAAATCATTTCATCGTCCCACTGGGCTATGGCGCGCCACAAGAACGATCGCGGGTTGAGTGGCAGTCTTTAAGTGGCCAGAGACTCAAGTGGATTAAAAGGGGATGAAATAAACCGCTTCGATTGGCCGTAACTGAGGTCAGCCGCGACCACTCACACAGCAGCGCAGCCCTCCCTCTCGCAGATCCGAACGGGCCTGTACTTGTCTATGAAATTACCAACATTGGGTCTAATCCGCCTCTGCGCAGAGATATGACACGCTCCGTGCAGAAATTACAGGAAAATAAAAAGGAAGCGTAACGGCATCACGCTCTAGCTCAGGGGTGTCTAACCTCGACCCTCGAGGGCCCCTACCTCATCTGTTTCAGATGAGGTAGGCTCCCTCCTCCATCACATCTGATTAAAATGATCAGCTCATCAGCAAGCTTTGCAGAAGCCCGATGATGATAATAATGATTTGAATCGTGTGTTGGGGGAGGGAGATGTTTAAAACAAGCTGGATAGGGGCCCTCGCGGACCGGGGGCTGGACGCCCTTGCTCTAGCTCCATGCGTAGTCTGTGAACAAGCACAGCGCAGCTCAACCTCTAAAGTTTTGGGTCTGCTTCGTGCTTCTTTCTTACCTTCTTGGCAGAACGCAATGGCGTAGTCCATGACCCAGCTGACCAGCGCCATGAGCAGCCCCAGCAGGATGAGGAAGATCCAATCCTCACCCACTCGCGAGATCAAGAACTTCTGACAGCTGGATGCGCATGCTTGAAAGCGGACGGAAAGGAAAATAAAGGCCGCTAGTGAGAAAACACAAAAATCAGGACTACAAAAGGACTTTTTCTCTGCCCTCAAGTACAATCTGGAGCCAGTGTTGCCTCTGTTACCTTGAAAAAAGTCACTCCGTTTTGACTTTAAGAGTAGATTAAGCAAATCACCGATTACTTGATTTTAAAAGTACCCAAATTATGGTTTACAAGTTACTTTAAAGAGTACAGTTACTTTATTAGTTACATTCAATAGATGCCAACCATCCCGCTTAACATAAAATTGACAACCAGTTTTGCCAGCACTTAATAGGAAATACATTTTTCATTCATAATTAAAAATACATGTTTTTGTTTGTTTGTTTTTTGTTTTTTTACTTCACAAAAACATTTTTTAAATTCAAAAACAAAAACAAATCTTTCACTGAACATAAACTGCAACTGTTTTTTTATTTTTTTAAATACCAAAAATATTTCTAGACTTCACTAAAGTGCAGTTTGTTCATATCGTAATGATTAAATGTGGGGACCTCACACAGCCACAGAACCTTCTTGGTCTTGAATGTGCTGCATTCCATACATACTTAAAAAAAAAACTTTGAGCGCCGCCGTTTCTTTAATACTGCATGAAGCATCTCTGTGAGTCAATGGTTCTCTGTGATCACAGCTTGCAACCATTTTGCCCTATTTTATGATTTTGCCGCTTTATTCTGGCATCAGTTTCTGAACTTAGGTTCTTGTGACAAATACACAAGATCCACGTAGTGGCGTGTATCAGAGAAAATGTGGGGATTTTGCATTTCATTTTGTTCGCTGGTCTCTAATATAACAAAAAATACATGAGGTTGCCAATTGTAATTTTTTTTCTGTCTTCAAAATATAACATATCGCTTTGATTTAGGGCCTAGGCAATACGGTTTGGTGGCCAAAATTTGTGTAATGAAAGCCACTATCATCATTATCCAAAAATGTTCATACTCTTCTCTAAGAGTACAAACGCAGTATCTTAATCTGTCGACGGTATAGTCCCCCGAAGTACAACATACTTTTATTTCCCTCTGGGAATTTATCTGCCGTCCTTGGTGTGGCAATTCCATTCAAATCGGGAGAATAATCATTTGTAGAAGCAAGAAAAAAAACAGCTTCCACATCCAAAAGGCAATCAGTGGTGAGGCTTAGTAAATAACCTCATTAAGTGGAATGTTTGTAGAGAGGCTTTTGTACACTCACTGTTAATGAGACGGCGTTTGCTTTTGCAAAGCCACTCGGGGAAATAATGAAACATGCAAAAAGTCCTTGTCATATTCATCTCAAATTGACGGAACACGAGAGGTGTTTTGTGTTAAAAGCGAGGAAACGTCAAAATTCACCTCTGTATATTTTAATCGTGAATTTCCCAGATCGCAGATAGTAGAAGAAGAAGAAGTCAATTGGTGAATATTTTTAAAATTGACAGACGTAACAAAGCTAGGTAAAGGTTTTTTTTCATTCTGCCGTTACATTACAATACGTAAGTGAGAGCTGGGTCAGCTAAAAGAAGCATCGTTGGGCTCATTTAATCTCTCTTGTCTGCGGACAAGGCCAAAGGCTGGAATCTGCATCACTTATCCAGAGCACTGGTAAGATGTGCAAGTCCCCTGAGAAGGTGCACATGTGCTACTGACACATTTGCCAGATCCATAATCCAGGAAAATAAAAATAAAAATGAACGCCCACCGTTATTGGTATTCTCGAGCTAATGTCAGGAGAAAAATTCACAAAAATATGACATACCTAAAGTTACAGCATGAACAACGATTACTCAAATGAATCAAGCTACACCACAGAATGTAAAGAAGAGACACTGACAACAGTTCGAGAAGTCTCAGAAAGCCTGAATGCTTCAAGTTTAAAAACGCAAAAACACACAAAAGGATTTGGGACTTGTTCTAAGCTTTGTGCCACAAAAAAATAATAATAATAAAAAGAAAAAGAAAAAAAAAACCCTCGCCCTTTGCTGCATGCGTAGGCTGCTGTTGTCCAAAAAGCTACAGCTCTGGTTACTCATCATCAAAAACACACAAATGTAGTTCAACCCCCACAGACACACATTACAGCACACACACACACACTCGAGAAGGAATCACTACAACGCCCACTGTGGAATTTACCCAGCTCTTACCTACCAAACAGCTTATTAAAATGCTCATTGGTTATTTTTTGCAAGGAATAAATAATAATGATGGCCTCGTCTCAATTGATTCACAAACGTGTTTCGTAGTGAAATTCGGGCTTGTTGTGTTGAACACCAAACTATTAATCTGTTCTATGAATTTAAACAAAGCTTCATTGTACCTTCTGCTATCTAGTGGAAGAATTTGGAATTGCTCTGCCTGTCGCCGCGTCACCGGCATGTAGAATTGAACAAAGATAAATGATGTGTAGTACATTGTAAGTTATTTTTTCCAACCAAATAGGTGAACCTGGATGACTTCTGGAGCACACCAGATAAGTGTGCCAGATAAGGGAATGACTGGTCAAAAACAAAACAAAACAAAAAGCCTCTTCATCTCCAAGCAAACAAGTGGCCAGAACACAAATCAGCGGTTGGCCATTTTGCGAAGGTTTTAAACTCCCCCAATAAAAATTGAACGAGCCTGACTTTAAAGGCGCTTTCAATTGTGTCACGGTCTATCCATCAGCTTTAATCAGATCACTGGGCACAAGGGCAAATTGACGAATATGTGTGAGGGGAAACACATCGTTATTGCCGTGATTGAATGGTGCACTTCAAAAAGGTGGAGTGGATCGATGGAGAGATAGACAAGACACACAGACAACAGACAGACAGACAGGTGGCTAGCTAGCGCCGAAGCTGGATAAATTAGCACACATAGCAGAATTGCTCATGATATTTTACATCCAATGAATCACATGAAACGATTTTAACTGACTCTGAGAAATCATCTATTTTAATACTATTATCTATTATAATTTCTAAAATGTCTGTTTTTATAATTAATTTAATTATATTGAATTCAGCAATTTAGTAAAATACATGATTTACAAAATAATTCCCATTTCTACTCTGTTATTCATAATGAATTTGACTGTAAATATTCAAGCAATTACTTATTCAAATAAAATTGCAATGACACTGATCATTAGTAAATTTTATTCAGAGGTGGCTTTTTGTCTCGGGAAGTGTATTTTTTATGCTGATTTCACATCTTTACTTTTTTTCTATCACTTCAGGATTTTTTTTTATTTTTAAGTTGGATTTATACAATTTGCGCGATATGGATTTTACCATGTGTTGAAATTGATAGCCATGTCATTTCAATTGACCCAATTTAGGGAAAAATGACTACGGAAAGTAACTACAGCAAATACAATAAGACTCTGAATGGTGTAAATGGCATACATTGGCCTTGGCCTTGTAAAGAACGACAGTGAAAGGAAAGGTCAAAAGAACAAAACGGAAAAGCACTCACACTGGCACTTTGCACACGGGTCCCTCTGGTACTCCTGCAGATCTGCGGTACGACTTCGGACGCTCGTGTTCCGCCGCAGACCTCCGCCGTTCCGCACGCCGCCTTCCCGTAGGCGGGCCGCTTCCGCCTTGGCGTAGACACCCAGCTCCTGAGTGTATCGCCCATACATCTGGATGTGTCACAAAGGTTTTACACATATATTAACACACGGGGAAACACCTGGCCAACATATGTAATAGTCATTTCCCCTGAATATTTATTTACTCCCGTCCATATCACAACCAATTGAATTAATAATCCAAAAAGTTTATACATTTAAAAAAAAAATGAATGTGATTCTACATGCTTTCGAACTTAGTATTGACCACACACCAAAGTTTTTGCAAATGTACGAATTGAACAGGTATAACATTTTCAATATTTAACCCTTAACATTTTGTCTGCAAATCATGAAGAATTTTTTTTAACACACCCCACATTGCAGGATACTCACTCAATATCATATAAAAAAGACATTTGGCAGTCCACCAATTGGTAACTTTGACCAAGGAGGTATTGGGGTCAAAATAAGGAGGCCCGATTATCTTGAATGCTTACTTACCTAAATGCTAAAGGGAGCCACAATTTTTCATAAGTGCTACTGGGAGGCCACGTTGGACCACACACTTTTGCTAAAATGCGATTTTAAATATGGACAAAATGCGTTCTCTTCAGTGCGGCCCGGTAGTCCAGTGGTTAGCACGTCGGCTTCACAGTGCAGAGGTACCGGGTTCGATTCCAGCTCTGGTTTCATCCCACATTCCAAAAACATACATGGCAGGCTGACTCCAAGTTGTCCCTAGGTGTGAATGTGAGCGTGGATGGTTGTTCGTCTCTGTGTGCCCTGCGATTGGCTGGCAACTGATTCAGGGTGTCCCCCGCCTACTGCCCGAAGACGGCTGGGATAGGCTCCAGCACCCCTGCGACCCTGTTGAGGATTAAGCGGTTCGGAAAATGGATGGATGGATGGATGGATGGCTTTCTCTTCATTTTTCAATGCTGGTATAAAAGATCAACTATCCAAAACCAACAATAAAGGGTTTGAAGCAAACAACAAAATAACCACAGCCTGTATTTTTATTTCTTTTTTTAAGTGGAAAGGGTTCTCTTGCATAAAAATGACCATTCGACGACGACACAAAACTACTGAAAAAGCACTCCGAACACACCACCGTACTTCAGGATAATCACTGAGGACAATCTTGGACTGACTGATAAGAACATGTAAAATTAGATAAATTTTTTAAAAGGTTCAAATTTTATGATGGCATCAATGCATGACTGGCAAAAGCTTTTAAAGGAAGGACACCAACAACAACAACAACAAAAGGAGATGACAAATAGTCACTGCACTCAAACACAACCCCCCCCCCCCCCCCAACGTCTGTCATCTTAAGATCATTAAAAAAATAATCCACTTGTTTTGAACGCAGCACTCGCAAACTGCCCCCCCCCCAACCGATGGATTCCAGCTGTCGGCTCCCAGCTGATTACCTCCACAAGGCTGGCATTCAATTAACACCTGAAAACAAGAGGCGGAACCCTCAGCCGACTCTGCTGCCATCCATCAAGTATAAAACCTGCTTATGACGTTGGATGTGTTGTCCCTGCACTCTTGAGCACCGTCATGGAGCATTCCAGGAGTCTGGTTGGTGTTTTGCTGGTGATTGTGGGACTTTTGACCGGTGACGCTGCAGCCCAGCACTGGCTGGGGGCTTGGAACAGCAACAACATCATCATGCCACCTGCATTGGTGCCGCAGAAGCAGGCGGTGGTCCCTCGTGATGACAAATGCAATGTGGAGCACGACGAGATGATCCAGTGTGGCAGCCCTGACATCACCAGAGAGCAATGTGAAGTCATCAACTGTTGTCACAATGGACAGCAGTGCTACTATGGCAAAGCAGGTAATTCGACGGTCTGTTGCTCTGTGTACGATTTTTAAATTTTAAAGGTTAAGGGTATCGCATGAGACGAGCTTTATCTGGTGGGTCTCTTGAAACGCAGTATTTCTTGCGCTTCTTAAGTTATGACTTTTATACTGATGAAACAATTTCTAGCCATCTGGCCCTAATTTTATCTTATTTTGAAAAGAAAAAATTGCTCGATAGACATCTAATGTATTTTATTTATTTAAAGTTGGTGTTGAACTGGAATGTCATTCAACATGCTTGCGAAAAATAAGAAACGGAATGACCACTCAATGATTTAAAATGCATAGTAAGGATGAATATTTTGAAGCGGCAATAGTTCAGCCATCATGATAGTTGGTGGAACCAAACAAGCAAAACTATCCAGTGGTAGGTCCACAAAAAAGTGACTTAATCAGTTCAGCAGAATCACGGATGCCTAATTCTGATTTGTATTCTGGGGCTTTTTTTTTTTTTTTTCCTCCCTGCCGCAAGTTGAATCGGAGAAATTCTGAATTTGCAAATATGTTCAATGTTGTCAGTATTGGCATACGGGAGTCTCTTGCAAGATGTAAAATCTTAAAAATGTTTGGCATTGACCGCACTTGAAGATTTCTTTTTATGATTAAAAAATGTATTCAAACAAGGTGAATGCAACAGAGAAATGACTACGCACTTAAATTTGCAATTAACGGTTGCGCCAGGAAAACTGAACCACAGATTCGTGCCATACTTTACAAACAGCCGATTTACACGCTTACCCATTATGTACTGTAACAAATTTTGTCGATTCAAGCTTTTAATTGCATAACCTGAATGAAGGACTATCTCCAAACATTTTTTTTCTTAATATAAACTGATTAAGTTTAAGTATTGGGCAGTTGCACCATTAAACTTAACTTTTTTTTTTTTTAATCTTGTCAGTGATTGTGCAGTGTACAAGAGATGGCCAATTTGTCGTGGTGGTGGCTCGTGACGCCACGTTGCCCACGGTGGATGTGACGTCGGTCAGCCTGTTGGAAATGAACGATCCCACTTGCAGTGCGGTCGACACCACCCCGGCGTTTGCCATCTTCCAGTTCTCCATGACCCTGTGTGGCACGACGGTCAAGGTGGGTGGGTGCCATTTGAAAAACTGTCAAAGCATAGCTTTGTTGACTGAAACTACACGCTATTCGAACGGCTTTCAAGGAAATTTGCAAGCATGTCTGATAGCTTTTTTTTTTTTTATATCACAATTGCAGGAGGAAGACGGCTTTGTGGTATACGAAAACCACATGTCGTCATCGTATGAAGTGGGAATTGGACCCCGCGGTACCATCACCAGGGACAGTCATTTTGAGTGAGCTCACCACCATACAAACATTAGTGATACAGATTCAAATATATATTTTGCTATCTAATGGATTGATCTGTTCAAAACGGATCCATCTAAATAACATGGGTCAAATGCTTTAACTTTTTCTTGTTTGTCCCATCCCCCAAGCGTATTGGATTTCTATAATGTATTTCGAGAGTTTGTCTTAGAAACTATTTATTTTTTTAATGAGATATCATGGCGATAAATTCTTTCTATCCCCTAAATTTGCTGCTGTAGACTGTAAATTTCCCCAGTGTGGTACAAATAAAGGATCTTGAATTATAATGCATGGTAAATGCGGAATTCTGCAAGCTTTTAAGTTTGACTTAAAAATTAATCAAATTGTGCTCGGAAAACTAGAGACAATTTTGAAATTGTGGTCGGGCCATTTGGGCACAGGGTAAAATAATGCTATTTTTTGGACTAAATATTTGAGCATTTGCGTACATTTTTAAATTGGGATCTTGCCACCTTGAGAAAAAGACAATGGTGTCGGTACAGAGTCATCACAAACCAGAATTTGTAGTTGGACCGCATACAGGAAAAAGTGTTGATCAGAAATGCTGAATAAGTTCAATGCCAGCTGGCCCATAAGTGTTCTGACAGTCTCCTTGATCAAAAGGTAAAATGCTCAATCTGAAATTCTACATCAACCGGTTTTGAAATATAAAATGGTGTTGTAGTTCTCTAGTTAAGTCAAGCAAGCGTCAGCAGACTTATTACCATACAGTAACAGTCACTGGTGTGCCCCCCCCCCCCCCCCCCCAGGTTGCTGTTCCAGTGTAGGTATTCAAGCACGGGTGTGGAAGCGTTGGTCATGGAGGTCAACGACCTTCCTTCACCTATGCCAGTGGCTGCCGGCGGACCCCTCAGGGTGGAGCTCAGACTGGGCAATGGCGAGTGTTTCTCAAAGGGTTGCGTTGAAGGTGCGTATCGCCATGCCCAGTCTTGCAACGCGGCACTTTGCAAGCCCCTAAGTGACTCTCTCCCTGCAGAAGAGGCGGCGTACAACTCCTTCTACACTCCAGCAGACTACCCAGTCACCAAAATTCTGAAGCAACCGGTGTATGTTGAGGTCCGCATCCTTGACAGGTCTGATCCCAACATCGTTTTGAATTTGGAGCACTGCTGGGCCACCACCACTCCCAATCCTAACGACGTCCCTCAGTGGGATCTTCTGGTTGATGGGTAAAAGCAAACTTTTTTTTTTTGAAGACCATTTCCCCCTACCACCAAATTTCGCTTCTCACCTTGAAGACTCATTCTTGTTGTTTGCAGATGTCCCTTCAGTGACGATCGCTACCAGACCATTGTGGTGCCCGTGCAGGAGTCCTCCACAATACAGTACCCAACACACTACAAGCGTTTCATCTTCAAGATGTTCGCCTTTGTGGAGCCAAACTACTTCAGTCCCCAGAGGGACAGGGTACTGCCCAAACCTCATCAAAACACTTGACTACATAGTAAAGCACTAGTTAGCCAAAGGCAAATTGTAACCAGATCATGGTGGCAAATGCTTCTTACCATTGTGACTTGTGAAATGTGTTGACCAAAGTTTGCTCCAATGTGCCTGCCAAAAAAAAATCAACTAAGTTGGGGTAACATCCGATAATCAGGCCATTGCTAATTTTGATCTTTTTTTTTCTGGTCAACATCCAATTCATATTGCAGTCTGTAGATCTTTCTACAATTTGCTCGAGCAATACTGAAGGACATTTACATTTGGTTCAGACTGTTTTTCCCAGGCAGCAGAGGTTGATTTAAATCAACCACATTATGATCTTTTTAGAAGTTTCATCAGTAATTTGCTGACTTTAATCATAAATGTGAGCAAAGTTTAGTCAGTAGCTTCATATAAATTTATATTAAGCTAATCTGGTACATGAGGGACTCGTGCCTTAGATCAGGGGTGACCAACCTTTTGGAGTGGGAGCTACTTTCTGATCTAATTGTGTGAAGGGCTACCAAACTATAAAAGTCAAATAACATCTGTAAAAAAAAAATGCATTTAATATTAGAATGTGTCATTTTTAATACTTGATGATTTATTTAACTTTTCAGGCTCTGGTCATCTTAAAGATATCTCACAATACTGCCTTTTTTTTTTAATTATAATTTTTACTAGCAAATCACAATCCTAGCACTGGCGGGCTATTGGTGACCCAAGGGCACCAGGTTGGTGACCCCTGCCTTGGATCATCTTTTGGGCATCTGATAATCAGGCCTCTTGCTGGCAAATGCTTGAATCTGACCCGATTGTCAGTATTCATGTTACCCTCCTTCGCCTAGTCTTTAGGTAGGAGACATTGCTCAAGATGCAATTCTGTTAGGTATTTCCCTCCAGCACAGTAGTTTCAGATGAAATGGGCAAGCCAGCAGCCCCAAAATTGACTCCACGTTAATTGGACTATCCTATCAGAAGTCTATGAAATGGCTATTTATTATTTATATATATATATATATTTTGCTGCTTGACTGTCTATACAATGTGACTTTTCAGATTTTCATCCACTGCAACACGGCAGTGTGCCATCCCAGCAGCACAAACTCCTGTGACCAATCGTGCCTTCACAAACCTCGTGAGTAATCGCTTCCAATTTTGAAAGATGTCTCTGCTCCAATGGTTAATCTTGGCATTTGTTTACTTTCAAACATTTCAGGTAAACCGGTGAGTGCAGCCCACAGGTCTCCAAGCCATGATGTGGTTTCTAGCAGCCAGGTGATCATGGCCCCAATGAGGGGCCGCTCTCCTGGGCCTCTGAAAAAATGGAAATGACCACCTACCCAAAACCGATCATGACTTTTAATAAAGGCTTGTTATAAAGCGCTCTGTTGCAGCATGCTTTGTCACATTGCTAATGTGGAGGTCACTGTCTTGACGTGCTGTGCAAAGGCACGAATGGAACCACTTTTATGTGCACACTGAAATGTAGTAAAATTTTGTTTGGAGCAGGTGGATGGCGAAGCGTTCTTGGCACACTGCCCTTGACTTATCACATGGCTATTGTATAGCCTAGCATGGGGGTTGGAAACTTGCAGCTCTTTAGCGCCGCCCTAGTGGCTCACTGGAGCTTTTTCAAATGTTTGAAAATGGAAAAAGATGGGAGGGAAATATTGTCTTAATATGGTTTCTGCAGGAAGACGAATGTTTTTCAATGCTGTAAAAATGTGTAGAATAAATATTCAATGTCAACATTTCTACCAATGAGGATTTGTGTCATAGCCTGCGGCACATGTTCCTATTAGCAAGACGGGATGCTAGGTAGGTGGCTGTTTAAAAAAAAAAAAACTGCGTTTCATATACAATTCACAGAGGGTACCGAAAAGAATGGTAATGTGGAGAGCCAAGAGAAGCATTTCAATACTCTACATGTGAGCTATGATTAACATGCTGCAAAAGTGTGTCCCATGCCTCGATCGTCTTGGCGGCCGTTATGACTGTTGCTCATTCTGGCGTGCGTGTGTGCGGTAACTGGTTGATCAAAAAGTAGATCTTCGGTCAAAAAGGTCGGGCACCTCTGCTCTACAGTGTGCACTGCAGGGAAAAAAAATAATCATGAAGGCTCATTGTGTATTTGGAGCCAACTTAGTCATTTTGATAGTAGGCTAATATGGATACATACAGCATGAGCTGCCTTCGTTGTAAGGCTTATTCTGTATAGGGCTTTTAATTTTTTGTGGGTCAAGACGTTTTTTTTCTTCCAAAAGGACATTTTAGGTTGCCGACCTTTGAGAACAATTTCTTTCCCCCTCAAAAGAGCATAAAATGTTAGGGTTGACTTTTTTTTTTTTTTGTCACATGCTAACTTGGCCCAATACAGCCCATAATTCCCATCTTGCATAGCAGGCATCAAATGGCTGCTGGAGTTGTGATCCAACATAAATATTTCCAGTTTGACATAATCCCAGTCATAAAAATGCCTTTTGGCAATCATTGTGCATCCTCAATCTCCCTGTGAGCCTTTCACATTTCTCCACAACTGCAACTTGTGCATCATTCTTCCCTCACTGTTTTGCACGCCTCCATTTTCCCAACTCCTCCGCCCCCCTCCTTTCATTGAAATGGGCATCACGACTCTTCTAGACTTGCTTGTTTCTGCTTGTATGAACAGGGGGGGGGGGGGGGGGTGCAGGGGTGCAGATAGAAAAAACAGAGCAGCTCCTTGCACACATTTATTCTTAACGGATGGGCAAAGAACGCAGTGTGCGTTTCATTTGTCAAGACTGTTGTTTCGATCCATACGGAGAAGACATACTTATTTTTTTTAACCCTTTCAGGGACAGTGGTTACTACAGTGGACATGTTATGTTATCGGGCGACTGCGTGATGCAAGTGATTCCAAGTAACGCTGCAATCCCATTCACGAACAACATTCTGTCTGGTGCCAAACGAAGGCCTTTTTTTTTTTTTTTTTGCAAGACATCGATTCCCATTTCTGCCTCGCAGTTCTGGGTTCAAATGCATGTTAGAGTCATTGAGGATTCAAAATTTTCTATACAGTAGTTGTGAATGTGATCAGTTGTTCGTCGACATGTGCCCTTTGTTGGCAAGCGACCAGTCCAGGGTTTGCTTCTCTCCCCAAATCACTTGAGATCAACTCCAGCTCAGCAATTAAGCCTCTTGAAAATGGCTGGATCGCTGTTTGGAACAAGGTATGAGTGTAAAAAAAAGAAATCTGATTGGTGTCACATTGAGTGAACGCCGGTCAGATCAATAAAACATGACAAGAAAAATTGTATCAATTGTACTCTAAGCACAATTGATGTATGAGATTGTGCGTGCGTCTGTGTTCTGTTCATCAGGGCAGAGTTAACAAGAAATTGCAACGATGAGAGATGATAGAGGCGATTAACGGGAGAAGTTGTCCTTGAGCCAAAATGATCAAGAAAGATTTAATTGGGGTCTGTCCGGCCAGTTAATGGCGGCTGTGTATTTTATGAGCTTGTTTCACTGCTTTGCATTTTATCGTATCCCGCCCACACTGTTGCAAGGTCTTGTTTTCCACTGCTTTGCATTCTGTACTTGTCTTGTAAAAGCATTTATGTGATATTGAGAAGTCCTTCAATCGGTCACTTAGTTTCTTTTGCTCATCCCGTTCAGGGCTGCAAGCAGATGAGGGTCGAGTAGCTAAAAGGCTCAAGTACGAGTAAAAGCAGCAAATACTTTCTGAAAAAGATACAAGTACAGTAATTACACCCCCCCCCCATCCCCCCAGTATGGCGGGGGTTATGTTTCAGACCACTCAATGAAATCTAGAAATAATTTAAATGCTCTCTAAGAATTGTTTTTATATCGTTTTAAGGTCATTAGACACACTTTTAGAATAATGCAAACAACTTTCAACGCATTGAGATAGAGCAAAAGCAATACATAACACAAAAGTATTAAAATAGTGTTCCTATTTCTCTATGAGTTTACAGTAGACAAATACCGTTTTTTTCCCCCAAATTAACACAATACAATACAATACATGCTGATTTATATAGCGCTTTCACAACAGCGGCAGCTGTAACAAAGCGCTTTACAAAACAGCTAACATAAAGTAAAATAATAAACACAACACATAACATGAAACACGGACAGTCGCGCAGTCCTAACCACTTTTCCGTCACACGCTTTGTTGTTTGAAGCAGTTTGAGATGAAAGAGGAGAGAATCAAAGTGTCCTTTAACCAGTGGATCAGAGACGTCAAGCTCAAAATGAGCACACGTCGGCTACAAGCTAAGTTTCAAAGTCAACAAGAAGCTGTAGCATCCATTGACGAAAAAAGAGATTGGTTCACTTCTCCTGTCCCATGAAAATCCACTTCAATTCCAAGCGGCGACTCACGGTTCCAAATACGCATCGGCGCTCTTCGCCAACGCTCCTCTCTCCTCATCCTCAACTTCAGCGGCCATCCATCCAGCTGCACCAACGCCAACTGTCCAACAGCGCTGACATAGCCACTGAACAAATCGGGGTTGTGAAAAATGCTGCCCATTACTGCCGCAAAAAACACAAGCGCCCCAGGTCTGTCCAGCACCGACAGTCAATGGCGCCGACATTCCTCCAAATCAAAATCTGCGCTGGTACAGGCGTGCTGCCGAGAAGGCGCAACCACCAAGCACAGATACTGCTACTTTGACGAATGTCGTGGCCAAAAAGCGCTGAAAACAGTCCATATCAGGTCCACACGATGAAACAACACACAACGTGACAAAACAAAAGACAAAAACAGCAAAAAAGAACAAAAAAGCAAGGCTCTTGAAGAGCACTTGCCTAAGGGTGCCTACTCGGGTGCCATCTTGGAGAAAAAAAAAAACACACATCTCAAAATATACATCAACAATCAGGCCCAAAGATGTATCATAAAAGTAACTGGCAGATGTCGCTTTATGTAGGCGTAAAAAGCAGGATTAAAGCAGGATTACAGCGGATGATATTCAATCACACTGATCAACATTTGAATCTGAGATGGTTTTCTGTGTCCCAAAACTTAATGTCCATGTTGACTATTTCGAGCACATCAAGTTTTTGAGGTAGTTAATCTTTTTGTTTGTTTTTAATATGACCCAAAAAAGCGTGCTCCTTACAACACATGGTCAAATCGTCATTGGATTTGACCATGTGTTGTAATTTAAAGCTATGACCTTTTAGAAAAAAATGCCACATGTTGCTGAGCCTAACCCCTAATTCATAACAAAAAAAGCCCAAATCACTTTTGTGTGTACCAGCCTGTAGACTCATTGAAGTCTCTACATCGTCCAATAGATAGTTTGCTATGTGTGCCCTGGAATTGAGAGCAGTGACTTGATCCAACGTGATAATGACTCAGTCACGCTAGACAGCTTGCACTCACACATTTAGGCCCATAAAGTGTTTAATTGGGGCATGTTAGTTGTTCTCTATTGGCCTCCCTGGTGTGAGAGACAGGAAGAGCGCTACCTGGCCATCTGGCTAGCGGCGCCCTTACAAGATCAGCAGGTGGGTTAGCAGAGTTGCCATCTCTAACTGGTCCACCTCCCACGAGAGCAACTTCAGAAGCAGAATTAGTCAGTTTAACTCCCACACTGAACCCAGGACACCAGTTCGGCTGCCGCGCCTCCCATCTGGTTGCCGTTGGACGCTTTTATGACTGCGCTGAAGGGAGAGAGTTGTAGTTTGCAGTGGTAAGGGAGGGGAGGGCAGGGATTATTGTGGCCGTGTGAATCGCGTCCAACTCAACAAGTAACTGAATAATACAGAATGGATATCCACCAGGGATCGAATCATTCCAGTCATTCAAGTTATTTGCGGTTTCATTGCTGGCTTTATTGTGTTTTGGAGTGTCCTACCTAACGTATGTTGTTATTAGTTTTACGATTACTTTTGTGATTACTGAGAAGGCCTCAAAGCAAATTATTAATTTTTGACTGTTTCTCCTGATTGTGAGGATCAAGAGCCGAATCTCAGATGGCATTGATCAGAAGGTGGGAAAAATGCTCAAATCCAGATGGATTAGCAGTACTGTGTATGTGTACTTTGATTTAGTACAATCACACACAAGGACATAGCATAAACATTACAGTAATCGTTTTTAATCCGTTTACTGTCAGTATGTTTTAGAGCACACGTGTCAAACACAAGGCCCGGGGGCCATATCTGAGCCGCCACATCATTTTATGTGGCCCATGAAAGCAAATCAAAGATGGCATCTTTCATGATGCCTGCTAAAATCGCTACCAAAATTTCAAATTCTCATTTGCAATAAATAAGATTGATAAAGCACTGTAAGCATTTTCTTGTTACCAAACCCCTCATTACAGTAACTTAAACAAAAAAAATATATTCTTCACTACTTTATATGGTTTCAGTCATAACGGCCCTGCAAGGAAATTGATAACAAAAAATGTGCCCCGCGACTGATCTGTCAGTACCCACACAATATTATACTATAAACCAGTGGCGTTGTCAGGGCCAGCAAGGCCTTCTCTGCTGGCATAAACATTCTCAGAAAAGTAAATTTAATGAATTTACTTTTCTGAGAATAACATTTTAATTTATGTTATTTTATTTTCATAAATATGTAAACAAAATTATTCTCTGTATTCTTTACGTCATATTATTTCTCTCTTAGTCGAGTGGCTTTCAATATCATTTTAAATAACATTGAAAGCCACTCGATAAATAACTTATTTATTATGGTAGAGTTTTTTAACCAATCATATTTCAGCTAGTTTGTGTTGCCAGGTAAATTAAACTTGCTCTGGGCCTTCAGCTTAAACAGAGCAGGCCCCTGTGAGCTGTAAGTGAATGGGCACAGTCAGCCAATCAGATCACGAGTCTGCGTACAAGGGCCAGCTAGAAAGGCTCACGTCGAGACTGGATGTGCACGTTCGGTGATTGGATGAGCGCCTGCTAGAGCCATCACTGCATTTTAACCCAAAATGGCCGAAGGAGACGACGATCTGGTTGCAGAACTTCTTTCCACGCGATTTTCAAGACGAACCTTCCACGAAAAGCTGGATATTGTGCAAAGAGGTCACCCAACTCATGCGCAAGCTAGCCTGTCCCAGCAAGGAAAAGTGTTTGTCTGTCATTTTCAGACGAGCAATTATGAACGGCACCTGTGGCTCACAGCCTCTGAGAAACTCTGCAAATTGTACTGCTGGGAATGCTTTTTGCTTGCAACTGACCGATTTGGTGTTTGGAGCCACACTGGATTGTTTATCAAGGCAGCAAGGAAACATCAAAGCACGGCTGGACACTGACAAGCTACGGTGCGTTTCAAAACGTTTGGGGACACTCGCGTCAATCTGCAGCTCAGTAAACAGGCACTACATTGGTGAGTAAATGAATTTTATTTTCAAAGTTTGTTTTGTCATTGTTTGGTCAGTGTCTTATATGAAACTGCGACATTGCGCAATTTATTGGACATGCTTGTTTAAGATCGCACAGCGTCATTTGGGTGGCATTTTAATTCATATTTTGAAATGATCTTTTTATTTTTGACACCATCTGTAAATTTAGTTTCCTGCTCTTAATTGTGAATGCATACTGGATGGTTTTAAATGCGCCTGAAATTAAGTGCTGCTTGACGAGCCTATAGTGTTAATGTATGTGACGTCACTGAAGGCCTGAGATTGAAATGCACGGCCCGCCACTGCTATAAACGCTGCACCTACTTTCACCAGAAATGTTTGTAGTGTTTTTCTGTTCTACCGCGACAAGCAGGAGAACGTTGTTTGGTTTCAACAATAGCACCTACTTCTGTCCCAAAAGCAGAGAAAATGAGCTTTTTGTGAAAAGAAACACTCCACACACTTCACACTGCATTGATAATTATTCAGGATATTCTGACAGTCGTACAAAAATCCGGCCGTGGCTGACTCTGATTGGAAGGACTGAATCAAGTTAAATATCGGCCTGATTGTATCAATGCCCCTGGTTCAAGATGATGCTGTTTTGCACTCCTTCCCTACCTTGTTGCTTTTTACTGCGAGTATTAAACATACCCCCTCCCACCCCTATGAGAGAACATTCCTAACAACACTTTTCCCTGGTGAAACAGCCGCGGTTCGAGTGGCAAATGCCTCTCTCGGCCACGTTTTCAAGCCTGGCCATGTGCGGGCATCACACAACAGATGAGATTAAAGTTCTTCATTATTCAGCAAATCCCGAGGCGCTGCAGAGTAATGAATTCGCTGTGAGAAGACGGAGGCGGCGCAAAGGACAAATATTTGACATTCTAATGACCAAAAGTCTTGTGTGTCCTGACAGAACTGCTCTTTAAAATGTGTTTCTCACATGAGAGAAACATAATTGGAGAGACTAAAATGTAATCAAGACATTTTTGTGTAAGAGCATTTCTCTCGCTTCAAGATTTTTTTTTTTCCTGTGGAAAAACACACAGAAAGTAGTATAGTCGTACCTCTACTTACGAAATTAATTGGTTCTGGAAGAAATTTCTTACCTAGATTTTGTAAGTAGAGACGCGTTTTCCATGTAAATGCCCTAATCCGTTCCATGCTCCCCCAAAATTCGGACATAAACGTTTCAGAAAGCATAAAAATGCAGCAAAATATGTCACAAATACATGTTACAATTAGATTATTGCACAATAAATGAGAGTTGTGTGTAATGTAAAAAAACAAAGAATAAAGAATAAAAATGATGGTCATTTAACTTGTAACTGCATACTCATCGTTTTTTTCCCCATCCTTAGTCCATGTTCTCTCTCACAAGTGGTTTTTGCCTGCCATTTTGTCAAGAACTGATCCAGGGATGTTTGCTTTTGTTGGCTTTTAACAATCCTTTGAAAATGTTCAAGGCATAGTGAGGCGATCGCCGGTGAACACTTTCTTTCTGGGTGATTCACATTCACGTAAACTTATCGGAACTTGTCCTGGCCCGAGGGGCAAAAGACGAGGACGCTGCATAGACACATATCTATCTATTTATCTACCTACACATATAGACACAAACGGTCGTGGTCTCTCTTAGCCAATAGGATGCCAGGATAATGCTCGGTAATAGTTAATGGTAGAGTAGCTATAAATATGTTGCGTTCAGGAAATTCGGAGCTGCGAGTGGCAGGCCATACTTTGTTTTTACCTTTCCTATCTTGACATTTCTTTCGTAACAAGAGGCAAAGTTTTCCTGTGGAGACGTTTCGTAACTTCGAAAATTCATATAAAGAAACGTTTGAAAGTAGAGTTACCACTGTAGTATGAATAAACCCATCTGAAAACACCCTGTGAACATTTGACAGAAACAGAAACAATCGAGCACTTAATTACATCTGGATTAAATGCAAATAAATACATCACATACAGAGTGTGGTTGTTGACTAATTCGACTCATGCGAACAACACGACGCACAAAAATTTACATCTAACAAAAATGAAATATCTCAAATTAAGGCTAAATATTTTTCAGACCAAGCATTTTTTTGTGTCATGTAGCATTTCAGTAGATTCAAGACATAGATGTGTGTGAGCAAATTCAATAGATGCTACATCTGACGGCGTGACTGCGACATAGCCAGGATTAATTAGGCCCTAAACACTCCTGGGATGAGAGCGAAAATGAAATCAGAAGAGAGACAAATCGGACTCATCTCACCATCAAGATTTGCAACATTACAGCGACTATTGGAATAGCTATCAACAGGTCACGGCTCCCAACAGGAGGTTAAACATGGAAAAACCTCCCAGCTGTCCAACAGGCCGAACGTGACGCCAGGGGAGAGGAAAGGAGCGTACCGACAGGCAATCTTGTTGGCACGAGGCCTGAGGAAAGGAGGAAGTGGGGTGCAGAGGATGCGGAGGTTGAGGTATCAGGCTGGGAGAATGATAGCCTGTCAGAAAAAGACTAGAAGGGGCGGAGCCGCCTGTTGCTGCCAGCAAGTTGCTCATGTGACATTCGCAACAGGTTTCAAAAGGTGCCATTACTTGGAGTCAGAAACCCAATGGCTTTCCGATAAAAAAGGAAAAAGCAACAAATAGTTATTGAGTGCCACTCGAGCATTCTAGTGAGATGCAACACAAAGCTGCCACTCCAAAAAAAACAAAAAACAATCACTTCTGAACACCTCACACTACAGAATAATGACTCACGATAATCTTTGTGATAGTCGATAATTAGGTCCTTGCTGACGTTGATCAAAAGGAGCGAGGGGAAAAAAAATGTGTGAAATTCTACGGGATTATTTTTAAAGTGTGTACTGGTCTGAACATTTTCGATTTTTGAAACATGATCGGTGAGGGGGGGGGGGACAGTCTCAACCCACCCCTCGCCTTGTGATAATCGTTCAGGATAATCATTTGGAGGAATAT
This sequence comes from Hippocampus zosterae, assembly GCF_025434085.1. Classification (NCBI taxonomy): domain Eukaryota; kingdom Metazoa; phylum Chordata; class Actinopteri; order Syngnathiformes; family Syngnathidae; genus Hippocampus; species Hippocampus zosterae. The sequence goes on from NC_067465.1 coordinate 11,033,502, forward strand.
TGACAATTGTAATTTTGCTGACTTTGATCAGAAGGGGAAAAACAATTGTCAAAAGTCACTCTTAACACACCCACACAACGGGATAATCGCTCAGGATTCGGGATGCGGATGAAATATTTAACTGCGGCCCTTGTGAAGATAAGCGGATTAGAAAATGGATGGATACAGTAATCCCTCATTTATCGCGGTTAATGGGGACGAAAACCACCCGCGATAAATGAAAATCCGAGAAATAGTGACCAATTAACATATACAGGTAGAATAATTTTTTTTCAAGTCTGAAAAAAGTCCGTGAGAAGCTGCAAAACAACAGCGAGTCACATAGAGCAACATATACAGTACTGTACTCCATGTACTGTATATGAAATTTTATTTATTTGTTTATTTATTTATTTTATCTTTTTATGAGTATGTTTGAAAAAATCCGCGATGAACCGAATCCGCGATAAACGAACCGCGAAATAGCGAGGGATCAATGTATTGTACTAATTGTCTCATCAATTATTGGTGTGGGATGTTTTAATAATTATTTTACTTCCCCAATCTGCTCAGGTAAATGAAAATGGCAAACCTTTCCAATATTTATAACCACAAACAACAGGAAGTATGACTGATCAAATTTGAAGAAGGCCATAGAGGCCTGGTGTCTTAGATTGTATCCTGAGTGATTATCATGTTCTATCGTGAGTGTAAAAAATGGTTGAATGTTAAGCACAAATATCAGAGCTTCCTTTGTATACAATTTCATGGTAATTTTCCTAGTGGAACTTCCGCAATCTATTTTAGAAGTCCAATGAATTGAGATTCCACCCCCCCCCCCCCCCTTCTGCAGCCTATGCAGCGATTCCTTCTGCAGAGGTGCGCAGGTAAGGGTCCAATTTGGCAGTGACAGCACCTGGAATGGACGCGAGCCATCCAGGGAGTGGGAGAAAGGACAGGAGTGCTGACTGGAGAGTATGCATAGAGACAGCACTTTTACCTTGAGTGTCTTTGGCTAAAGAAAGGAAGGTCACCAGAACAGAAGACACGAGATGGACACATAATGTCAATGCGTCACGATTGTAAAACAACAACAACCTTGACAAGGACAAGTGTGGTTGTTTCAGCCACGAAACAAAACCAACTGCTTCTCTTTTGTGTAAACAGGAATACACTTAATGACATTTTAAATGAGGCCCGCATGTATCTTTTTTTTATATGACCTATCCTTCTTTGGGTTGGCTGATTAGCTAACTGGCATTTTGCGCTTCATTAAACCACACTGAATAGTTAGTTAGTTCGTTTTGTTTTATTGTCATTGTATTAAAAAAAACTCACACACGCGCACCCACAACGAAATTGCACATGCCCAAAACTGATTATCCAAAAACTGACCCATGTCGCTCACGTCATCCACCATGGCTATTTGGAGCTCTGTGTTACTTAAATAGCACCAGTTAGCTAGCAACAAGCTTAAACTGGCATCTGCTGTGGTGAAATATGTTGCAAAGTCTCCGCAAAGTGAGTCATCACGTCTGTGGCAGTGAATAAGCTACATTTCTGACAAGTGTCATTGTGACAAAGGAAGAGGCCATGCTAATTGGTGAGCTAACCTAAGAGTGATACGGACAGTGTGACCATAATGCTTGGGTGATCTAGTGCACTTGTTCCGGCTGTCTGGTTGGAATCACGTTAAAGAGGCGAACATCCAACAGTTAGTTAACTCATTCACTCCCAAAGACGTTTTTAAACGTCTTTTCAGACTTGATCTAGAATTGGCTGGTACTAAATGAGTTAATTGCTCCTCAAATTACGTCATTGAGTCGCAAAACGGCTCCACAAAGAAAATAAAAAATGTAAGCCTTGAATAATGATATTTGCTATTGTTTTGGGTTCATCTTATGAGCCCAGAAGAGGCCATTTGCATTCGTTCCATGCTCGCCAGAGGCTGAGCTGCATTGCGTTTGTCTACATGTGGCTAGAATGTGCGGAATCAGAATCAGTCTCTCCATCTCTTTATTGTCCTTTAAAGAAGAAATTAGTCTTGAGGCGGGGCTCCGAAAGCACAAGGCGCACAATGACAATATCAATGGTGAGGATAAGACATTTTAAAAGGCTAAAAGCCAGAAAAAAAAGTAAACACCATACTCACACCTAAAATCACTAATAAATATTCAGTCCAGAGCTGTACCAAAAATTTGACAAATTACTGTTAGGTATTGCTAAGAAGTGCAACATGCAGATGTGCAAATTACAGCTGGTAGCTGAGAACATAAGCAACCTCGAGACATTAAACACATTACGGTAAATTGCACTGGGGATAAACACACTGCACTTAACACTTTTTTTTAAAATATCTAGCATTAGTCCAGGAGAAATTGTGGCGTCCGCACAAAATGATGTGTGGGACCTGCTGGCCTTCAGTTTGACACCCGGAAGAAAACTGCACACCACCCAGCCGCTCTGCCTTTTTTAAAACGAACAAAAGTAGCCGATGTCACATTTGTGAGTGTGTACGTAGAGATTGTAGCGTACGGCTATCATCAGCAGGCAATCTGTATCCAGTTCATACCATTCCTCACACTAAACATTCCATTTGTCTCGTGTCGATCTTTCCTGTGCATTGTCCGGGGTGGCAGATTGTGGAATATTAAGTGGGACTTGTCCCGCTGCACCACTGTAGCATGTTTTACATAAAGATGTTGCGGCAGCGTGGCTTTAAATATTAATCAGTCCAAGCCATGCTGTAGGATCGGGAGAATATCTTCTCAGCGCTGAAGTGTCCTGATAGAAATCCATGTGCACACATTGGCTGGATTTAAAATAACTGGCAACCTGTGGACTTTGCGGTATTCCGGTGGTGCTGCAGTGCTGTGAAGTATGTGTATAAAGTGTGTGCGCATGCTGGATAACGGTGGCGGACTGCGCATTTGGTACGTGGGCCTTCATTAGGGACTAGCTTAATTGCCTCTTAATAGCATCACATCGTAATTATCCAACCCATTTATGCAATACAAAACAAAACGATGTAACGGTATGCAACTGTGCTCCGACTTTGTGGAGCAGTTTAAAACCACGACTTAATGGATCACGTGAAAAAAAAAGATGAAATGTCAATTCAATATATCACACTTCTTACCAAATGTATTCGCATGTGCACGTTGCTTTAGACGTGTTTTGCGTGTCAAACTTGGATTGGAGTGACTAACCAATTATCCATCCATCCATTTTCCGATCCGCTTTATCCTCACAAGGGTTGTCGGGATGTGGGGGGTGCAGGAGCCAATCCCAGCTGTCTTCGGGAAGTAGGCAGGGGACACCCTGAACCGGTTGCCAGCCAATCGCAGGGCACACGGAGACGAACAACCATCCACGCCCACACTCACAACTAGGGACAATTTAGAGTGTTCAATTAGCCTGCCACGCATGTTTTTGGAATGTGGGAGGAAACCGGAGTACCCGGAGAAAACCCACGCAGGCACAGGGAGAAAATGTAAACTCCACACAGGGAGTGGAATCGAACCCGGTACCTCTGCACTGTGAGGTCGACACTGGTCCACCGGGCCGCTAGATAATCCATCATAATTGCTAATATAGTTGAAGTTACGCTAGCCAGCACGACTGATTCTGAAGATCAGGGAAGATTAGATTGCCATGGCAACATAAAGGATGAAATCTGATTGGACAAAAACAAAAACAAAGTCTAACATTCCCATACATGTCCTGGAAGTAGAGCCATAAGAAGCATGAAAAGATGAAAGTGAATTGACTGCTGGTGACAAAGTCAGTTCATATCAGGAAACAAAAATAAGAATTTAGGTTGTTAATGTAGGTCAGCACTGTATGTGTGCGCACTGACCGTATTGTGACTTTGATTCCTGCCAGTTCCTGAGCTCCCCGGTGTTCGAAGGACACGAGCGCGCCACCTCAAAACATCTGCTCCGACTGAGACCCACACACCCTAGCATGTATGTGAAGGTGAAAACATATGCTCGCTCCCGCCCACCTACACGCATCAACACTCGTCACCCTTCATTTGGTACACTTGCACAAACAAAATGGTAAACACTAATATTCTCCTGATTGGAAGGGCTGATAATTGAGATGAAATAAGGTAACTATGACAGAACCAAAATTATAGAAACATGATCAAAAATGGCTCTTTATCTGACAGTGACGGTGTGTTTGGAGCATGTATGTACAATACATGCGCCAACCACACAAAACAAAACAACACAAAAAAAAATGTGCAAAAAATTACGGAAACTTTTAACAATTGGACATGTGCATTTAAAAGCTTGGAGAAGGTCACATGAAGTTCACCTGGAAAGATTTGAATGCATTTTAGGCTCGTCCTGAAATTTCACCCAAAAGCCAAATATCTCTAAATTTTAGTGAGTGTTATATGTGCCCACACATGTCAAAAAGGGAACCAAATACGGCACGGTTATACCTCCCACGCTTCTGTGGTGGAAAAAAAAACCCAACCAATCAGATTGATGGCAGCGGCAACGTTTTGACACCAAGTCACAATCTCTGCCCACCTATGCCGTCCCACGTGGAACCCTTACAAGGCAGATCGCCGCTGCCTACGGTCCCAGCATCCACTTCGACTGACAGCAGTGAAGAAGGCAGTGAGCCGTGAAGCCATCCATCTTGGCTCTCATACTCTCACTCACAAAGTCTCATCTGCGCAGGTCCCTCAGAAGAACCCGAGACCACCACAACCATCGTTTCTACAAGAACACATGAAACTAGAACACACTGTAACCTTTAGTGAATTTAATTTTACCTTTTTCCAACTTTTCAATGTCCAACTGTTCAAATGTTTCAATACTTTTTGCGCAACGGGCTGTTATCTTACAAAATTCACTTCAATGCCTTTCTGTGACTCTTCCAGTATCTCTGTCATAATCTGCTGATGGCACTCGAAGCTTCTGATGACGATGCCCGAATTTTTTATTATTTTTTTAAACATCTCTGAATTCCTTTTAAGGCCAACTGAACATATGTACGTAATGTTCAATAAGAATGTATGATTGTTTACTTCCGGATTGATGCTTGTGGAGATACTGACATACAATTTGGACTATTTGATGTTTTCCATCACTTGGATAAAAATAGCCCCCAAAAAGGTATTTAATCGGAATGATACACTTTTAGACCTGCAGTGTAAATCCAGCAATAGAAATATGATATGAAACGCTCAAATTCTGCTTCTTATGCACTACCTATCTCAGAAATGCCGCACAAATGTGTGCTAAAATGGACCGAGTGCATTTTTCCTGGTGTAAATAAAACACGGCTGTCCAACAGACACTGCTTCTATTTTTGAGAGTTCTGCAAACATACTGGAGGGATGCGGCACACGATCACACAATAGCTTCGGTGGAGGAGATTTCCTCCAGGATAACACATCAAAATGGATCTTTTTTTTTTGGGAGGGGAGGGGGAGGTGTATATCCCTTCTGCCCAGCTACAGCAAGAGAGACTTACACCATTTCCACCCCGAGTCAAACAAGCTTGAAAAATGCTCTGAATCTTGATGGCAAACGGGTAAAACTCTGAAGACGCTCCGTCAACACCGCGATCCAATTTTTAAGACGCTGAGAAACGCGAGGCCGCCGGCGTGGGCTCGGACTTATCTGATTTAAATGTGTTATCTATCTGTGCATTTCGCTCCGATTCGCAAGAGGGTAAACAAACACACACGTTGCTTTGTCTCGCCCGAGGGAGGACATTTGACGACTAGTGCCGCAGCCTTGAAAGTCGAAGGTCTAGGCTGGGGGGGGGGGGGGGGCGTCGGCAGCGATTCCATTGATTTGTGATTAATTAAGAATTTTTTGTGGAACTTGATCGATCGAGTGTGGTTATCAACAAGGTTCGGTTGTGCAATTGCTTTGGTTTCACACTCTGTACTTTCGTAGATGTACAGTACCATCATTTTTGAATATTTAAGCACCGATTCAACTCATTTGAGTAAAAAAAGTGCAGTTTTCGAAATGTACTTGATTTGAAAGGTCTAATTCACTTTGAGGGCGGCCCGGTAGTCCAGTGGTTAGCACGTCAGCTTCACGGTGCAGAAGTACCGGGTTCGATTCCAGCTCCGGCCTCCCTGTGTGGAGTTTGCATGTTCTCCCCGGGCTTGCGTGGGTTTTCTCCGGGTGCTCCGGTTTCCTCCCACATTCCAAAAATATGCATGGCAGGCTGATTGAACACTCTAAATTGTCCCTAGGTGTGAGTGTGAGCGTGGATGGTTGTTCGTCTATGTGTGCCCTGCGATTGGCTGGCAACCGATTCAGGGTGTCCCCCGCCTACTGCCCGGAGACGGCTGGGATGGGCTCCAGCACCCCCCGCGACCCTAGTGAGGATCAAGCGGTACGGAAGATGAATGAATGAATGAATGAATATCTATCTGTGCATTTCGCTCCGATTCGCAAGAGGGTAAACAAACACACACGTTGCTTTGTCTCGCCCGAGGGAGGACATTTGACGACTAGTGCCGCAGCCTTGAAAGTCGAAGGTCTAGGCTGGGGGGGGGGGGGGGGGGGGGGGGGGGGGGGCGTCGGCAGCGATTCCATTGATTTGTGATTAATTAAGAATTTTTTGTGGAACTTGATCGATCGAGTGTGGTTATCAACAAGGTTCGGTTGTGCAATTGCTTTGGTTTCACACTCTGTACTTTCGTAGATGTACAGTACCATCATTTTTGAATATTTAAGCACCGATTCAACTCATTTGAGTAAAAAAAGTGCAGTTTTCGAAATGTACTTGATTTGAAAGGTCTAATTCACTTTGAGGGCGGCCCGGTAGTCCAGTGGTTAGCACGTCAGCTTCACGGTGCAGAAGTACCGGGTTCGATTCCAGCTCCGGCCTCCCTGTGTGGAGTTTGCATGTTCTCCCCGGGCTTGCGTGGGTTTTCTCCGGGTGCTCCGGTTTCCCCCCACATTCCAAAAATATGCGTGGCAGGCTGATTGAACACTCTAAATTGTCCCTAGGTGTGAGTGTGAGTGCGAATGGTTGTTCGTTTCTGTGTGCCCTGCGATTGGCTGGCAGCCGATTCAGGGTGTCCCCCGCCTACTGCCCGAAGATAGCTGGGATAGGCTCCAGCACCCCCCGCGACCCTAGTGAGGATCAAGCGGCTCGGAAGATGAATGAATAATTCATTTTTTTCCCCCCTAAATATTCAATGCAAAAGACGGAAGGCCTAAAAAGTCATCAAGCATGTGACCTGTAAATATGCACAGAATTCGATTGTTTTCAAATCAACCTCCCAATTACAACAGCAATTTTGGCGGGAGGAGGGGGGGGGGTCAAAAACCTCAAATCGCACTGAAATTTGAAGATGTTTGTTCACATATCTTTAATCCCCATTTTTTCCCATCGTCCACAGGTCATTCGGTTCAATGTGCTGCTGCGATGGGTTCGGTGCACTGACTGTGCTATTCATTTTGTCCTTTGAAAGTTATTTTTTATAAAAAGGGGACAGGGGAAGTGGCGTGTGAAACGTGAGCGTTGAAGCCCTTGAGTAGTACTATTACGATAATGACAACACATTGGTTTCATGAATAGTATTTGTAAATTTGGAAAACGACACCAAAAAAAACCTCATTAGTAACAAGATTTCTATTCATTAACTCCCCGATTAATCTAATTATTGTTATTCTGTTACAGAAACAAAACAAAGCGTGAATCGTTTCAGTTAGCGCTATTAATTCAGGGCCGCAGCCACCCACAAATCATGATTATTTTATTTTTTAGCTTGATGACCTAGCTGGTTGTTTTTTATTCAATACAAATGCAGAACGCTGGCCTGGTGGTCCAGTGGTTAGCGCGTCGACCTCACAGTGCAGAGATCGTGGATTCGATCCCGGCTTTGGCGTTCCTGAGTGGAGTTTGCATGTTCTCCCGGGCCCGCGTGGGTTTTCTCTGGGTACTCTGGTTTCCTCCCACATTCCAAAAATATGCATAGCAGGCTGATTGAACACTCTAAGTTGTCCCGAGGTGTGAGTGTGAGCACGGATGGTTGATTGTCTCTGTGAGCTCTGCGATTGGCTGACAACCGGTTCAGGGTGTCCCCTGCCTTCTTTCTGAAGACAGCTGGATGGAAATACTGTAAACCAATATTTTTATTATTATTGCTCCACAAATATTTACCTACACCGATGGATCGATTTCAGGATGTCACATAAATTGAAGCGAAAGATGTCAAAGTGTCCTTTGGTTGTATGTATGGGCACTTGTTGGATCCAAATCTTGACCCAACATGCTGAGTCGAATCCTCAACCCAACGCACCGGGTAAAAATAATCCATAGCACTGGCTCAGTCCTTTTTGGACATTTGGCTTACTCGGGGGTTGAATGGACTTGGATGCTACAAACAAACAAATTATCGATCCGAGTGTTGCGACCAGAAAAGGAGGAGACGACGGCGCAGAAAGCACGGCGCAATCCTCAGAGCGAGCCGAACTGCCATTTTATATAATTATTGATTTTTAGCACCAAGACAACTGGCACACCGTTGATCTTTGATGCCATTAAGAGCTGAAGAAGCACCCCTGCGCTACACGGGCCAAACACATGCAGTAAACATATTGCGACACGATGCATGGAATGTGGACGTATCAACGTCGAAAGACAACTACCGGTAGTCTAGCAGTCTCGATTAGTAGAATGCACGATTGAGCGAGAGTCTACCTCCACGTCTCCATCGGTTCTACCCCCCCCCACCTGCCCTCCCCCCTTTTACAGGCCCCCCCATACAGTGCTCCACGGCATGGCTGTCAGTCCTGCTACTATATGAGTGACGGGGAGAAAGTGGTGCATGAGGCAATTAATATTCAGAAACACTCCTCTTTCGGTTAAAAAAAAAAAAAAGGAAGGAGGGCAGTGGAAGAGACAGGATGTACTGCTTATAAAACTGTTGCCGTCGGACTCTGCTCCTCGTAGTTCAGAGATATTTCAATCAATGGACCATTAGGTGAAGTAATGACCCTGCTCCAATTGCCTTTAATTCAAAGCCAGAAAACTCATTTGACATGGAAGGATGAAATCGAAATGAAGAGGGATTAATCACATCGGTTAGGTGGCACGGTGGAGAGACGACACCTGTGGCTCAAGGTGAATTGGAAGCAGGAAGAAGACAATAAAAGCCTGCGTATTTCGGAGGATTCGGAAGCTCGCCAGAAGGCACAGCAAGCGGCAGCTCCCACCTCGAACAATCATACACCAACACCGATGCAATAAAAGCTTCACTCGGCACGCATGACACCACCAGGCATGACCTCATTGTCAACTCACCAAAGTTTGCTGGTACTGCAAGGTCCGGTTCTCTGGCTTGCCCTTCACCATGACGGCGATATCCTCATGAGGACAAAGCAGCCAAAGAGCCCTCCGGAGCGCCGGGAGCCTGTTAGTTCATTAGCACAGAACCCCGACCGCCATGGCGAGTGCTTGGAGGAACAGGTCTCGGGGAGAGAGCATCCTCGCCGCGGATCATGACGCCAGGCGACGTCGAGCTGCGTCGTCCGTGTGTGAGAGGCAACGAACTCCGGTCCGGCAGCTCCGCTGCCTAGCACTACCCCCTCCACCACCACCACCACCCTCACCACCACCACTCAGCCTCAGTGTTGTGCTCCATAAGTGGCAATATGTGTGTGGTTGATGTGCTTGACTTCCTGCCTGCTGCTTTTTGATAAGCTGTATGTTAGGCGCGATAGAGATACTCTAGATGTTAAATGCAGGTGAATTTTGATACAGCGATTACAAAATTAGCTATGTGTACATATGGGCTGAGCCGATTACTCGCTGAGCCAACTTTGATCAATTTGCTTCCACTTTGAAAGCTTGAAATTGAGCCATCGCTAGAGGTGGGTCGCAACATGGTACATTTACGGCATTTATAGGATCGGAGTAATTTTTTCGCTGAAATTATACATGTCAGCGTAGTTCCAGCTTTAGAAGTTTATTTTTTTAAATCATTATTTATTTATTTGTTTATTTATTTGTATTTATTTATTTATCCTAATTATTTATAATATTTTTAAAATTATTATAAATAATTTATTTTCTTTATAATATTATTTTATTAGAAAAATAAATAAAACACACAGGAGTAAATCAGGGGTCATCGACTTGGTGCCCCCCTCCCCCCAAGGTCGGCATTGAGAGGCTGCAGTAAAAAATAGCTCACCAGTGATGGGACATTGTGAAATGCTGTAGAAATGATCATTTGAAAATCTAAATACCGGCGCAGCTTTAACGGAATCATGCTGCCTATTGATATGTATCAATGTTGTAATTATTGTAAGCATCAACATGTCTTCACATAAATGAGCACCGTTTATGATTAATAACAATTAGGGATGTTCAATTCCACTTTTTTTTTCAGACAGATGCCAGAAGGCTAAACTCTTGAATACTCCGATACCTAGTAACCGATACCACTACTATTTTTAAATAAATCAAATGTACGTATTGATATTTAGATGTATAAATCAAACCAATGTCAGAGGAAAGACATTTCATTTGTTGCCGACTCTGAAATGGAGAATTTAAGTTCAAAATAAAAACAACTCACTCCGTTGAAATTGAAAAGCAAAATATTACAGGTTCCACTGTTAACTGTTAAGAAACACCATGAAGTTGGAAAATGGGACTGGGTGAAACATTTGAAAAATGCAACGCTATCGATGTAATTCACATCAAGCGATATGGATAAATATATACAGTATATATTTTTTTATTTATTCAAAATAAGAAAACACGTTAAAAGGATTGAAGATAAAATCCAATAAAATACGCCCATGCAGAGGAAAGATACCATCTTTTTTACAGTCGATGAAAAATGAGTCAATGTGCAAATTATATAAATTTGGATGATTGTGTGAGTTCAGCGATTACAAATTCTTCTCAATTCATCTCTCTCCCCGAGTCTCCTGGCCTAAGACTGCTTTCGCTGGCTGAGTACTCCCCCTAATGAATCATCGCAGCCTCATGACTAAAGCTGACTATATCCAATTGTAAACACTCGAAAATTGATGCAAACTGGAGAAAAAGTCAACAGTGGCTGTGACGGATGGTCGGAATATGTCCTAGCTACTTTATTTTCTTGCTCGTCTGCATTTTTGAATACCGGTAAGCCTTTGCGCCGGGTCAAGTGATGAATTGAACACGTGTTGTCCGTTCACACATTGGCAACAACCCAGGGGAAAAAATTTGTGAATATTCAATCACTAAGAGAGGAAAATGTGGGAGGTAATAAAAAAAATATATAAAACAAGTGCCTGCTTATTGGCACCGCAAACATCTCTTAAGGGTCAAGGTTATCCCTTCTTGCAATGCATCAAGGGAGCTTGTATCCGACAGCTAAAGGCTGACACTTGACGACGTAACACTAACGGGCCTTGTCGTTCCGCTACATAATGTCAGCCCATCATTGTAGGCTTTTCATCCACTCCCAGTAAGATTAAGTGCAGTGAAACACTCTTGAGGTCTCAAGGATACCGCCGCAACGGCACTTTATAAAGGAAACAGGTGTCCCGAATGCCCTTTATGGGGGAAAAAAAATGCTAATCAGAAATGGTTTATCTCCTTTATGCTGCGAAATATATTTTAATAATGCAAGACCAGCGTAGCAGGGCGCGGAAGTACGCGAGCGGAGAAAATGGCATCCCATTAAAGAATTTACATGCTCACAAGGCTTCACATTAAAGCATAGTAGATGAAAAATCTCTCACAACGAGATGACAGTCAACCAGCTCAAAAGGGAGGGACCATGGGCACCACAACCAAGCGGGGGCCCCTCTGGGACCACTCGCAGATTGTGTCTATTTCCAATTTCGAGGCACTGTGTTGAGCTTTCAAGGAAATATCAACTATGCCTTTTTCACATTTAAAAGGAGCTTTCTTACGTTTACATTTCAGATCAGCTGACTGTTTAATTATAGTGGTTGACAGCAAATTTTATTCATAGATGGCTTTATGTGTCCGAAAGGGATTTTTGATTGTTTTTAAGTTTGACCTATAAATCTTACACAATATGGATTTTTTTTCCCCTAAGAATGACTTTTCAGAAAAGGGAAAAAAACCCACGTTGTTGCTGAAACTGATACTTAACTCATTATGATTGTTATATCATTAAAGTTAGGATGACAACTTGATGGGGGGGGGGGGGGGAAGCAGATTCAGAAACAGTGCAAAACATTCATCTGTAAAAGTTAACTTACATTTCAAATTTAAAAGCTTCTGTGAACACACATTGAAGAATTACCGTATTGGCCCGAATATAAGACGGCCCTGATTATAAGACCGCCCCCTCTTTTTCAAGACTCACGTTTGAAAAAAGACTTTTCGAACACCAAATTAATTTTTATACAGAAAATAATTACAGTACATCTGAAACAAATGATTAGAACAAGTTATTTGAGAGAATAAGCATGTTATATTGCCTCATTCAAAACTCAAGTGCCATCACATTCGTAAGTGAATGGCTTGTGGTTTTTGAAATGTAAATTACATCATAACTTCTCCTCCTACGATAGTGGGTTGAAGGAGGAAAGTGTCTTCTTTTAATGGAAATTGAGCCTAGAGTGTTAAGGGGGGGGGGGGGGCAGGCACTCATTTTCTCCTGTAGGGGCAGCGCATTATACGTTGACACTTGAGCAGACACATCACTCCATCACGATGACATCGCAGACATTCCTATATCAAGTGGATATTTGAGAGGATCGTGTTTCGCACAGGGTCATCCAACCGTCGCTTGAACATGGCTTTGGATCTTCAGCCGGCCTATTATCAAAGTCATGGCCACAGAAATTCAAAACTTTGGACCGATATGTCAGAAAACCCAGAAGGGCTTGACTCACAGACACATTTTTAGAAATTCAAACATGTCAAAAGATTTTGCACTAGTTCAATTTCACACTAGTGAAAAAGGATTCCAAAGACCAGACTATTTGTATGCAATCCATTAAGAAGTCGATTTTCTCCAATAAGCCCTCTTGAAAGCAGGTTGAGCCATTTCTTTGCCTAGAGGAGTGCCACCGATTTCATTATAGCCCCTAACGGGCCGACTGAGTTCCTGCTGCCACGACAGCCAAGAAACTAGGTGCTCTGCAGCCCCGAGCTCCAGCCCACTCACCCACATCGCAGCATGTCCACAGGGTTCTAAAGAACTGTACAACCCACACGGGGAGCTGCCGTTTGAGAACGTCACCGGTTATGTCTACATACTGCATGACAACAAAGACCAGCGGGTTTTGTTTGCCGCTGAGCACCACGTCCACATAAACTAGAAAACCGTGAAGGTGACCTCTTACGGGTTTCCAACTCTATCCGAAATGAATCTACAATCACAAAAGAATTGATTTTTCAAGAATTATTTTACAGTGAAATCTCCAAAGCCCAACATGAACACTTCTGTGGTGGACTTCCAATTTGCTCGACATTGACATTTCAAAACACATTTTCCTAAAAAGAGCGAGACACAACATCATACAGTCTTTCCGTAATTCCAAATCACTCGCGTTATTCAATTTCACTTAATTTGACCAAAAATTATTTACCAAAAGTATTTCATCTGTGTTAATCTATCCATGCCAGCGACTTATAGTGATGGAAAGAACAATTACATGCTCTACCACTAGATGGCAGAAGGTACAATTAAAACAGTGTATCTGTATACCCGAGCTGAGTGTTTCCATTATTCACACATAACCCATACTTGAAAGTAAGGGACATCCCGATCCATTTTCCGATCCGCTTTCTCCTCACAATGGTCGCGGGGGGGTGATGGAGCCTATCCCAGCCGTCTTCGGGCAGTAGTCGCGAGACACCCTGAACCGGTTGCCAGCCAATCGCAGGGCACATAGAGACAAACAACCATCCGCGCTCACACTTATACCTTGGGACAATTTGGAGTGTTCAATCAGCCTGCCACGCATGTTTTTGGAATGTGGGAGGAAACCAGAGTACCCGGAGAAAACCCACATAGCCCTGGGCAGAACATGCAAACTCCACACTGGAAGGCCGCAGCTGACATGAACAATGATAAAAGTTAATGACCACAATCCCATTTACAGTGCACTCCGCTTAATAGAACACCGGTTAATAGAGTAATCCGCTTAATAGAGCAAAAGGCTCTGGAACGGATTTGCCTAATGCAATTTCCTATAAAGATACTCCGCTTAGTAGAACAGATCTCCGCTTAATAGAACAGGCCGTAAGCAATGAACATTGTAAACTAGTGGTTTTCGAAGTGTAGCGATCGCGATACTGTACCACTATCGCGAGAAAACGCGGTAGTTCTAGCCGTATACAGTAACAGGTAGCACGCGTCACTCCACACATAGACCCACGCACGTCACAATGGCTTCAACTTCATTCAAGAGACGAGGGCTATCACCTGCGGATAAGAAGGACATACTCAGACGATACGATGCATTGCCGGATTCTCAGAAGGTACGCCCGCGGTTTCCAGGACTTCCCTCTTATCCAGCGCATTGAGAGGGAAGTCAAACGCAAAATTACAGACTCCTGTTTCCAGACAAAAGTAATGAAATTTTTCTCGTGATTTGAGATGTTTGACTGAAGTTGATTAAAGTTGTTGTTTTGTTGTTTGATTAAAGATATGGACGTCCACAGTCGAAATATCTCTTCTAACTCGTCAGCAGGGGTTTTTCTGCGTGCATAACTTGGTTGTCGACGTGTCTGAAGGTGTACCTAATAAAGTGTCTCCGGTTAATAGAAACTCCGCTTAGTAGAACAGAAGCGCTTCGGCCCAATGGTGTTCTATTAAGCAGAGTGCACTGTATTGATTTTCTTTTTCTGTTTGGGAGCCATCAGCTTGCTTCATATGATTGTCAGTGTGTCTGACAATAAGCAAGCTGGACCCTATTAGGGAGATTCTCAAATCTGACGATGTGTCACGGCCGTGTCTGCAGGGATTCCCTTTTTGTTTGTTTGTTTGCTTGTTTTATTGAGCATATATAGTACACACAATAACAGGTTGACAAAGGTCAAACAAAATTTATAAAAGGAAAATTAGAAATAGTTAAAAGAAAAAAACACACATCATCACAGTTGTATGCTCAAAGGAGTAGGAAGAAGTAAATAACTTATCTAGTCCTACCCCTTATTATGTAACTGAATTGATCATCAAAATAAAGAAGAAATGAAAATCTACATATCATTAAATATTTTTACCCTTGTGTATACTATACTATTCTATTTCTACACCTTTTGATTTGTGTGTATATATATATATATATATATATATATATATATATATATATATATATATATATATATATATATATATATATATATATATATATATATATATAGTTATTTCTTCTTTTGTATTTCAATTTTCTGATATTCATTATAATTAGCATTCCTTGAATACAATTGATATTCAATGTTTGTGTTTTGTGTTGTTGATACGGACCAATATCAGCCATCTGTCAGGATCATATTATTATTTGCCATCAGCAAGCAACAGTTAGAAAGGGGTCCTACTAAAGGGACTTCCCAGCACTTTGGTGTTAAGATAAGAAAACCTTTTTTTGCAGTTTCCAAAGCAGTGCCATTGTTTCGTCATTGATATGGGTCAACGTCAGCCTCCGTTTAGCTTGGGGGCCTTGGTTGACAATGGTTTTCCTTTTTTTTAATGGCTCTACTGCTATACAATATATACACACCATGTCATAAAGTCTCCAAGTGTATATAAAATAAATTATTAAGCGAGAATAATCACTCTGGTAGTTGAAAGTACCCCAAAGAAAATACAACTCGTACCATAATAGACATTCTGGTAGCATTTGCCCTTGAGCAAAGATAAAGTTGAGCAGAGACCACGGTTGTGACAGTTTAGAAAGGTAGAAACGAGTCGAAAGAAAGGATCATAATATCGTACTCACCTTTCCCCCTGGGTGACTCTTCTCCTTCCGGCCCTTCCAAATCGTCAGCTGCGTCGCTCCATTACACCTCGCAGGAAGAAGAAACAAGTTGAAGCAAGGACGCGCGCAGCCACAGGTTGCTGCTTGAGGCTTAATCGACAACGTGACCCGGCTGCAAATGACACGCGTGGGAGGTCTCGCAGGATGCCAGCCGCTGGCCCCTCGCTGATGCGCGATCCATTGCGGTGGCTCTCAAAGTTGCTCGCGCGGCGCGTAGTTTGCGGCTTTTTGCGCACACAAAGCGCAATCGTCATCGGTGATGATGCATTTTCGTGCTGCACTGAACCCCCCCAGCCCCCCTCCCCTTCCGAGCGAAGAGAGACAAGCGTCCTATGAGGCCGGCTCGGGGATGGTGTGGGAGGAAGGAATCAGCGGGGGACCGGGAGTCGTGTCCGTGATGCAATGCGGGTAGCGCCGGCGCCGCGTCCTGCAGCTTTCTCCACGCGAGCAGAAACGCTGTCGCTACGTTCATTCGCCGCTGAGCGGTTGTGTGCATTTGTCTTAATTTCTGCATTGTCTGCAGAGACAAGCGAGGGGAGGAAACTATGTGTATATTCCCCCTTGCTGATTTCCCCCACTCCTTCGCCAATGCACACGCAATGTCATTTGGGGAAGCGAAGGGGGTATGCGTTCGGTACTTAGACCTTGGGTACCTACAGTGTACCTAATGGGTCTTCTCTTCACCGGGGCCTTAAATGACTTAATGCGCTTCTTAAAACCACTAATATTGAATCACAGTGATATGAACTACCAAAACCTCAGGAGAGCATAAGATAAGTGTGTCAAACTCAAGGTCCGGGGGCCAAATCTGGATCCACCGCATCATTTTATGTGGCCCGCAAAAGCAAATCAAAGATGGCAACTTTCATGATGCTTGCTAAAATCGCAATCAAAATTTCAAATTCTCATTTGTAATTGTCATGATGCTGTTTTTGGTCTGGCCAGCAGGTGGCATTAGCGGACTTCAGTATGCACCTGCTGCTAATCTCTAATTTGTAAACTCTGTATTTAAGGTCTCTTCTGCTATGCCCCTGTGTCGGAGTATTGTTTCTGGTATTGCTATTCTCGCTGCTAATGGAATATTTGGCTAGTGAACTCGTCGTGTTTCGCATTTTGCACTCCCGGTACACCTGCTTTTTGTAAGTACGATTTTGGTTTTGTGATTTGACTTTTCGCTCGCGTGTATTTTGATAAATTGTTTTATTTTGTATTGGCGGTCTTTAATTTTCTCCCTTGCCTTTTGTGCAAGCGATTTTTGTTATTCGTTTATGTTCTCTCTGGTCCTTGTTTTAACCAGCGCTTTATGTTACCTCTTTGTCGGTGCGATTATTAGCATTAAACATATTTTTGTTACGGAGACCTTGTTTACGTCTACGTTTTTGGGATCCAGAATTAACTCGGCTTGTCTGAGTCGTGACAGTAATAAATAAGAGTGATACAGTAACATTTTCCGAAACAATAGATGAATAAACGTTTATTATTGACTTCTTTATATGGTTTCAGGCCAGCAAGAAAAATGCTAACTAAAATGTGGCCCACGTCAAAAATGAGTTTGACATCCCTGGTGTAAGAGCAAAAGACACCTGGTCTGCAACACTTCAGCATCAATATTTATCGAATGACAGAACCCAAACGAAACAAATGTGCATTGATCATACTACCAGAGATGCCAATTATTACATTTATTTATGTGTGCAGATCACTATAAATCAACTCTGACTAGTCCAAGTCGGCTCTAACAAGATTGTGCTCTGACCAGCCAATAGATGGAAAAATGTGGCATCATGAAATGTGTGGACAGATGTGAATTATTACGGTCGCATTGCTCATTTTAGTTGGAACGGAACATCAAAACATATTGTATTGTAAATCGTCCCTCGTCGCGCATAGAAGCCGCCCGCCATTTTGAAATCTTCACAAATTTGTAAGAATGTGACATGATTCAGCCAATTCCTGTCCAGCTTATTGGCTAAGAAAAAGAACTATACGGTTAGTAAGTATTCACCAAAGACAAACCATATTAAATTTCATGTACAAAAGCCACATAACAAAACATCCATCCATCCATCCATCTTCTACCGCTTATCCGGGGCCGGGTCGCGGGGGCAACAGCTTTAGCAGGGAAGCCCAGACTTCCCTCTCCCTAGCTACTTCTTCCAGCTCTCCCCGGGGGATCCCGAGGCGTTCCCAGGCCAGCTGGGTGACATAGTCTCTCCAGCATGTCCTGGGTCTTCCTCGGGGTCTCCTCCCGGTGGGACATGCCCGGAACACCTCACCTGGGAGGCGTTCAGGAGGCATCCGAATCAGATGCCCAAGCCACCTAATCTGGCTCCTCTCGATGTGGAGGAGAAGCGGCTCGACTCGGAGCCCCTCCCGGATGACCGAGCTTCTCACCTTATCTCTAAGGGAGAGCCCGGACACCCTGCGGAGAAAACTCATTTCGGCCGCTTCTATCCGGGATCTCGTTCTTTCGGTCACGACCCATAGCTCGTGACCATAGATGAGGGTTGGAACGTAGATCGACCGGTAAATTGAGAGCTTCGCCCTTTGGCTCAGCTCCTTCTTCACCACGACAGACCGATACAACGTCTGCATCACAGCAGACGCTGCACCGATCCGTCTGTCGATCTCTCGCTCCCTCCTGCCCTCACTCGTGAACAAGACCCCAAGATACTTAAACTCCTCCACTTGGGGCAAGATCTCCCCCCCGACCCGGAGGGGGCACTCCACCCTTTTCCGACTGAGGACTATGGTTTCAGATTTGGAGGTGCTGATTTTCATCCCAACCGCTTCACACTCGGCTGCGAAACGCTCCAGTGAGAGTTGGAGAGCCCCGTTTGAAGGAGCCAACAGCACCACATCATCTGCAAAAAGCAGGGATGCAATACTGAGGCCCCCAAAACGGACCCCCTCAACGCTTCGGCTGCGCCTAGAGATTCTGTCCATAAAGGTTATGAACAGAATCGGTGACAAAGGGCAGCCTTGGCGGAGTCCTACCCTCACTGGAAACGATTCCGACTTACTGCCGGCAATGCGGACCAAACTCTGACATCGGTGGTATAGTGACCGAACAGCCCGTATCAGGGGGTTCGGTACTCCATACCCACGAAGCACCCCCCACAGAACTCCCCGAGGGACACGGTCAAACGCCTTCTCTAAGTCCACAAAACACATGTAGACTGGTTGGGCGAATTCCCACATACCCTCGAGAACCCTGCTAAGGGTGTAGATTTGGTCCACTGTTCCACGGCCGGGACGAAAACCACACTGCTCCTCCTCAATCTGAGGCTCGACTTCCTGACGGACCCTCCTCTCCAGCACCCCTGAATAGACCTTACCAGGGAGGCTGAGGAGTGTGATCCCTCTGTAGTTGGAACACACCCTCCGGTCCCCCTTTTTAAAAAGAGGGACTACCACCCCGGTCTGCCAATCCAGAGGCACTCTCCCCGTTGACCACGCGATGTTGCAGAGGCGTGTCAACCAGGACAGCCCCACAACATCCAGAACCTTGAGGAACTCCGGTCGGATCTCATCCACCCCTGGGGCCTTGCCACCGAGGTGCTTTTTAATCACATCGGTGACTTCAACCACAGAGATAGGAGAGCCCGCCTCAGAGTCCCCGGGCTCTGCTTCCTCCAAGGAAGACGTGTTGGTGGAGTTGAGGAGGTCTTCGAAGTACTCTGCCCACCGGTTCACAACGTCCCGAGTCGAAGTCAGCAGCGCCCCATCCCCACTGTACACAGTGTTAGTGGTGCACTGCTTCCCCCTCCAGAGACGTCGGATGGTGGACCAGAATTTCCTCGAAGCCGTCCGGAAGTCGGCTTCCATGGCCTCACCGAACTCTTCCCATGCTCGGGTTTTTGCCTCGGCGACCACCAAAGCTGCGTTCCGCTTGGCCAGTCGATACCCGTCAGCTGCCTCTGGGGTCCCACAGGCCATAAAGGCTCGATAGGACTCCTTCTTCAGCTTGACGGCATCCCTTACTGCTGGTGTCCACCAGCGAGTACGAGGGTTGCCGCCACGACAGGCACCAACCACCTTACGGCCACAACTCAGATTGGCCGCCTCAACAATAGAGGCACGGAACATGGTCCACTCGGACTCAATGTCCCCCGCCTCCCCCGGAACATGGGAAAAGCTCTGTCGGAGGTGGGAGTTGAAACTCCTTCTGACAGGGGATTCCGCCAGACGCTCCCAACAAACCCTCACAATACGTTTGGGTCTGCCAGGACGGACCGGCATCTTCCCCCACCATCGGAGCCTACTCACCACCAGGTGGTGATCAGTTGACAGCTCCGCCCCTCTCTTCACCCGAGTGTCCAGAACATGCGGCCGCAAATCCGATGACACGACCACAAGGTCGATCATCGAACTACGGCCTAGGGTGTCCTGGTGCCAAGTGCACATGTGGACACCCTTATGCTTGAACAAGGTGTTTGTTATGGACAGACCGTGACGAGCACAGAAGTCCAATAACAAAACACCACTCGAGTTCTGATCGGGGGGGCCGTTCCTCCCAATCACGCCCCTCCAGGTCTCACTGTCATTGCCCACGTGAGCATTGAAGTCCCCCAGTAGAACAAGGGAGTCCCCAGCAGGAGTACTCTCCAGCACACCCTCCAAGGACTCCAAAAAGGGTGGGTATGCTGAGCTGCTGTTTGGTGCATATGCACAAACAACAGTCAGGACCCGTCCCCCCACCCGCAGGCGGAGGGATGCAACCCTCTCGTCCACCGGTGTGAACCCCAATGTACAGGCACTGAGTTGGGGGGCAATAAGTATGCCCACACCTGCTCTGCGCCTCTCACCGTGAGCAACTCCAGAGTGAAAGAAAGTCCAACCCCTCTCGAGAGGACTGGTACCAGAACCTAGGCTGTGTGTGGAGGCAAGTCCGACTATATCCAGTCGGAACTTCTCTGCCTCACACACCAGTTCGGGCTCCTTCCCTGCCAGAGAGGTGACATTCCATGTCCCAAGAGCTAGCTTCTGCAGCCGAGGATCGGACCGCCAGGGTCCCCAGCTTGCATTGCACCCGACCCCTTTGACCCCTCCCACGGGTGGTGAGACCATGAGAAGGGGGACCCACGTTGCCTCTTCGGGCTGAGCCCGGCCGGGCCCCAAGGGTGTAGGCCCGGCCACCAGGCGCTCGCCAATGATCCCCACCTCCAGGCCTGGCTCCAGAGGGGGGCCCCGGTGACCCGCGTCCGGGCAAGGGAAACTGAGTACCATCGATTTTGTTTTCCATAAGGGGCTTTGTGAGCCGTGCTTTGTCTGGTCCCTCACCTAGGACCTGTTTGCCATGGGTGACCCTGCCAGGGGCATAAAGCCCCAGACAACTTAGCTCCTAGGATCATTGGGACACACAAACCCCTCCACCACGGTAAGGTGACGGCTCACGGAGAGGCATAACAAAACAATGAACACAAAAGTCATCATCTACATGGACTGAGCTGATATTGATCCTTTTGCGGGTCCCTTTCACATCAGTAAGTTGATGTCCAACATTTTTACTCTTCGCTTCTATTCCTCAGATGACTGCTGCATGTTTTACATGTCAGCCATGTTTTACACACGGTTGAGCGTTTAAATCCATCAGTATCTCCTCCGGTCAAGAACAGCTTGACAACACTGATGTCCACAATCGGCTATTTCGCTTCCATTATGGAACACCATGAAAAAAAAAAATTGAAAATATTGTACAGTCAACCAGATGATATCATCTGGCATGCGTGAGCCTAAAAAGTGATCTTTCATAACTATTGCACATCATCATTTGAAAAGATGTAAAAGAAAAATATGACTATCAAGGTTTATGTGGAAACAAATACACATTTATAAAAGATTAAACAAACAAAAATGACAGATTTTAGTCATCATAGCAACCAATTGAAAACAAAGTTCGCGCCAGCTCCACCATCGCTCTCAACAACCCGCATATTTAAGCCCCCAACATAATGCATAGTCGATGGTCTCTTAACACAACCTTGGCTGAGCAGTCGAAGGCTTTGCTGACCGTCACCTCCCACCACCGCAACAAAATCTAAATTTAGGCATGATATGTTTCAATAATCCGCAAACAGCTTGGAAGGGGCAAGGGAGTGCAGTCAACAGCCAAACTAATGATAAGACAAACGCGGGTGTCGAAAATGAGGATGGATGGCACACCCCGAGTGTTTTCTCCTGGCTGCATGCTTTTCTTATTTTGGGGGGGGGGGGACTGTTATAGCTCTTCAACCTGACAATCACATTACATCTTAGCTATCTTCCAGCTGTGACACCTGAGACAAAACAACCTGATGGATGCCGACTGATGATAGATGGTAGAAATACACAGACGATAAGATATGGCAGGAACTATTTGATCTAAACACAGACGAAGGAGCCATCCATTCTTTTTCTATATCGCCGGTCTTCATTACGGTGGTATGCCTGAGTCTATCCTACCTGGCTTTGGGCGACAGGTCGG
Organism: Hippocampus zosterae; assembly: GCF_025434085.1. NCBI lineage: Eukaryota > Metazoa > Chordata > Actinopteri > Syngnathiformes > Syngnathidae > Hippocampus > Hippocampus zosterae. The sequence goes on from NC_067465.1 coordinate 11,055,906, forward strand.
GGACACCCTGAACTGGGGTACTAAAAATCTTACGGACTGATGGGGAACAAAATGTCCACTTTACTTGTGAGCTCACTTTGTAACCCAAAATTATGGGAAAAAAGTCGGAAAACTGTAGTCTATAACTGAGCTGTGCGCGAATTTAGTAGTAAAATCATTATGGCAGCTCCGGTTTCCTCCCACATTCCAAAAACATGTGTGACAGGCTGATTGAACACTCTAAATTGTGCCTCAGTGTGGGTGTGGGTGTGAGCGTGGGTATTGTTTGTCTGTGTGTGCCCTGCGATCGGCTGGCAACCGGTTCAGGGTGTCCCCCCGCCTACTGCCCGAAGACGGCTGTGATAGGCTCCAGTATCCCCCGCGACCCTTGTGAGGATGAAGCGGATCGGAAAATGAGTGAATGAATGAATGGGTCATAATGACAGTAAATATCGTTTGATATTTATAACAGAGGGCGGCCCGGTTGTCCAGTGGTTAGCACGTCGGCTTCACAGTGCAGAGGTACCGGGTTCGATTTCAGCTCCGGCCTCCCTGTGTGGAGTTTGCATGTTCTCCCCGGGCCTGCGTGAGTTTTCTCCGGGTTCTCCGGTTTCCTCCCACATTCCAAAAACATGCGTGGCAGGCTGATTGAACACTCTTAATTGTCCCTAGTTGTGAGTGTGAGTGCGAATGGTTGTTCGTTTCTGTGTGCCCTGCGATCGGCTGGCAACCGATTCAGGGTGTCCCCCGCCTACTGCCCGAAGACAGCTGGGATAGGCTCCAGCACCCCCCGCGATCCTAGTGAGGATCAAGCGGCTCGGAAGATGAATGAATGAATGAATGAATTTATAACAGAAAAATCCTCCGGTGTGGTATCAACACCAAGTTTGGACGATCCGCCGATTCTAATTTTTCAGCGTTCATCATATTGGCAACTTAGCCAAATTGGAGAATTTCTTGCGATGATGATCAGAAAGATGATGTTGTTGTGTGGGTTCTGTTAAGAGTGATTTTTTTTTTAATCCCCAATCGGAGCCGACTATCGTAAATGTTAAACCTGTTCAACATTTACAATTACAAAGCCTTGTGTGTGTGTGTGTGTGGTCCTTGATTGTAACTTATAACAAATCACAAGTCAAATTTTCGGTTTCCAGATATAAACAGAGAAGCAAATGACCGTGAGTTTGTTTCAAGGTTTTCACAAGTTATTCCCGACGATAAAAAGCTCCACGAAGGGAAAGTAGGAAGGCAAAGACAGAAAGGCTTTAGCTGACATAGAAGCTCCTCGTCGGGAGGAAACAGAGAGGGCATCTCAACTGTGTGTGGCCCTGATTGCCGGTCAAGGGAGTCAAACTTTTGGCCAAGGGCTGTATTCTCAAAGAATATTCATATGATCGACTTGATAGATGCACACGCATGTAGAATCCAAACTCTCCTCTTCTGGCCGTTTTGACGAAAGGTAAATAGCCTCCGGCATTGATGATTTGATGTCACTTGTGCAAATGGAGTCTTTCACAATCATAAATCATTAACCTTTCAGTCAGCTAGTGGGCAGTTGTGCGAGGACCAAAAAGCTCCGTGGGTGGCAAAAATCAACACCATATCAATTTAAATCCAGTTTCGCTTCTATACGGTTTTAGTTATGCTGGAAAGTTGGCGCGCATCCTGTTCTCAGACAAGATAGCGCTCCCCCCTGCTGAATAACAAGGCTGGAAATCAAGTAGGGGAGAAGACAAAAGGAAACGCGGCTCCTCTTTTTGAGACTTCGCTGTGGACATGGGACATTTACCAACTGACTCATCTTCTTAATGGAACAAATGTGGACTTATCGAGCGTGGCAAAGCAGGGCATGGCTTTAAGCAGTGAGTAACGGGAGTTGTACTATGCGGGCTCAACGGGACTCGGGGCTTTGCTGTGATTCGGCTTCAGTGTGTCGTCGTGTGTTCGTCCAGGACTCCTGCTGCTATGTGTGCTAGCCTCTCAAGTGTCGTATGCCGGAAGCAAGCCCATTGACTTTGTGTGCAACCGATCGGCAAGGAGAGCGATGAACATTGTGGCAGAAATGCAGACTGCACTGGTGAGACTTCTCGATGAATTTTCACACATTTATATCACTCTTTGGGGTACAGTTGAACCACCAATCAATTGTGATTAAAAAAAAATAATCCTATGGGAATCAATATTTATGGAAAGAATCATTTCTAGAGTCAAATTAGCCATCTCAAAAGCCCTATTAACAGCAATTTCTGAGTGATATTTAACACACTCTTAATTATCATTGAGGTTTATATTGCTAATAGAAAACTGAAAACCCTTTGTAGGGGGGAAGTTGGGGAGAAGTCAGATCCGGCCCACAACATCATTTAATGTGGCCCAATATTCAAATTGTCTGTGTCTACTTTGTTTCTTGCTGAACTCTGAACCGAAAATGTAAATTGTCCTGTTATACTCATGCTTCCCCCCCCCCCCCTTTTTTGTGTGTGACAATACCGCTTTTGAGAGTCACTTTTCTCACAGGCCACATCATTTTCCTCAGTCACTCGGGGGACCATTATGACTGTGAAAAGTATCAAAACGGTCTACTTCCCAACATTGGACTTTTGTCATGCTGCATACTGTATATCAAAAGTCATTTTGTCGCGGGCCGTTTCCCTTGGATGGCCATTTGAACTGAAACCAAATAAAAAAGTCAATAATTACGCTTTATTTAACTATTATTTAAATTACTGTAATGAGGGATTTGGTAGCAAGAAACTGCTGATAATGTGTCTCTTATTTATTAAATATGAGATTTTAGCAAGCATCATGGAAGTTGACATGTTTGATTTGCTTTCGCGGGCCACATAAAATAATGTGGCGGGCCAGATTTCGCCCCCGGGAATTGAGTTTGACACCTGTGCTGTATCTTCTTCACAACAAGTCTAAGTCTAAGTCTAAGTGACTAAAAGTCACGGCAAAAGTAGCTAGCGAGAGAGACAGACAGATACGGTAGATAGCTCTGGTGGCGCTTTTTTTTATTGGCTGCCTCCTGATGACATCGCTTCTCGGTGACCCTGAATAAGGGAACCACAACTCTTAAGACGGCCGCTCGATCATCCATCTCGCGGAGAACAACCACGCGGTTTTACCCAAATTGTATTTCCTCTCAAACTCACCGGTGCGTATTTCCACTTCCAAAACTCCATCCTGTCAGAATAACTGCAACAGTTCCAGCATCCTGCCCACGCCAGTTCAACTGCCCTGCACGGAGCTCCATGTAGCATCTTGGGAACGAAAATCCGTATGTTAGTGCACCCATCAGTCAAGTGATAATTCAATTAATTTCATTCACTCTCAATAATATCCTCCTATAATCAAATGTGGTTTATCTGCGTGTCCGTTTCCACAGCACCACGAGAGGAGACAAGACATCAGTGCTTCGTTGAGGCATCTTTTTGAGAGTGTCAAGCTTGCGAGGCCCATCGGCCAGGCGGAATGTGGTTCAGTGATTTTGCCGAGATTGGAACGTAACATCAACAGCTACCTTCTCATCCTCACGCATCTTCAATTGAGTGTAAGAGGTTGTCAAGGTGACATAATTGCAGTCGCGAAAAGCACTAAGCACTCATTCTGTGATTTGTTGGTCAAATGCACTCAGATTGTCCAGCTCTGGAGACAATGTTTACAATTTTAGCAAACACATGATTTAAAACAAAAAACAAGAAAACTAACTAACAAAAAATTCTTTCCACGTGTAATCTCAAATCACTTCATTTTTTTTCACTCATACAAACACAGTGAGCACTGATTAAAACAATTTTCACACAGCCTGCAAGGGAATTACGTGTCATTGGGTTTCACTTTGTGCTCTGCATCGGATTCAGAGGCATTATCAGTTTTATAAGGTATGGAAACATCCGGGCTTCTGGTAAATCCAAGCTTTTCGGATTCACCGGTGTTCTGGGAACGATGTTGGGTAATGTTTTGCAACCCCAAAAGGCTTCCTTCCTCAGGACAAGACAAAGATAGGAGTGCATACTTTCCATATGAGACCCCTTGAAAGTGTAATCCAAACGTCCTCTACTCTGTTTTATGCAGTTAAAAAATCTGGCGCGAGCGGAGTCTGCGGAGTTAAACAAAATCCGTTCCATCATCACGGTTGACTTCTGTTGTATGTACAGTATATAAATTATACCACTTGTTTGAATTTCGAGGTGTCGCTTTCTATGCTTTTTAAGCAAAGCAGAACACACCAACAATCGGGCAGAATTTGAGCATTTACGATCAACGCCAGCAAAGGCTTGATTGTTGGATGTCTTGAAATGATTGTATTGGTATGCGGGGAATTTGAAGAATGATTTTTTTCCTTCCTCCCTACCGAAGTCAGCAAATGTCAGATTACCAAGTGTCTCTGTCTTTCTCAAGATTATTTTAAACGATTATCCTGTGGTTTGGGATGTGTTAAGAATGTGTTTTCCTTCACTTGTGATAGAAGTTAGGCAAGCCTAGAATATTAGACGTTTGTCAAAGAGACAATAATGTGATGTTGGCTGTGAGAAAGTGATTTTAATCCCCTTGATTGTTGTGTATCCTGTTAGGAGCAGCAGGGGGCAGTGGAAAGCACGGAATCGTCTTGTGTTCCTCGAAGTACTCGCAGTCTGAGCACGTTGCTGCTCAGCTACAGGCGGCTCATCACGGGAAAACTGGAGAGGTTGATGATGAGCCTGGAAAGCGAATGTACTCTCCAGTCATGAGAGGGGCATCTCCAACAAACCAACTTTTCATCTGTTAAGCCCCAATGATGAACACTGCGGAAAAAAATGGAGCTTTATCCAGAATTGGAAATCTGCGAGGATGTTGCTCATCACAGAGCTGAAGGCATGTTGTTCTTCTTCGGACTAACTAGTTGAGTCAACTGAATTGCATAACTAACAAACAGCCACTGTCTAGTGATTGTAGCCAATTAATGCACTCCATTTTTTTTCAACTTTCTTTAAAGGAGCCATTTTATGTATTTTTTGCCCCGTGCCTATAAAAAAGCTCCCAGGTTTATTAATAACATGTCTGCCATGTGTATAAATACACCAAGGGTCAAAATTATAGACTCTTTACACACCCTTATCATGCCTTGTTGAAATTACTCCATTTTCAATGGGTGGTCATATCTCAGGGAAGCGAGCCAGCCACTGGATGCCCCCATATAATGATGAGTAAATGGTTAGTGTGGAGGTTTGTTTGTTTGTTTGTTTTTACAATGACAACCGGTAGTGGAGACATGTGACTGAATCTGCAAGCAAGCGGCCTCGAAACTACACCACACAAATATCATATCACCACCACCAATACCCCAATAACTTGTGCCGTTTATCAGAAGCGACGTTGGATAATCTGTGCATTCAACATTGCAGCTTTGCTTACCTTTCGGCTTCGACACAACAGCACTGCGTCTACGGGGATGTATGTAGGTGTTTCTGCGCAATAGTGTTTGAGACGGTATAGTTTGGCGGTTGCCTGAAATTTGCTCGAGATTTTCACCCAGCCCAGCTAATCATGTCATGTGCATTGAAATTCCGCGAAGGGATGGTAAGATGTAAACAAGCCATTTGTGATGTTACACTTCAGCTAATTTACATTTTTTTAAATAAAAAAAGGCTCACTCATAGACACATTTTTAGAAATAAGCAGATGACAAAAGACTTCCATGTTTTTTTTAATTTTACACTTGAGGGACTGGCAGGCACTCCAGAGACCCAATTATTTGTATACAAGCCATTTTAAAGTCAATTTTCCATATGTCTCCTTTAAGACTGAATTCCACCGAATTGACAGAATTGTTAATGATCAATGAGTCATTGAATCAACTATTATGCCCATCTGGTAGTTTTGCAGAAATGCAGACATAATAAGCGAGAAAGTTAATTAAATGAATCACATGAATGACATTGTCAAAACTCAGGCATGACTGACGCTTTCACTGAATTTAACTGGCATGTCGAATAGACGATGAGCTAAATTAACCTGACATGACACGCGGAATCATTGTAAACCTACAAACATGAGAACAAGAGAATGTTTCTGGTATAAAGTCTTCCCGGTGGACTTCTTTTATTTATGTCAACATGAGTCATCCTTAAAACATTCTCTTAATTTATATGACTGATAATTTGACAATATCACATTACAATTCAATTCAATTTACACTCAACAAAGTATTTTTTTTCAGCATATAGACATGCAATATGGAGCCATGTAACATGGGTTTGTGTGTGTGTGTGGGGGGGGGTCATTTTATCCTAATTTTAGTCTATCTTTCAGCAAAAAAACAGCAGTTTTAAAAGCCATCCATGTTCTACAAACCCTAATCCTCATTGGGTGACTTGAAGCCATGTAGCTACATAATGGAAAACATTACAAATACCCATTTAAGTATTGTTATTTGAATTTATTTGAGTTTTAAAAAAAATAAACGTCATGATCAGCATTTAAGGAAGTGACGTCACACCCCCAGCCTCATTAGCATTTGCACACCTTGCTCACCTGCTGCGAACGAGTGCACCTCATTCGGTTCAAAATTACAACACGTTTCCACCGGAGTAGAGAAATTTTAATCATTAGGGGGCAATTAATCCTCGGAATGTCCGAGAAGGCTCCTCTTCACAATTATCGACTCAACACAAGCACCGATCCGGAGTCGAAGGATGAGGCTGCAAACAGTCGGCCCAAGCACGCCGGAGACCGTGGCGGTCGTCGATTCGCCTCCAAAAGTGATCGAAAGCTCGGCGTAGTTTTCGGAGTTGTTATTCCGACGTTGCTGTCAATGTTTAGTGTCGTCGTATTCCTGCGAATTGGTAAGTAAAAAAAAACGCTCTACTTGTTAAAACTATATGAAAGCGATAATAATGTCTCGTCGAATATTGAACATTTTTAGAGTTGGCTTTAAAAAAAAAGCAAACGTTATAGTCAGATGAGGAACCAATTTGAGTCTACATATTTTTTTTCTCATGATTAATTGTCGTTTGTATTTTTATTTTGTTTAATTCCCAGTTGCGGTCTTGAATATAATTTGCTCAAGTAATTATCGCTTCTGTTGTTTCCTGCGGACTAATTAAAACAAGATGATAAATTACCCTTGACAAATGTGATTTAGAGTTTCAGCAAAATGAATCATTGTTCCCGGAAAGCTAATGATTCTACTATTAATTAGTCTGTAATTAAACAATGATTATAGCAGGATGGAAATTATTTTTCAACCAAACCAATGACCCCCGCCCCCATGTTTATGATTGCCTGTTTAAACCCTAAATGTACCTGAACTATGGTTGCAAAACACTTAAATATCATAACTAATCTTTCAAAACTACCCTTGACAATATTTGTTTTTAACTTAATTGGGAGTACATACAGCACATACAATATATTGAATGCAGAAGTATACACGAGGTACGGCCCCTTGCACTGCGTCATCTTGAGGTTTTTACCGCTCTTTCTCTAGTATCAACCCGACAGGGGAGCCTTTCCTTGTTGTGGGACTTCTACGCTGTTACTCACTGTACATTCAAACTCATTCTTATTTCCCTTCAGGATTTATTGTGGGTCAAGCAGGCCTGTACCAGACCTTCACCATGTTCTTTGTGGCCTACATCATCATCACAATGACAGTCTTTTCCATCTGCGCCATCTCAACTAATGGAGCCTTGGATGCAGGAGGTGCCTACTGTATCCTTGAGTAGATCTGCATTTTGAGTACTAATGTGGTTATCTGTAACCTGAGTGCTGCTGATAATTGTCGGGCTTGCTCTCCGTTCAGGATTTTTACTCTCTGAGTTGACATACTCTGCATTTGTTTTGTAATTTCACCCCTGACGGATGGGCAGGCAGAGACACAACTCTTTATCGACATCAATTAAAAAGTCAATCTTTCGAAGTATGACTCCTACAATTGCTTAATGATGGCCTTCAGACATGATCAGTCGAGCGCTGGGTCCAGAGTTTGGGGGCAGCATTGGGATCATGTTTTTCTTTGCCAACGTGTGCGGTAGTGCTCTCTACATTTTAGGTCTGGTTGAAGCAATCATGTCTGCTTTTGGCGTCCCTGAAGGTTGGTTGTTGTCATAATAACGTCACATTCAGGGACATTAAAATGTCTGGCTAACTAACTCATTGTTTCACATTCGTTCCAGCATCAGAGTCGGTAGCGGTTTTTGGAGCCTCCCATCGGGTGCTGCCCTCAGGATACTGGTGGTCTTTGCTTTATGGCACTGCGCTGCTTTTAATTTGTTTCTTTGTTTGCTTGGTGAGACTCGATGACATGCCATGTGATTTCATTCAGTCATTTCAGTAGAATATTGAAGGTTAAATGCAATCTGATGGGATGCTGACGGACTGGAATTATTTGGATTACACAAAAATGGAAATTGTAATCTGTCAAAACCTTTTGCACTTTTTTTAGAACTTACCGGTAACTTGAGGGCCATACAGTGTGGCAAATGAGTTAACTACTGTCGACTTTGTGGCTGATGTGCCTTTTAATTTGACATCTCCTACTGTCCTTATTATTACTCAATTAATATTTTTTACTGATTTAACATGCTGAAAGTCGAGTTATTTTGAGGAGGAGTAATGATTACCGAAGTTTAAAAATACTTTATATGGAATAAAATGTATATGCACAAGTCTGGTATGACATGTTGATGTATTTAAAATTGCATATTCAGTTTAAATTAATCTCTCCTTTTATTATTTATAATTTCATCTGTGGTTTTATTGTTCTTGTTTTGGTTGTAATGTGCCGTTGAGTGTTTTGAAAGGCACTTATAAATGTATTATTTTTATTGTGAAATCAACCAAAATCCCAACGTTTGTCTTCACCCAAAAACGTTGGTCCCTTTCTAAACAAAACAACCGATAGAACGGTCGAATGTGAAGGTTCCACTGATCAATATGGCATACTTATTTTTTCAATTTGCATCTCATGTCAAAATGACTTGTGATTTTCAGATAGGCGCCCACATCTACGCCAAAGCCATTTTTGTCATCTTCGTCATCGTCACAACTGCCCTGGCATCCATCTTTGGCAGCTTCTTCGCTGTGGATCCCAGGATGGTCATGCTTCCAGATTCCTCCTTTATGAACGCTTCCGCCCAGATCACTGCCAACTACACCGGCCTCCGAGTACACACCTTGGAGGGCAACCTATGGGGTGTGTCCGTATGTCCGAATGTTGACCATAACGATTCTTCATAGCTTAGCCAGAACTGATTTTTGTTTCTCGTACCAACCCAACTAAATGAATGTGTTAACTTGTAGCGAGTTACACGGTCGACTACACCACTGGAACCATGATGAGCTTTGCCACCGTTTTTGCAGTGATGTTCAACGGTTGCACTGGAATCATGGCTGGATCCAACATGTCAGGTAAGGTGTGTCATTTATTTACTGATATACAACAATGAAAGCAACACTGACTCACCCTTTGGCTTTTTTTTTTTTTTTTACATGGTGTTCCTCATTCTCTCAAAGAACACATTTTTCTCATGATTGTGACACACACTTCCAAGGTTCGATTGTAATGACTTCTTTATTTGTGTCGCCAGGTGACTTGAAGAACCCTAGTTTTTCCATCCCCAGAGGAACCCTGGCGGCGGTTTTTACAACATTCGTCACATATAACATGCTAAGTTTGCTGGCTGCGTCATCTTGTGAGCGGTTCGTATCACCATGAGAGAAATGCGCTCCAATCCCAAGCCGTATTCTGAGCCTGAAGTCCGCAGTCGGGGGAAGATGGTGCCTTGAGGCTGTCTTCGGGTCAATTTCAAACAGATTTAACCATAACAAGAGTTGAACCTCAACTCCTCCTCATGAAAGAGAGCCGGCAGTGTTGAGCCGACTGAACCGCAAGTCCTTCTTCTTTTTGAAGTCGCTGACATTTTAACTCTGTAGGGATGAAACAGATCATATCCGTGGAATCTTCGCTTTGAAAACATCAATGCAAAGGTAGTTCAGAATGTCTGTCTATAAAATGATCATTTGTATGCAAAGACATAGGTACAGTGATTGTCAACGGTGACTGCTACTATTGATTGATTTATTGAACATATAAACGCAAAATGAAAGACATCCCCAAAAAAAAATCTAAGAAAAAATTTATCAGTTCAGTACAGCTTACATGCTCACAAGGAGTAAGAAGGAGAAAATGGTATCGAGTCATACCCGTTGTTCTCTATAAATGACTAATAATCAGGATTCCATGCTAATACTCAAATAGGCTATTCACAAATCTACCAGTATATGTCCCAAAGAACAAAAGAAAAAAAAACAGCGCTTCTCTTTAAATATCTTCAAAATAACTGCACATATGAGCGCGACGTGTAAATCCCATTATTCACTATATTTGCAATAAATAGAAACGAAAAACAAAGGAAAATATGGACAGACGTGCCCCTTTATACATACCTATAGATCATCAATTTCATAAACTAAAACCTCAAGACTTTAAAATTGTCACGCGAGGGCAGGAATTAGAACCCGGGAGCAGACGGTGACACGGAAGTTGAAAAGTAAACGTTTTTAATCGATGAAAATGCAAAGTAACTAGATCCATCTTTAAGGCAAGTACTCGTGTTCTATACCACAAAATATATTCATAATTGTCTTTCCAGATTGTCACACAATGAATTCTATCCATGCATCTTTAGTGCCATTCTCCAAAGAGACTACAGTTTCCTCGGAGCCATCAACGTTTGGCCGCCTCTGGTAACAGTTGGTATCTACTCGTCAGCCATGTCCGCCGCCATGAGCAACCTAATCGGAGCCTCCAGAGTCCTGTATGCGTTATCTAAAGATGACTTGTTCGGTAAGATGACCATTTTGTGTGTCTTAAATCTGTGGCTTTAAAAACGGGGGTCTCCCTGAGCTGCAATTTCAAGGTCTGTAAAATAATTCGCAATAAATCGCGTTGGATCTTTTGAAAACATGCATATCGTAAAAATTGCGAGCAGAACAAAATAGAAGGCAATGACTAGTTTGGATTATGATGGGTCCTTTGAGGAAATTTTTGCCCATGAAGAACCCCACCCTCACTCAAAATAGATGAGAACCCCTTTCCTAGATCTCTGCTTTAGTACTGCATGTGGCAGCAAATTTGAAAAGAGTTGATTCATCCCCTGACAGTTTCCCGACGTGTGAAATGATAAAACGACTTGTCAAAAGTTTAGGTGACGCTCGCTGCTAAGATTCCACCCCAGCTAACCCCTGTTTGCAAAGCATTTTCCTAGCCGGCAGTCTGTGAGCAATGAAACCGAGTTATTAAGTTCATGTTTTGTTTTTCCCGATAATGCCGTGTTAGTTTGGAATGCGTCATTTGACAACAGATGGCTGGCGGTGTTGACTTTCTCTGCAGAAACACGAATCCCATCACAGTGTGTTTTTGCTTCAGCACCAACGCCACATGACTCAGTTGTTTGTCTCATTGAGAACCAGATGAGCGACAACAGACGGATGTCGGCGTGATTTGCCTTTTTGACTGTGCTTTTTTCTAAAGGTGGTGTCCTGGCTCTGGCAAGGAAGACGTCCCGCAGTGGCAACCCCTGGGCCTCGGTGCTTGCCTCTTGGTTGCTTGTGCAGGTAAAAGTGTAGTGATGATTCGCCTACCTTTTTATGTAAATATGCTTGTTTGTATCTTCCGGGAAGACACCTACTGTCCAGATTTGGTCTGATTCAGTTTTTTTTTTCCATAAATTAATGCTATTGGTCAGTCCCCACATGGGTTCTTATTTATGATCCAGTATTTAACTTCTCCAAAAAAAGATGCCTTTTTAAAGATTTCCTGAAAATCATGGCTTTGGACATGTAAGGAATACTGGTGTTTGATTTAAAAGTTTAATTCTTTATCGGACTTCGTAAAAGAAAATAATCTCAAATCTTCCTGCTCTGTCGAAATAAATGAAAATCCCTTTCGCAAAAAATGTGTAATAATTTCAGTCAGAAAAGTAACACTGTATGACATTATACTTTATGCAACCATTCATTCATGATATAATTCAACAGGCTGTAAAGAAATTTCAATTTTGAGAGTTTTTGCCTCAATGGACATTGTGCTGCTCATTCTGATGTTTGCCTTGGCCACCTGGATTCGGTATAATACAGACATCATTTACACACAAAGAACAATTTGACCACCGACTCGGATGCAACGGAACATAAACTTGTGAGAATTGTTTTGTCAATGGCCGTGTTGCAACACCATTTGTTTTCAAATATCTGTTGCCGGAACGATTTGAAACATTGTCTTTGGTGCTTTGATTTGTTCACATTTAGCCAAATGCACTGTCAAAAGGCAATGCTATGTGGTGGTTAGAAATGCACATGGAGTTCGTTGTTTATTTTGAAAGCAAACTGCAACACTGAAGGCCATAAAATGGATTCAAGCCACTTTTTTTTGAAGAAGGAAGAATTGTTCACGATGTAGCAAAACCCTCCAAACAATGGCGTGTGCCTGGTATCTCATGGCACCACCACCCACAAAAAATATTTAGGATTAATGCAGATTACGGTTTCAAGGTTTTTTTGAGGGGTTAAAAAGTAAGCAGATGGTAATCCAACTAATAAGATGTAAATAGATGATGAAACTGTCATCATTTGGCAAATCGTTTGACTCATCCACCCTTTTTCTTATATACAGTGGAGCAGTGTTCTTGCCTCAATTTTTTTTTGTCATTGTATAATGTTCCGACTCATCTTGAACATGCGTTACAACACGCGCGTTCGTCCACGCCTCATCACTAAATTATTGAATTGTCCCAACCATCAGGTGCTTTGTTTGTCACTAGGTGGTGCTGTTTGCTGGGAAATTGAACACCATTGCCGGAATTGTGACCATCTTCTTTTTGTTGGTGTATGCCACCGTCAACCTTGCATGTTTGGCTCTAGAGTGGGCATCTGCGCCAAACTTCAGGTAGGGCGCGGGGACTGAGCAGTTGATTTCGTCTACACTGTGTTCCAAATTATTTAGTTGTAGTTCTTTTTACATAACTGCTACAGATATCTGTAATGTTTCTGTCAATATCCCGTTAATTCGGCACATTTGGGAATTGATCAAATCTGGTGGAGACTAAAAAACGAAAACTGTTTATTTAACCTAAAATCCTACTTGTATAATTTGGAACGCAAGGTGTACACTTTCTGCCTTGAATCTTTATTAAAGCTTCATGTTGGTAATGGCTGAAAATATCCCGTTTTTGTCCTCCCCCGCATTGAGGCCTTCCTTCCGTTGTTTCACGTGGCACACCTGTTCCCTGGGCATCCTTGGCTGCCTCGTCATGATGTTCCTCATCAATGCCATCTATGCTTTTGCCAGCATTGCATTTATGCTGCTCCTCCTAATGCTCATTCATTATCTTGGCCCCATCAGTAACTGGGGCTACATCAGCCAGGCTCTCATCTTCCACCAGGTGCGCACACACAGAACTCCATCTTCAATCAGGGCTTTTTATTGTTTTTTTGTGTGGGGTTTTTTTGAGTCACCTCATTTAATTTGAGTCTAATCTTTTCCAAAAAAAATCAAATGTTTTTTTTTTTTAAAGAAAAAATTGAAAATATGTCAATACATTATCTTCAATTCTATTGTACACCTTACCACTTGTTCCTGCTCAGGTCCGCAAGTACTTATTGATGCTGGATGTACGCAAGGATCACGTCAAGTTCTGGCGGCCTCAAGTGCTCCTCATGGTGGCCAACCCCCGTAGTTGTGTGGGCCTGATAACTTTCACTAATGACCTGAAGAAGAGTGGCCTCTATGTACTGGGTCATGTCAAACTGGGATTGCTAGGTAATATTTTCTACCTTTTTTTTTCTTTATTATTGGCAACCCTTTCTGCGTTTGAAAGATGCCTCCTCGAAATGATTCACATTTCCACGCATGGATCGAAGCTAGGGATGGAATCGTCATTTGACTTTGTCCCCGTCTCTGCAGACGAGAGGCCGTCTGATCCTCTGCAGAGCTGTTACGACTCCTGGCTGTCGTTGGTGGACCATTTGAACGTCAAAGCTTTTGTTAACCTCACATTAGCCGACTCTGTTCGACATGGAGTTCAGCACCTTCTTTTCATCACAGGCTTTGGTGGGTGTGCACGTGTTTTTGTTGTACAGTAATCCTCTTATATTCACGGTTCCAAGGGACTCAGTTTAGCCATAAATAGTTCAACAACTTGAGTAATTGACGCCGTCAAAAAATTTCACGTGCCACTGAAAATGTTTAAATATACAACAAACCATAATAACACCCCCCAAAAACTTTAGTACTATTCTTACAAAATTACGCTAACTGATTTCAGATTAAAACAAGCAAAAACATACACACATGGGGGCAAAACTAACAAACCTGGCTGGACATGGCTCCTCTCTGAATTTAGATTTCTGACTCTCTAAAACGGGGATGTTAAACTCATTTTTGTCGCGGGCCACATTGTAGTTATGGTTTGCCTTGGAGGGCTGTTATACATTTTGGGAAACCATACAAATGTTTAATCCCCTCCACATATTACATAGACGGCGCACAACAAATTGATGAATAACTAGTTTTAAGATCAGAAGTCAAGAATAATGACTTATTGTGGATTATATGACAATTTTGAAATTTTGGTTCAGACTTTAGCAAGCGTCATGGAAGTTGCCATGCTTGATTTGCTTTTGCGGGCCACATAAAATGATGTGGTGGACCAGATCTGGCCCCCGGGCCTTGACTTTGAGACCTGCGCTCTAAAAACTCATACTGCGACACCAATTACCATTTTCCTGTTTGGCACCATCTTGTGGCTTTGTGGGGTGTTGTGGAAAGAGCAAAAGAAAAGTACCAAAATCAAGGAGGAATGCGGATAGGTTTAAAAATATATATTTACTGACTAAATGCAGCCCCTCTCCTCACTTCAACATTGTTCCTTGGCACCGACAGTAAATGCCACAAAATGGCTCCAAAGCAATTACTTTATACTAGACAGGGATTTAGGTTGATCTATCAGTGAATAATGGAGGATAGTTTCCCAAAAAAGTCAGTGAATGGGTGAATTCGCAAATGTCCGAGCTACGAATATGCCGGCGGGGGGCGTTCACTGTCTTTCGTTTTCATGACCTTAAACGTGACTCAGTTTGGACTCAAGCTAAAGCCAGTATTGTGACGTTTCCTAGGTGGGATGAGGCCAAACACTCTTGTCTTAGGTTTCTATGATGACTGCCCCCCTCAAGACCACCTCCAAGAGAAAGTTATTTTACCTCCAGACCACAGCTTGGATGCAGTGTGTCCCAACAAAGACCCGGGAGAACCTCCGTTCGCTTTTTTCCCAAATGTACGTGATACAGATAAACCTAAAGACATCAAGGAAGAGGAATATGTATCAATTATTAATGACGCTATAAAAATGGGCAAGAATGTAACCCTTGCCCGATACTTCAGCCATTTCAAGAGGGAAGAAGTTTTAGGATTGGGGAAAAAGACAAAGACTCACCAAGGCACGGCGGGCCCCTTTGTTGACATTTGGCCGCTGAATCTGCTGCAACCGGACATCCGCGGCTACGTGGACGTCTGCTCGCTGTTTTTGCTTCAGTTGGCCTGCGTACTTCACGAAACCCGCGCCTGGAGCCAGGCCAGGTTGCGCCTTTTCTTGTGCGTGGAGGCCGGCGGGAGTTTGCGGGACGAGGAGGAAGCCAAGCTGCGACGAATGCTCAAGGAGCTCCGGATGTCGGCGCAAGTTCAGACGGTGGATTGGGACCAGGTGGTGGCGCTGCACTGGCTAAGACGAGGAACGGAAAAAGACGAGGGGCGAGGTGAGAAAATGGATGACGGACGATACGAGGCGTTTCCCGGCAATGCGGCACAGCTGACGAATGAGTACATCCACGCAGTCAACGATCTGGTCCGAAGCCACGGGGCCCCCCCGCCGGCTGTGCGCTTCCTGTATTTGCCGCACCCGCCCGCGGACAAAAGCCGCTACGGGGCCTACCTGCGTCAGGTGGATCTGCTGAGTCAGGATTTGGGTCCCACGTTGCTCATCCACGGAGTCACACCAGTTATCACAACAGACCTCTAGAGAACTTTCGCAACCTTTATTGAGCCAGAAAACGCAGCTCACCAATCAGTCACTGTCATCCAGTCAATGAATGGAACCACTGCTTGAGAATGTCCATTCTTCAGCACTGCTATTTTGCATTGGAGTCAAACGCCTGTCACTCACTTATCAAGACGCCTCGAAGGGTTTATGAAGAATATATCATGAGATCATTGGAGCAGTATGGTGAAATGAAATGGATTTGCATGTTTTTGTGGCAGAAGGAACGAAATGTGAATGTTTTTAGCTTCCTCCTTCACTCGATATAGTAAGTACAGTTCGCACATTGGTCTGATTGCATTTTGTAGACTTGATTGAAAAAATAAATTCAAGTAATTAGTATCTTCGTTCCTTAGATCGTTGAATGGGCAAAGCTTGCCGCTGGAGAAGCATTTATTTCTTGATGCAAAAAAAATGATGTAAAAGAATGCAATGTATGGTTGTAAAGAGTTTTGTATATTTTATTCATTTACCCATCGTGTAGTCCAATAAAACATGTTGAATGCATTTATTTTTGATAGACTTTTTCAATTTTATTTCCAATCATTACATTGTTTACATAAATGCTCATGTCGGTGGTTCTTGTAAAGCGAAACATTTTCGCTGTTACTTGGTGTAAGTTTTGAGAACGTCAACCCCCTTAACAATTTTTAAAAAAGTCTGTTGGGCTTTTTATGGCGAGCCGGCTAGAGTCCATATTAACTTCACTGAGCGCAAGTGACGCAGTTAGTCATTTGGTGGCGGGCAGTGTGGAAATTTCTCCCTTCTGACGTCGGTCCAACGCCATCTGCGGCATATGTCGTGCAAGAGCGTTCACGTGCGCTTGTGCAGAGGAGGCTTTGACACCTGCCTACGCAAAAGTGACAAACTGTGTGTGGGAGGGGGTGCGCTCACAGATGGAGGCAGATCTGGCTCCAAGTAGGCCTACTATTAATTAATGCGGCATTGAGAGTCAAGCCACGTGGACCTTTGGAGATGAGCGTAAGAAAATGGCCAATGGAGTACAAGAACCCATCCCCCCCTCACCCCTCCCCCGCGCCTCTTACCCTTTTATATAAAAATTAATGGCTTTAAAAAAAAATCCAAGTTGTTGATAGGTATGAATGTGAGTTTACCTGACAGGTTTTCTTGTCTATGTGTAGCTGGCTGGCGACCAATCCAGGGTACCCCGCTTCTTACCTAAGATCAACTGGGATAATGAGCTCCACTATATCAGGACAAATGGGTGATAATATAATTTAAAGGGACATTTACAAGCAACGCCAACACCACGAGTCAACACGTCAGGTTGGTTCCTGCAAGTCTTAACGTGTGAGGTTCTGCCTCCTTCTGTTCGCTAACGTCAGCTTCCGGTTGCCATAATTACAGTTGTTTGCTCACAGCCTCCATTGGCAAGCATCCTCCCCTCGTGAGGAGGAGTTGAGCATCCTGTCGTCTGCCTGCATTTCTCACTAGCCAATCATGGCTCTCTCCAAAACGCTTTTAGGGGTTGAGCATCATAGCACGGGGCATTTGTTGCACACTGTGACGCCATCTCTTGAACTTTTCACCTTTACGAAGAAGTTTTGTTTTAATATTTTTGCTAGCATGAGATTAAAGAACCGTTTGAGACCTAAAAAAGAAGCAAAAGGATCTGGATTTTAAGATTCTAAGTTACAGAGGCAGCCAGTAAAGGGACGTCAGAATTGGAGTTCCTTTATATGCTCCCTCTTATGTGCTCCAGTTAGAAGTAAATACGGTACTCCCATGGTTCATTCCTTCTGTTTAAGTGTTCCGGATTAGTTTCGTTGGATGAGAGATTCACGTAATTGGCAAGAGACGGCAGCCACCTCGGCCTCGCCTGTGCCATGGCATCTCCCTCAGTCCGCCCCCTCACACCAAGGATGCCTTTCTCCTCACCGCGCGCGCCGATTTGTCATCTTCATACGACGACGAGTGATTCATTTGTGTCTTTCCAACCGTGGATGGTTGCCATTTCCTGGATAATATTTTTTTTTCCGAGATCTAAATAGTTCAGTGTACGTCACGGACATAGTTCATGGTTTGTCGATTCTGAAACTAGACTCCTGTGGGTCAGTGGAGACGTTATGTTCCTGAACTAGTGAAGACTGTGCAACGAGCAATAAAAGTCATCCCCGTAATATGTCATATTTAAACGTAAAGGGAACTCTTGTATATTTTAATGAGAAAAGAGGTTTCATTTTTATTATGTTAAGTTTATGTTTGATCTTCTGTACAGAACTTTGTTCCAGCTGTTTTGGGGGCCGGGGTTTTCATGTGTGGTGTAAATTGAGCAAGTTGAGCAATTTAACCACTTTGGTTGCTGGATTTAGCAACTTTTCGACCTAAGTAGCCCCCCCCCCCCCCACCCCCACCATAAAGCACCGAGCAAGAAATGTACCTCGTGTTAAAGTTGTAACTTAAATGTTGAAGTTCATGCATGCATTTTCCCTTTGAATGCGGCAACATTTTCACCGTCACACACACAAAAAAAACTATTTGCCGACCTGAGACGTTGAATTGTGATGTAACGCTAAATAGACAAGTTTAATTGTATAGCCCTAAATAACAAAAAAAGTCATAAAGGGCTTCACAAACCCACAGTTGACAAAAATTGGAGCCATCCCCTGATCTAAACCGCCCAACCGAGCACGTTGAAACTCAAAACCCTATAAGAGAAGTGGAGCTACACCCACTGAAAATTAGTTGGCAACACTGTCTAATCCAATACATACTGTATATCGCTCTCAGATTAAGTACAATGTTAATTGTTTCTGCAGTCCTTAAATTTGTTTTATTTTGCACCCCGCCCCACTTAAATGTGTCTTAACATGTCCTCATCATGCTTTAGATAAAATATTAAAGCACACTGCTAAATACAAATGTTTGTGGCCAGTCCACAAATAGCAAATATTTGAACTCAAACCTGACAAATCACCAATAAGCCTTTTCCACAAATTACTTTTTTAAAATGTATTTATTTATTTGTAATTTCAGACTTAGAGGGTGGCAAGGCATCAGAGAAACCCAAATATTTGTATGCAAACAAAAAAAACGTTTTTTTAAAAAAAAGCCCATTTCCCATTAGATGTCCCCATTTAAAATTGTTGTGCAGGCAAGCAATTTTCAAGTGTTGCTTCTTTTTCAAAAACTGACTACCATACTGAATTTTGGCATCTGTATGCTCCAGTCCTTATACGGCACCAAATCTGACAGACTCTCTGCCATCTGGAACCCCCCGGATAGCTCTGAAGCAAACAGTGAGGCATGTCAGGAAACTGGAAGATTTGTCACATGCGTGTTCTCAAATAGATCAGTGCGGCAAGAGGCAGCATGGTGACGTTGTGTTTGGCATGCCTGAACCTTCGAATCTCTTTTGGAGCATCTGTGTGTGGAGTTGACACCAAAAAGGTTCATTGAAAACGCTAACCTGTCCATTTGTGTGAATGGGAGGACAAACGGTTGCTCGTCTATGTGCCCTGCGATTGATGACTAGGGCTGGACAATTTTGAAAAGTAATCAAATTGAGATTTTATTGCCTCATTATCTCAATTGTGATTTTATATGTATTTTTTCAAGGTCAAGCAATATGACAAGCAACATCAGATTCATTATGGATATTGGGTCTTAAAAGTTGGTCTTTTGAAGTGGCATATTGGTCGACTGGTTAGCACATCCGCCTCACAGTGCACAGGTCTGGGGTTTTGTTTTTCAAATGACAGCCTTTGTGCTTTGCAAATTGCATTCCACGACATTGCAATGTCGCGCCATGTCTCCCACCATAAAATCCCCGCAGAAAAGCCACTTTCATTGAAGATTCAAAAAATATCAGTAAGTGTAGATGTGGAAGCTTGTTCGTCTAAAAGTGCCCTGCAATTGGCTCGCGACCAGTCTCGGGTGTACCCCGCCTCTGTGACACTTAATGAAATCAAGCGCTATAATGTATGATGCATCGCAATACTTTTTCAAGTTACTCAGACATGATTAATGAAGATAAAAACGTAGTGGGATTTATTTTGACCAAAAATTCAACTCGTATCTGTTTTTTCTTTGTTGGGGAATCATATTACCAGATGAATGCAAATTGGACCAAAGTGAGCTTTGATTATGCAAATTAACGCTGACTAAATATATGCCATCTCTGCTTGAAGCAGATGGTGAGGCGCTACCTCATGTCGTGAAAGACATTCCCCGCCCCCATCCCCCTCCCCGCTTTCCTGTATCAGTACTCATTACACAGTACCTTGAAAAAAAAATTGCACCCCTCCTCAAATTCGTTTTGCATACGTTTGCCCACTTGAATGTCAAGATCATAAAACCAATGTAAATATCAAAGATGACCGAACTAAAAATCAAGTATTTTTTAGGTGGTGATTTTATTCAGCAAGGGGGGGGGGGGGGGGGGGGGATCATAGCTACTTGGCTCTGTGTGGAAAAGGAAAAAGTATTTTGACCACTTGGAAATTCATTTTGTGTTTGCGTGTGTGAGAGAGGGTGAGAGCCAGGATCTCTTAAATGAAATGTTCCCATTTCACTTCATTGGTCCAAAAATAATCATGAATCCTTTGTTATCAATCTATGCCAGCAACACATAGTGATAGGCAGAACATTCACGAGAGGGCAAAAGGTAAAATTAGTCGCACAAAAATGAAAGAATGATCTAAAAGGTATCACTGTGATTATTTGGTTATGAAAGCAACCCTGTATTATATCACAACGTTGAAGTGGCTGCCGATTTTTTTTTTACTTCCGTGCATGCGCAGTCGTACGGAGCCCCAGTCATGACGTTTGAGAAAAAATATACTTTGCGCGCGTGAACTACTGATATGGACACACAAACTACTTATTTGTGAAAACTAATATTACTATTTCGTGCACACTAATTACTACTTCTGCTCTACTACGATTCCTGCGCATGAAATAGTTACAGCGTACACATGAAATAGTGCTGATCCCTTATTGGAAAAGAGGTTAAACAAACTGAGCACGCCTTCACTGATTCGCTTCTCACTTAAATAATCAGCGACTTCAAAATCCCACAAAATTTTGCCTCTGACGTTTTTTTTAATTCCAATATTTATTAGTGATATTATGACAAAAAGTTTTCATTTCGTACACTGTACATCCTACGATAACCATGATCTCTCCCAGACCGTTGCAGTTGCAGAACAATAAAATCCATCCCGGCCTCCAAGTTAACTTTGAAAGGTGTGTCGAGTATTTTATTTATGTAATGGCCCACGGCTACTTCACGCGCACGAACAACTACTTCGTGAGCACTTTCTCTGTAGTAGTCCATGCGCACGAAGTAGCATTCCGTGGCCACAAAGTAGTTCTCGTGCGTACATAAAAGTTACAGCGTGTGCAGAAGTTTTTCTTAATGTCATGTAAGAGGGCTCCAAACAGCCGCCCTGACGCAGCCTTGTATAACCGTTTATACAACAGCCTTCCCAGGCGCTTCATTCACCAACGGCTGCTCCGTCCTGATTGGCCACACCTTCCTGGCCACGCCTCCCCTCACTAGTTTCCCCACGTGCAACCGGTGACGTGCTTATATAAAAAGAGTGACAGCTGCACAGGCCAATCATGAAAGTAAAGCGTCGTCCCCATGAACGCCTCCTTACCCGGAAAAATGACGTCGCTTGGCTGGAAACGCTCCGAGGGTAAGACTGACAGTCGTGGCAGCCAATAAAAACGAAAGAGGAGGAGTTGCGCTTAAATGAGGTCACTACCTTCGCTGGAGCTCCACTACGCAGTGCGAGTACAAATCTGACCGAGAAAGGAACTGTGTCATGAGCAGTATAGAACGATATCTACGTGCAACTTTTGGATTCTACATTTTAGTTCAGCGTCTACACGAGGACCGGGCTCATTTGGTGTTGACGGTACGTGAAGCTCTTCATACGCAATAACCATACTCTAAAAAAGATGACAGTTGTCTAAGTTGCATAACTGTGTCAGTGGACTACTGGATCAGCTGACTCGGCGGCTGTGCTTTCACGTCAAAATGTTAACTTTGTTAGTGTTGCCAATGTCAACGGTGTGTGCGTTTTCGTGAAAAACGAAATCTACTTTGGGAAGAGGAGGCAAAAAAAAAGAGAATCACAGCGCGTTTGTACTTGACTTGGTGTTGCATAAAAAGTGAAACGCAGCACCTTACATAAAGAGTGCAGTGCAGCACATGTCGGTGGAGTTTGTCATGCAGTAGCGATTAGTGAATGATGCTCGGAATGCCTGCTCCTCTAGTTAAAGAAATATGAATATATTTACGAGTCTACTATTTCAATGTACCTGATACACAATCCAGGCTAGACAAACACTCAAGGTGTGCTTTTTCAATCAAAAAAATTATATACAGAATAATGTCATATTACATACAGCATACAACAAAGGTATAAAACAAGTCTCTTTGTCTCTTTTACGCTTTAAGGGCCAATGGTTTGTACCTTTTGATATCGTGGATAGACAAGAGCACAAACCAACACCGTAACTACTTATAAAATGTGAGAGGTGATTTGAACCTGTTTAACAGGGGGGCTCAAACTCCATTCCTGGAAGGCTGCTTTCCTGCATGTTTTCCCATCTCCGTGCAACAATATCTAGATATTGTTGGGCAAAATGTGCTGTCTGTTGTTCAAAAGCTTGAGCTCAATTGTGTCTCGGAGCTGCTTTGCTGTTCCTTGGTCTTTGTTGGGTGCAGTGGATTCTTCAGTCATTCTCAAATAAAACCTTCTGTCTGGCTCAAACAAATTTTTCTCTTTGTCATGTTGGGGCTGATTTGGTGAATCTGAAACAGGGTGTCTTGAATCTGTGCTTGTAGAGTGTAATTTTCTGATATTCTGGAGATAAATGTGCTGTTTGGTTTTTAAGGCTGCTTTGCTACATCTGGTATCTTAAGCCATGCAAGGTGCAATGACATCAGAAGAATGTGTTGGCAACTTGGAGCAAAATTGGCTGTCTTGGCTATGTCCCAAGGCTGCTTCGCTACCTCTGGCACTGGGTGTCTTGAAACTGTGTAAGGGACTATTCAGTGTTTGGTATCAGAAAGCAGACTGTTCGAACTGTTCTGGCACTGCTTCACTACAGTACCTCTGACACGGGGTGTCCAATCCCAAGACTGTCGGGGCATTCTGGAGTGTAATGTGCTGTCCGGTGTCGGAAAGCTTGGTCTGTTCACAGTCACCTTACAGCTAACAATGGGCTTGGAATTAAACATTAGATTAATTCATTCACTCCCAAAGACGTTTTTAAACGTCTTTTCAAACTTGGTCTAGAATTGGCTGGTAGTGGATGAGTTTTTTAATCTTAGAGGCCTGATCTAAATCTTAAGGACCTTTTGTAGAAGAAACTGAAAGATGCTGTCTGTGAGGGAGTTCCAACATTAAATTGTGGATGAAATCTTACTTGGGATAAATCGACTTTTAACAACGCATGTGTTACTGAACACTTGTAATAATAGTGTAATAATCAATCATGATACAATAAGTAGTTTTTGTGGCTTGAACAGATGGAATGAATAGAAATGCAATCATGCCTCTTGCTTTGGTTTAGCCAGAAACTGAATTGAGAGCACAGGGTGAAGAATTGGAAGTAGGAAAACCTCAAGCTGCAGTGATTCACGTGTTGCTTGGATACAGCAATCGGAGCACTTTCAATGGCAGTGTATTTTCATCTTGTCTCAATAAGAAGGGGACCTTAAAGTTGTCCTGTTATATCGGTGTCTCCCTTTCCACCGAACTCTGTTTTTGTCACGATGTGACCTGTCCCTTTTTTTTTTTTTTAGCGACTGTGGGATAAAGGATGAAGCGTTACGTGGTCCCGGTGTGCATGTGTGTGGGGCAGTGTGCATCTGATCCATTAGGTCCATCTAGGATGTCATTGAGCATACTGTAGCTGTAGGTCAAGCAAATAACTTGAGTACCACCAAAAGGAGAAATCAAAACACTCTGTAGTTTTGACAAGAATGCATTTGTAAAATATACAAAAATCTAGTTTCCATAAACATAAATTGACATTAAAAAAATCATACAAAATTAAATTTGTGAATATTTTTTTTCTCCTCGCCCGATAAAGCCTCAACACTCTTGTTTGTTTGTTTTATTGTTTATTGAACATAAAACATATACAGTAATAATTTGACAGAAAATAAGGTGGATAAAAAAAGTAAAAAGAAACAAATCAGTCTTCATTCAACACAGTAATTATGTTCAAGGGAGTAGGATGAAGTAAAAAAACGTATCTAGTCCTACCCCGTTATGTGTTTATATCTACTAAATCATTTTTATATCAATCAGAAAAGAAAAAGTAAGAAGAACTCTCCATTAAGGCTCATACTTTACCCTTAACCGTGATATTTTTACAACTTTTGGTTGGTTTCTAAAGAGAAATATTCATTCTCTTTAGAACTTATTTCTCACTCTTCATTCACTTTAGAATTTATTTCTCACTGATTGTCAAACGGCACACTGAAGACGTTTCCCTCGGGAAGCTGTTTCCACCCCTTTACAGCCTGGAGCAACTTGTGATCACATTTAAATGAGTGAAATGGCCTAGGATGAGTCCTATTGTTTTTATTTGCTTTGTTTGATCCAATTAGCCATCGACGGTGAGTTCTCTCTGTTCCCTTCTCAATGGAGGAGGCCTTTTTTTGGGGGGGTCGTCTCATCCTTCCTGCCAGCCATTGTGCACTTTGAATTGTATTAAACTGCACTTTACTGTCGAGGTGGCGTCACGTATTGTGGTCATTTGCACGTAGCGGGCTAAATTGTTGGTGTGCTTCTATGAAGGAAGAGCAAACAGCCACGGTGATCACTGAAATGGCTCAAAGGCAAAAATGAAGAACACTGTGCCTATAGTAAAATCCACGGAAGGCTCGATTTTGAATCTATGCTCGGTCAAATGAAATCTCAAGACCTTCAAGGAGGGATCTGTGCCTCTTGGCGTCAGACAGCTTGCCCTCAGTTGTTTCCTGGGGCTGCTTTGCTACGTCCGGCACAGAGTGCCCTAGACCGAGTACCGGGTTCAATGTACTAGAGACTATCTGCTTGCATCTCCTCCGCAGGATGGAACAAGTCAAGAAGACGGTATTAGTTAATAGTCCCGAATGAATATGCATACGAATGAGCTGGCCTACCAGATTGGCCGAGCTAATCTTTAGTCACAAGTGGAAACAGTCCATTTTAATGCCAAGTCAGAATGTCAAATTGTAGATATCAATGAGCTTCTCAGAAGGGACGGGGTTTTATTTTTCCACATCATATGTAAATATTTAACAGAAATCCTTTCAAACATGTTTATTATTTAAAGTGGAAGCAAAGATGGGTAGTTTTTTTTTTGTTTCACTCCCAACTGAATTTAATTTTTCTGCTAAAATTGCAAAACATGTCCATTCCGGTAGCAAAAAATGTTCTTGGAAAGATCCATAGTGTGATTATGCAGTAAAGCAGACCATTTGATCTTCTTTTACGTTTGTCATATTTGTTGGCCTCGGTGCTTCAAGGCCACGAAAAAACGACACGCCGCTGCGACCTAACATGGCATTCAAGTAAATGTTTTGTGTTTCATGTGATAGATGATCCTTATGAAAGGGTTAGGGGGTGCTTTGATGGGGCACAGCCTTTCTTTTAAAAGGCAACACAGCTTGAACCTGCTCACCTTTTCACTGTAGATCAGAGAAGTACCTGCTGAGTGTTTTTTTTTCCAGGTCAGAAGATGAACTGTCATTTGTTGAGCTTTTCATGTCTACAAAATGGGATGTTTGTGTTTGAGATCCACACATGGCTAAGTTCAGGGTTGTTTATTGAGACATCCAACAGTTGCATTATTAGACAGGCCTGTGCAATCGAATGTAAAGGCGTCAAACTCAAATCCCAGGGCCGATTTTTTTTTTTCCCCGACCTCTGATCAAAACTTATTCTCTATCATAAAATTGATAAAGATCAAATATCAGGAGCACAGATGTGATTTATTAGGTGCTAGCGGAGGAAGGGAAGAGGTGGGCTTATACAACAATAGTTGAGCATTTAAGAGTGGTAACGGATTTCTTGTCACGCTGTTTTCAACGCTTTTCAAGTGGTTAAAAATGCTTTAAATTAACAAGACAATGTGGGGGACAATAGTAGCGAACGAATGGGGGGAAAAAATGACTGGAATTGACCATATTTGGACATGCAAGATGACAGTGACGAGATGTCACAATACGTCGTTTGTCACAACAAATTAAAGTGATAAATTAGTAAAAATGTTATATTTTTTATTTTATTATAAATAATATTAAATTATTATAAATAATATTTTAATTTGGCAATTTTAGGAGAACCCTCCCTGCCCCCCCCCCAAAATGTACTGGTAACTTTTTACAGGACTGCTGCTTTAAACAACGTAGGCTAGTTCTTAAACGGTACTGCTCAGCTTTTGTCTCGCAGACGTCATGGCTCGCGATGTGCCAAGAGATTTAAGATTAAATTTTTATGCGTTTCATAGAATTTTCATTCTTTTCTTTGCAGATCAGTCCCGTTCCATCCCTCGGACACGTTCACTGATGATGGGGTGATTGCGCTCTCTGTACTCAACTTCAACACCAACGATCAGAAATCAGCTCATCCTCCTGATGTCGGAAGATTCAGATTCCAAGCACTATTGCTTTTCGGTACCGGAGGACCAAGATGGCACTTCAAGCTGCCGAACATCCACATCGTGCGGCTCCGTGCCGAGGGGGGCCTCCGGCTGCGGCTCCATGGCGCAGCTGCAACGGATGACCAGCTACAGCCAAGGCGGGCCCGAGCTCGGCCTGCCGTCGGAGGGCAGCGATAGCAGCGGCCATGACGCCCTTTCTGCCGGGCCGCGCAAACTCCGCAAGAGTTCTCGTTCCCTCTCGCGACCGGAGGAGGACGTGGAGATGAAGAGCAGCGGGTCCTGCGGCAGCGGGACCGAATCGCACGGCAACGAGAGCCACGGCAACGAGAGCCACGGCCACGAGAGCAACGGTCACGAGTCGACGGGCAGCTCCAACAGTAACAGCAAAGATTCCGCTTTGTTGGAGTCTTCTGGAAGCAACAAGAGGTATTTATTGAGGGATGTTTCAATTTAAAGGCGAGGAGAACAATGTAACATCATTTGCTGGTAGAACAGGAATAGTTAACTTGGTAAGATTTCGGACCTCACTACTCCTATTTGAACGAAGGTCAGTCAATCAAGACTGGTTTTACTTCAAGACAGGTTTTACCTTGAAAAGTCATAAAGACAGCGGTACAACCACTTAGGAAATGACTTGGTTCCGGAAGAAACTTCTTTGTAAGTAGAGACACGTTTTCCATGTAAACGCGCTAATCCGTTCCAAGCCCCCCAATATTCAGACAAAAAATGTTTCCTAATGCATCAAAATATGGAATACATGTTGCAATTAGATTATTGCACAATAAATGAGAGTTGTGCATAATGTAAAAAAAGAATGAATAGAGTAAAGAATACAACAAATGATGGTCATTTAACTTTTAACTGCATACTCATCCAAGAACGTTTGCTTTTGTCGGCTTTTAACAATCCTTCGAAAATGTCCAAGGTAAACATCAGCATCGTGAACAATCGCCCGACTGGTCAACACTTTTTCTGGGTGATTCACATTGACGTAAAATTATCGGAACGCCTCATGGCCCGAGGGGCGAATGACAAGCACAGACACATACGGTAGAGGTTCCTCTTAGCCAATGGGATGCCAGGATGATGCTCGGTAATAGCCAATGGCAGAGCAGCTCTAAGTATGTTGTGTTCAGGAAACTCGGAGCTGCGAGTGGCAGCCCATACTGTATTTTTACCTTTCGTATCTTGAAATTTCTTGCCTAACAAGAGGCAATATTTAACTGTTGATGCTTTTCGTAACTTAAAAATTTCGTACGAAGTGACGTTTGTAAGTAGAGGTACCACTGTAAATTAAAAGAATTCATCGTCACGTTCTACACGGCTCACAACTTCCACCATCATCATTTTCATACAAACTGGGCTGAACGTGTGCTCTGGAAGTTCACAACATGTCATTTGAGTGACGACTCAACTAAATATACGTTCAGTCCTGATGGAATATGTGCGGGACATTTCCAAAAGTCCATAAAACGACCGAAATGCATCTGCAGCGTGACGTCAAAACGAGCGCAAATGTGATTCACTGCTGACAGGAGGCAGTCGGAATTCATCTGGATTGCTGGGATGTTTTTTTTTTGTTTTTTTTTAAACGATGGCTGCTCCCGGTGGGAAGTCTAGCCCGATGATGTCAGCCGGCAAACCAGCCACTTGGCTCTATGCCAACACCAGAGGGGCTGTGTCATGCCTTTTTTAACTTTGCGTTTATCACCACGGCGACGCATTGTTTGTTTGAGTTTGTCGCCGGGCGGATTGAACCCTGATGCACGTTCTTGCGTTTTAGTGCGCTTAGCTGTCTGCCTCGCCTCTCACTGGAACATTTTGATGTCCAAACAGGGAGTGGTACAAAATAGGCGTAATATCATACTTCTCAGACTTTTTCCACCGATTACCACCTTGGAAAATACGTAGCATGTCCAATAACAACCACCATTGACCATCATTAAAATACAGTAAGGCAAAGTGTTCATCTGAAACAAATCAGCTTTTTTTTTCCCCTAAAATAATATTTGGTATTTACAACTGGGGGATTTGTCGATAATTGGCCTATTGGTCGCATTGATGCATTCCCTCCTCTAAAATCCACATTGTGCAGCACTGATATTATTGTTAGCCACTACAACAACAAATCATTAAATTAAAACTCTATCTAATGTCAGGGCAACAGGTGGAAGAGGATGTAATTACCGGTACTCTGCCTTCACTATAGGTAGCTGTCATAGATAGCTAGATTGGGAAAAAAGAAACATTATTTACAGTAAATAATCCTTTTTAAACCATTGAGCGAAATTTGATCATTCCCCCCCCCCCCCCCCCCCCCCGGAGTGTTTGGCAATTACCTGTCAAAATTGCAAAGGACATGACACAAAAGCAGAAAGAACCCTTCGCCATCTTCGTCAAGCCACCTTGCCCTGATCTTCAACCGTCGTCCAGACTAAAACAGAGAACGCCGCATTAAGCTTATTCTGTCTGCTGCTGCCAAGTCCACTTGAGATGCTATTCTCAAAGGCAGCTCTATTCTCAGTGGCTTAAGTCGGGCCATTTTAGTGCCAGTCACCGTAACGGCCAGATGTTAGTAGTTCAGAGTGAGCATTTTGCCCTGTCAGATGTTCTTAAAAAAGTGATGGAGAGTACATCGCTGGCACTGTTAACTAATCCTCTAAATATCCAGTGGTTCTCATTCAGCATTTTCTGCCGTGCCGTGAAAAGTGCGCCTTCTTCGGGAGAATAATTGTCCTGCAAGATGACCTGATATGGTAACCTTAACCCTATTAGGAACCTGTGAAGCATCCATCAAAAGGAAAGTTGATGAGAGTGTACAGCACACCTCCAAATCGGAATCTTGGGAGGACAGGAAATATTGAAAAAGGGCTCCGATGTTAAAATGTAGTTTAATTGGCAAATACAGTTTTGTTTTGTTTTTAAACTGACAATAATATAATGACCAAAATCTGACCCTTTTTCCCTCCCAAGGCTTCTTTACAATCTATTTGGGTCATTGTATAATCCTGTATTTCAAGTCATTTTGCAAAATCGGGCTGGTTTTGTTTAGCACGTACACAAATATTCTCTTTGTTGTAAAAAAAAAAACCCAAAAAGGCATACTGTCGATCATGAGCGGAAACTAGTCTTCTCTCTGAGCATCTTTTATTCCTGCCAATTTAAGGAGTTGAACAAATCTGTTAAGTCATGGCCACAAACTGACTGAGAAGCCTAGCAGCATTATGGCTCCTCAAGATAGAAAGTCTGGCTGTTATTTGACAATGTTGAGTCAAAATGATCAATTAGGTTACAATCGAGTCAGCCTGTTTAGCAAAATATCAATTACCGGTATTTAATGCTTGGTCGCAGAAGGGAGCGCGCGTCAGCCACAAAGGTAAGTTTGTGTGCACATTAATATCGGTTAATTACACTTCTTAGTCACTTTGGCTTTTTTTTTTGGTTTTAGTTTGTTAATTGTATCACTCGTTCATACTTAAGACTCAAACATAGATTTTTTTTTCTTTGCTGTCAATATAACTTCTAGTCTCAGACCAAATGGATTGAAATTGGATCATTTCCCGCGCCACACGAATGCACTTCGGCCCAGTGGTTTGCTATCACCAATTTGGAACATGAACACATATCTTGCCCTTATAACGACAAAGAAAACTAAATGTGATTCTTTTCCCACAGCCACAGGAACCAAAACTCTCAAGTCTGCGATGATGCAATGCAGACCAATTAGCCTCCTGTGAAAGCTTAGTACACATTGGGCCCCGTCCACTCTAAAACCAGCGATTCTATTTTTGAAACCCTCCTCTGTACCAGTGCTGCTCTATTCTTAGTCGGATTAGCCTGCTATTTAAGTACACCTGTGTTGTGATGAGTCGGCGTCTCAGAGTCCATTTTGGGTTTACCGGGTCCTCGTTAGGCTTGTGGGTTAATGCCAACCAAGCACGGATACTCTGCCGGGCTTTCTACTCAGGTTAAACCTCTGCAGTGTTTCTATTAGTGGTGTCAGTTCAAGTTCTGAATTTCGACAGTTAGACTTCATCAGGTGGTGTGTTTCTAATTGGATTTTGACGAGTGAATGTCTGATAAAATGTCATTGTGTTTATTTACAGAGAGAGATGCAACAATTACCGTATTTTCCGCACTATAAGGCGCATTCAATGATCTCAAAAGCCTTATAATCCAATGCGCCTCATATGTGGATCAATATTCAGATTTATTGGATGTCGTATTTTAAATGTTCTGTAAAGCGCTTGGTTACAGGTGCAGCGGTTGTGGAAGTTCTATCAATAAAGTTGTGTTTCATTGTATTCATTTAGCATAGCTCCATCTAGTGGATGCATAACGCAACCACAGTCATTATTTTATCTTCTATTCTATGCGACTTATAATGCGGTGCTCATTATAACAGTTTTAAATCGAAGGTACACCTGATACTCCAATGCGCCTTATAATGCGGAAAATACGGTAATTGATCATTATTTTTGACAGTCGATTTATTATTTAAAGAGCCTCTTGAAACCCCTCTGAAAATGGCTGAAATCTTTGGAATTTCAGCCTCTTGACAATAAATATTCTCAGATTTGTCTAATGAAAACAGATTCACTTATTTTGATTCAACACAAAGATAAGCATGTACAAAGAGCTACTTTTATTTTGAAAAACATCAAAACTTTCTGAAATTTTCTGCCTAACTGATCTGCAATTCATTTGTGCTTTTTCTGCACTGTCAATGTGTCTTTTTTTTAAACAATAAAGGGATAGAAATTTAAAGTTTTTCAAAAATCGGATTCATCAATTAATTGACAGAATTCAATATAATTGACTAACACATGAATCCAAATCATCATCGGTTGCAGCCCTATAGTACAGAACATGTAGATTGAGCGAGCAACAGAGATCATTTCGCTAGCTGTCGAGATGGAACTCGTTATCCTCCATTATCAATCCATCTCTCTGTTTAGCCCTCAATATCCCACTGTCACATCCATTACATTGCAATGAGTGTAACCAGAATGGCTTTTCATGTGGGCCATGTTTAAAGGTTGCACTCGTCCTCCCAATTCTTTGCCTTCCCCGCGGAGCAAGCCGGTGAAGCGTCTCCACAAGGAGCTGCTGACAATTGATCCTTTGACAATCATCCTTTCTCAGCGGCTCTATTAACACCACATGTGGCCCATTCCCCTTGTTTTCCCCCCTCCCGCCCCCCACTCGTCTTCCACAAAAGGCGTCAACAGCGGCGGGTCTTTTTTTTCAGGTCAATCTTAACCACACCGCAAACTGCAAGATCCCACCGCGTCCATTTTTGCTCATTGTTACATAAGGCCTCCTTCAGGGCTCCTCTGGAAGCTTTTCCTCACCTGGCTGATTGGCGGCTATTATGAAAAATACCAAAATGTCAAACAAATTATCGTCCTTTTTGTTGGAAAAAACATCTGCTGCTTAATGTGAGAGGAGGTGTCATCCTCATTGGAGGCAAGTTTCTTTGTACGGCGCCTTTCATACACAAGGCAAAATTCAAAGAGAGGCAAAGAATTAATGATTTAAGATGACAAGCTATTGTTCATTCTTTTTGATCTGTGTTGTGGAAGCTGGCTTCAGGTATGGTGCCGTTCAAGCCATATGAAAAAAATAAAATAAAAACACCGGAGCAACCAAGGCACAATAATGCCCTCGCATGTGGGCAAGGAGAGCCACATTCACTGATGCACTTTCAGACATTTGTTGAACAGGACAAACAGTCAAACACAGAAATGTTAAAGGCATATACCCAAATCACAAATACGACAGTACAAAATCGTATTAAAACAGTTAATTAAAAAAAGTTTCATAATATTTTTATTGGCGCTCTGTATACTTTTTCGGCCATTTTTCTACCTTGGATCAGTAAAAATTGGACAAATCTGATTTAGACGAATACATGCATGCAGTTGAATGTGCGAGAAAGCATTATCATTGGAGGGGGAACATGGAACACTACATACTCCGAGAGCTCTACTGAGATGATTTGAGAGTCACGACTGTTTACAGAAATCCTTGCTGAAGTGATCTGCAACTTGTTAAAAATGATAGATTTTCTTTTTTTTCTTATTCCTTGGCAAGCCAGACCGTGGAACAACACATTTATGGTTACAGCGGTAGCAGTTGTGGAAGCGCTATATAAATAAAGCTGTATTGGATTGTATTCTAGTATGATCGTGTTTATAACATCACTCTGTAATAAGAGTTATCTTTCCTTCTCTGTCTGCCTTTCAGCTCAAACTCCCACAGTCCATCTCCACCCAGTAGTTCAAATGCCTTCAGTTTGCTGAGCTCCGAGCAGGACAACCCTTCCACCAGTGGTTGCAGGTACGCAAACCCGAGCACTGTAAACCAGCTTCCCAAAATGGCCCTCTTTTTTGTTCTCGCATATCTGACCGGCCGGGAATGTACCTTGTGCCTCTTGCAGTAGTCAGGAATCGGCTAAAGCCAAGACTCAAAAGGAAGTGCTGAAGACCCTGAAAGAGCTGAAACTGTACCTGCCTGCCGAGAAGAGGCAAGGCGGCAATTCTTCCACGTTGAACACGCTCAAGTACGCTCTGCGATGCGTCAAGCAGGTGGAAGGTAAAGGCTACCAAATCTTTTTTCATATTTCATCTTTTCAACTGAACTTTCTCGATGATTCAAAAATGCACCATAACTTTTACTGGTGGACTTATTTAGACATCCCAAACTTTTGATGCACACGTCCAACTGTTCCATGTTTGATTTAGTATCGTCCATCCCTCCAAGAAAAGAAGATTCGAGATATAGATATGTATATCTTGGTACATGGGGTGTGATACAATTCAAGGACGTTTTTTTTTCTGAAGTGAAATGATTCGGTTTGATTGGATTCAGTGTGGCATGTCCTTCAAAGCCATATTTCCCCAACATCTTTGAAATCAAAACCAATTTTCCTATTCAAATAGGGGGTTTTGCAAAACCTGCTGTTCTCTAACAAAAATTTGGAACAACATTTACAACAGGCAATAGGGAAAGGTTAATTTGGAAGTTTTTTTATTTACTTATATAAAGCATTTCTGTCAATGTTTAATTTTGGTTGCAGCCAATGAGGAGTATTACCAGTTGCTGATGACCAATGACAGTCAACCTTCCGGCCTGGATGTATCCTCGTACACCATTGACGAGATCGACAGCATTATGTCGGAATACACCCTCAAAAACAATGTAAGTCGCGGATTTGTTGTCCAAATAAGAAAACGGAGAAGCTGTGCTAACTGCTAAGCTAAGATCAAATATGGAGCGGTAAAAATCCACGTGAATGAATTAGCGTCGTTGTGGTCCCCTATTTGCAGGACATTTTCGCAGTTGCCGTGTCACTCATCACGGGAAAGATCGTGTACATCTCCGACCAGGCTGCCTCCATCCTGAACTGCAAAAGGGACGTGTTCAACAACAGCAAGTTTGTGGAGTTCCTGATCCCGCAGGATGTCAGCATATTCTACAGCTTCACCACGCCATACCGCCTGCCCTCTTGGAGCATGTGCACCGGAGCTGGTAGGAGCGACGTTTTTGATGACACGATTGTCGTGTGGGACGGGTGGATTAGAGCTTTTATTGTGGCAATGACAATCGAATCGTTTTCACTCGCGGAGGCAGCACTTCATACACAAACCCACACTGTTTGAATGTGATGCATGGATGCGTCTCTCAGCACGGTTTATTATCCCTACAAACTGATTCACATTTTTCTTTATCATTAATTCATTTGTTAATTGATTAATTGTAAAAAAAAAAATACACATAAAAACATATTTATCCATAAAAACGTCCACGTGGTCTTAATTTATTATTCAATTTAATTGTATATATAAATTCAGTTACATTTCACTATAAAAACTGGAACTTGAGTATGAATTTTGTATTAATAAAATGTAGATTTTATTTTAAATATATATATTTTTTATCAATAAAATTGAATTTACATGTACTTTACATGTAAAATGTTTCTCTGATTAAATGGTTAACTGATTCATTCATTTCAAAAAATTGACAATACAATTTTAAAATGAGCATCAATTAATATTTCATTTTGAAAATATACTGCGACATGTTTGATGCACACGTGTTCCCTAGTCTGCTTCATCTAAAATGGCCTGGCCCCGTTCCTCTATTTTAAAAGCGCAAATTAGGTCACCGTTCGTCTTAAAGAAATCAAAAGTCAATCAATATCTTGGTGGCCTACATTTAAGTGACGAAAGGAACTCCCGATCCATTGCTGCTTGTTTTTTCTGACGACTAACTGCCAAACTCTCATTTAATTCACGCGATCCAAGAAAAGAGCTTTGCATTCATGGAATTCTGGAAAACCCAAGCGCATGCCACGGGGGGAGCAAAAACAGTTGTGCGCTATTGTTTTACTGCTGAATGAAAACATTTCCCATTGCAGAGTCATTGCCGCCTGACTGCATGCCGGAGAAGTCCTTCTTCTGTCGTATCAGGTGGGTGGGCGCCGCCTCGGCCTCGCTAGCGGACCATCTGCCGCTCGTAATTTTTATTCATGGTTTTTTTTTGGCTTTGTGACATCATACGTGCGTCACCGCTAATTGGATCCTTGGCCCATTCTTGCTGTCCTGTGAAAAAACACGCGTGCCCATATTTGAAATGTTTACGCCTGCACATGAACGTAAAACTTTTTTAAAAAAATGACAAAAATGGAGATGCGTCTTTTTCACAGGCTATGCTACAGTGACACATATCCCAAATTAGAGGTGCAACAATTAATTGACAGCTGATTGACTAATCAATTATTTTTGATAATTATGATCTAATCGTTTAGAGCATAATTTTTTTTAAACTTAAAATTTCATTTTCTCAGAAGTAAATGATTTCAGATTTCTGTCATCCTCCATGAATGCAGACTGCAATACAATATTGTATTTTTTTTTTGGTGCCTATTTTCTAACGTTATGGACCAAACCAAGACCTGAATAAAAAATAATGAAATAACGGAAATTACATTTGAAAAATATCTATTCATCTACAAAACACTCAAGATTGATTCATTCTAAAAATAATAATTTGTTGCAGCCTTATAACACATACAACCAACCTTTCTGTGCCAAGGCCATCCTTTTCTTTGGGTTGCACACGTACCGATCAGCGCAGATTTTTATTTTTATTAAATCCTGTTTACAACCAGCAATGACAATCAACGCCCGGTAGTCCAGTGGTTAGCACGTCTGCTTCACAGTGCAGAGGTACCGGGTTCGATTCCGGCTCCGGCCTCCCTGTGTGGAGTTTGCATGTTCTCCCCGGGCCTGCGTGGGTTTTCTCCGGGTGCTCCGGTTTCCTCCCACATTCCAAAAACATGCGTGGCAGGCTGATTGAACACTCTAAATTGTCCCTAGGTGTGAGTGTGAGTGCGAATGGTTGTTCGTTTCTGTATGCCCTGCGATTGGCTGGCAACCGATTCAGGGTGTCCTCCGCCTACTGCCCGAAGACAGCTGGGATAGGCTCCAGCACCCCCCGCGACCCTAGTGAGGATCAAGCGGCTCGGAAGATGAATGAATGAATGAATGATTTTTGGCACGATCTTTGCTCATATTGGTTTCCCCCCACCTTTTTTTTTCTTTTCGTGTTGGTCCAGTGGACGTAAGGAGTGCAAAGGCGACCTGCAGTACTATCCCTTCCGAATGACTCCATACCTGATGAAGGTCCAAGTGGCAGCACACGCCGAGGACCAGTTCTGCTGCCTCCTCCTGGCCGAGAGGGTCCACTCGGGTTATGATGGTAAGGACCTTGACAGAAGTGCACACATTTTATTTTTTTTTACTTGTGGTCCACTGAAGGGCAGATTACATTGAAATGGCAGCAGTGGAATCTGACTGGTCAATAATCGAACATCCCAGCGCACATAGTGGGAGCAGTGCAGCTGAGGGAAACATGACAAATTCTTTGGAATGAATGAATATTAATTCTTAAAAACATTCATTATTCATAGAGGTGAGCATTGCTCATCAAAGTCTGTGTTTCACTGCGCAGTAACTGTCACCATGTTTTCCATAGCACCCCGGATTCCGACAGATAAGCGCGTCTTCACCACCACGCATTCTCCAAGTTGCGTGTTCCAGGATGTGGATGAACGGTAAGTTGGACATTCATGATATCTTCCGATTCTATTTCGCTCAACAGGAAACGGGGGGGGGGGGGGGGGGGGGAATTTTCAGTCTGGCTTTGATCAGAGGTTGATTTGAACCAATTTTGTTTTACGCATCCATCCATTTTGGATAGTCTTTGTTTTCATTGGGTGGCAGGTGACTTTGGTAAACCCTGCCACATGGAGACAAACAACTATTTACTTTCATAGACATTGATGCCCATCTCGTGGAACCTTGTGATTATGTTTTAAGTGTACATCATGTGCTGTGTGTGTATTTCAGAGCCGTTCCTCTCCTGGGTTACCTGCCCCAGGATCTGATTGGCACATCGGTCCTCCTCCACTTGCATCCTAACGACAGACCCATCATGCTGGCCATTCACAGAAAGAGTGAGTACTTGACATTCGCCAAAAACCTAATGCGACACTTTCACTCACTGTGCATATTGGATGTCATGATTTGTCACCGTCAAAAATTATTTTCTTACAATTTGGACTAATTGCACAAATATTACTGAAGTATAATTAAACTATATCTTACTTGCCATATGCCGGCAAGCAACATCTTAATCTTCAGGTTTTTCCATCTTTAAAAATATCGTTTTAAATTCCTCCTCCAAAGAGCAGGATCTTTGTATTTGTTTGTACTCGGTTGTTTGTTTCTGTTTTTGTATGAGTATACCTATGAATAAATCTAATTTAATCTATCCCCACGACCAGTCCTCCAGTATGCCGGGCAGCCGTTCGATCACTCGTCGATACGATTCTGCGCACGCAACGGTGAATACGTCATGCTGGATACTAGCTGGTCCAGTTATGTCAACCCCTGGAGTCGCAAGGTCTCCTTTGTGATCGGGAGACACAAAGTACGAATGTGAGTTTTTGCCTTTTGAAGATTGCAATTATATCAAGGTAGAAGTACGATCCTTGTGTGTGTTTTATTTCCTCACCTAGTGCTCATACTGAGAATAAGGAAAACAAATAATGTTACGAATGTTCTTTGCCAATAGAAACAAAGTACTTGTATTTTGTTACTTTCCATCACTGCTAAAATATGTCACCAATTTGTAGGTGGTAATCCGTTTTATAAAACTTTTTTTGTTTTGTTTTGTTGGACCCCCGCAGGGGCCCTGTAAATGAGGATGTATTCATGGCCCCGCTCTCTGCTGGAGCCGAGTCAAAGACCATGGACTCGGACATCCAGGAGATCACTGAGCAGATCCACAGGCTCCTTCTGCAGGTGAGAAACGATAAGGAGGTTCCACAAGGCTGACTACTCAGTCCTCTGATTTATACAATGAGCACTACCCTGAATGTCAAAATTGCCTGGGATTGCGGTGAAACTACAGGTGTTCCACAAGTCTCAATGATAGGTCCACTCTACATGTAAATTATTTGCCGGTCCTGTAGGAGAGCTAAATAAATTAAATAGCTACTGTCCATAACATGAGGTCCTCTGTTTTATGACGGCTCTGTCTGTCCTTCAGCCGGTTCATAACAGTGGGTCCAGTGGCTACAGGAGTCTGAACAGCACCGACCAACTCCTGGGCATGACTTCCTCTAGCGAGAGCCTCAACAATGGCACCAAGTTCCATCAAGAGGACGATGAGGAGGAAGAAGTGAGCAGCAAAGCCCGGCCGGTGAGTTGATGTCCATTGAGATATTTTATGCCACTCTCTCTTGGAACACAATGTGAACCAAAGCGACTAACTTTTCTTTTTTCCTTCGTTTGGTAGCGAACCTTCCAGGAAATCTGTAAAGGAATACATCTCCAGAAGCACCAGGAACAGTGCAAGAAAATCAATAGCAGTAAGTCGAGAACCCTGACCTCTTCTGTTTAGGCACTAAGACCGATCATGCCTTGCGTTCACACCTTAACTCCCTCACTTTAGTCGAGTCTGCTCAGAAGAACCCGGCAGTGGTGCGGCCCAAGGACTTGTCGGCCCTCCTCAGCTGGAAGGAGAGCGCCCCCCCGACGGAGGAGAACCGATCCTCTTCCCACGAGGAGATGCCACTCAATGACCAGACGGGCTACTCCTACCAGCAGATCAGCTGTCTCGACGGTGTTATCAGGTATGAACAGCAGATGACAACTATTGATATATATCGATTCCGGTGCCGATGGTATATCAATTCTTTTCTAATTATTATGATCAATCCAACTGCAGGTACTTGGAGAATTGCAATGTTCCCTTCGCTCTGAAGAGGAAATGTCAATCCTCCTGTAACACCACGTCCTCTGACGAGGACAAACACAAAGTCGGCACCACAGAACAGGCTTCTCGAGGTATGTTCCATGACGTTACCTCCATAAAAATTACGAGTAATCAATGCCAATGTATTAAAAAGTCATTTTTTAAAGGCCTTCAAAGCCTTACTTTAAAAGCAATGGTGTCCAAACTAAGGCCCGGGGGCCTGGAAATGAGATCACGCGTGCCCGGGGCTCAGGTAATGACCGTTCGTAGTCATGTAAAGCTCACAAACTGAGCCATGATTGGTCGTTACCCGAACCCTGAGCGCATGCAATGTCATTTTCAGTCGCAGCAAGTGGCAAAATGTATTTCTAAGGAATATGACACCCAAAAATAAAAAATAAATCTTTGCTTTTTCACCTCGTACACCAAAATAAGATTGAGTTTTTCTTTAAACATGTTCCAGTTTGCTACACAAACTGGATGGAGTTAATAATAATAATAATAATAATAATACATTTTATTTACAAGCGCCTTTCAAGACACCCAAGGACACTTTACAATCAGTTGATGTTTTCCGTTGACCTTAAAGCATCCTGAATTGGTTTTAACATGTGGAAGCACGCCCCCCCCCCCCTCCCTCACCTTCATTCCCTCCTTTTTAGCTGTACGTTGTCTTGAGGAGCAAAAGTTTGGACATCCCTGCATTAGATTCTTCTTTTCTCAGACTCTCTAAAATGGCAGTCCCATATCAGCATTTTTTCTTTTTTTTTTTTTTTGTCCTCTGTTCTCTTTGGCAGAACCGGCCTTGTTGAAGGATCAGCACGGTCTCTCCACTTTGGATGCCCCCGATAAAAAGTCCAGTGACGCAGCCAGACCGGTAGTGGGCACTTCGCTGCCCCTACCTTTACCTAACAAGCCAGAAAGCGTGGTGTCCATCACCAGCCAGTGTAGCTACAGTAGCACCATAGTTCATGTTGGGGACAAGAAACCTCAGCAAGAATCAGGTACAGTGTAGCGAAAAGGATCAGCCTCCAGTCGTTTTTTTTTCTCTTTTGATGCATGTTTCCTCTCTTCTTGCGTTTTATCCTTTCATAATGGATTAGTTCATCATTATTATTAAATACATTACGTGTTATAAAATGGTATCACATTAGCATGTCATTATTTTTTAAATTGGAATCCAATCTTTTTTCATCAATATAATTAGTTTTGAATAATTCATTATGTAATAATTATTTTGCGTTATTATGTATATTTTTTTCATTTCCGTACCGTATTGGTGGCAGCTCCCAAAAAAAAATCTCCAATCACCTCTCCTCTGTGAAATGCAGAGCTTCCCTAAGATACGCAGCTAAAATCTTCATAATGTAATTCCCAATCTTAAAAATAGCCCTCTGTAATGTTTATAACATCGAATTTAAAGTTTTTGTCTCCTTTTAATGCTTTGTTTTATGTTTA
This sequence comes from Hippocampus zosterae, assembly GCF_025434085.1. NCBI lineage: Eukaryota > Metazoa > Chordata > Actinopteri > Syngnathiformes > Syngnathidae > Hippocampus > Hippocampus zosterae. The sequence continues at coordinate 11,096,384 of NC_067465.1, forward strand.
GCTTGACGGCATAGTTAAATTGGGAGCAGCAATAAACGGTTTCAAGCCTGTTTTTGTTCATTTTCGAATTGAGTTCACTGCCACCAAGATCAGCGGAGCAACACAGGTCGCTTTAACCTAAGGGCCTCTTTAATGGTTCTTCAAAAGATAATAAGAATCAACGGGCATTCTCATCTTTGTAAAGAGATTTTTGACACGGTTCCTGCGAGAGAAATATGCAAAAAAGAACGAAAAAAGCGAGGAGATGATCTTTTTTTCACAGCACTGTAAATGCATCTGCATTTTATGTTACTCTTTACTGCACATTTGCATCTTGATGATGTGATCAAAAACCAAGGAGTAAGGGTCATATAGATGAAAGAAGAAGAAAAAATAAATCTATTTTTACATTGAGTACGATATGATGTCCGGCAGATATTCTGATCACAGGATCAACGTGATGCATTTGTGCTTTCTCCAGATTTCTCTCTTGTCTCTCTGAGTGTGTGCATGCGTACAAGTTAAGTTGTGGTTTAGTTTTGTGTCCAACATTCTTTCCACTGTTTTCCCGTCTGCTATTATTGTGCGTGCTAACTCAATCAACGAATTTCTTAGGATCTTATCTGGATTCCCTAAGCGTTATTGGTCCTCTGTCATCCATAGAGATCACAGAGGATGTGTCAGGGGCGGGTGAAGTGGCAGAATCCGGCCACAACCCGGCGCAGGCGCCTCCATCTTGGGGTGTTTCGCCTCGGGGCCAAGAAAGGGAGTCGTACAGGAAACTGGGTTTGACCAAGCAGGTTTTGGCGGCCCACACGCAGAAGGAAGAGCAGAGCTTCCTGATTCACTTCAAGGAATTACGCAGGCTCACCACCCTCAAAGCCAACTGTTCGCAGTACCTGGAGCGGCAGAGAGAGAAAAACACTGATGGTAACAAAAAAGAAAAAAAAATCAAGCATCACACAATGAGCTGATGTATGAGCATTTATAGTTCTAGGAAAAAAACCTGACGGGCTGTTGATTTCCTTCCTCTCAGGTGCACAAGCTGCCCAGCACAGGAAGCAAAGCGGCCTCGGGTGCGAGCACAACGCGGCGCGGCGCAGCGCGCGCAACAGAAAGACCAAATCCAAGCGAGCCAAGCAGACCGAGTCCTCGGACAGCACCGCGTCTTATCCGAGGCACCAGCAGCCGCGAGGTCCCCCGCTGAACCAAGCCCTCAACCCCACATCCTGGTCCGTTTCCGACACGTCGCAGTCCATGCTGCCCGTAGCCTACCCAGGCTTCCCCCTCCAGGTTTTCCCCAGAGACGCTTCCGTTGCGCCCCTCGTGAACACCCCTCTGCAAAGTTTCGGTGACAAACAAGGGGCTCCTCCCTGCCCACCGGGGGTCCCTCATTCGCCCTACACGGCACCGATGGTGGCTCCCATCATGGCTCTTGTACTGCCAAACTACCTTTACCCAACTTTTGGTCCCGCACCTCCGCAGCTGGCGTACCAGCCAGGGACTGATGCTTTCCCCATCCAAGCCCAACCTTACGCCCAACCCGCCTTTCCGGGACAAGCGACCATAATGACTCCTGCCCCGTTCAACCCTCAGAGCCCCTTTACCCCTCAAATGGGCTACGTGGCGCCGTCGTTCTACTTCCCCCCGGCCACTTCAGAAGTTCCCAAGGTCCCGGTGGCGGGGGGCCAGTCTCGCGCCTCCACGCCCCAGTCCGCTTCGCCGCCGCTGTTCCAGTCCCGCTGCAGTTCTCCTCTGAACCTCTTGGAGTTGGAGCTCTCCGGGGACCGGCAGGACGGCACAACGTTGCCCTCCGCGGGACAAGGCGGCAATGTGGCCGAACGGGAGAAAGGGGCGGCGGGGGCCCCCCAGGCCAAAGAACTGAATCAGGTATGTAAGGAAACAGCAGAACTTTCCCCGCCGCAACTCCCTCAATGCAGTTACCCCCACTACATCGCGGGGGCTATTTTTCAGACCCACCCACATTAGGGGAAAATCTGCTATATTGAGCATATTGGGGGGGGGGGGGGGGGGTTAATCCCTCTTATATGCTTTCAAAATATTTCAACTTCTTGAAACTCACTTTTTAACCACGTTGTAAACTGTAAAGACCCCTAAAGAAAAAAGTCGCTTCAAAGCGCATATTTCTGCGATATAGCGGGGAACACTGTATGTAGCCATCCTTGGTGTGTACGTACCTGCCTGCAAGTCACCAATGTTGAGGCCGCTGAGCCCGTGAGAAACTTTCCACCTCTCACTGAAGTGACTGTCAAATTTCTGTGCTGTGTAAAAGCCAAATTTGGTCCCGAGCTCCATGTGGGTGTTAACACACGATGTATTATGCCTTACACCCTTTAGCCAACTCTCAGTCTCCTTGGTCCACCTGGACCGTTGTATTGCGAGGGCACGATCCATGTCTGTGAGCGTTTGTCTTGGGATAAAGGCATGTTCTCTTCTAGGCTGAGGGCTTGCAGCAGTGAGGTAGGCTGACCGTCCGAAAAGCTTCCATCCTTGTCCAATCCCATTCCCGCTCAAATTCCATATGTCCGTGAAAGCTCTTAACTATATCGCTTTTGCCCATCTCACCCAAACGTTGTTAACTTCTGCTGTAAACTCTTTGATTTATGCCCCACAACCCCTTAACTCATTTACTCCCAAAGACGTTTTTAAACGTCTTTTCAGACTTGGTCCAGAATTGGCTGCTACTGAATGAGTTAATACTTGAAGACATTTCATGGGACGGTAAACTCCCATGAAGAAGCTTAGCATCTCTGGCACTTGTCTTGTTGCTAAAATGGTCTGACAGTGTTCATTTAGAAATGTCAGAACGGTAAGAAATGCACTTTTGTGCTTGTAGATTATCAGAGACGGGCATTTTACCCTATTTTGCCAGTCCGTCCGCCATCTGCGACCTGGGTACCCTCCCGTCATCGCTCTCGAGAGACATAGAGCACAGGCAGCTTTCTTAACCGACTGGATTGTTCCTTTGTGAAATGGGTGTCTGTCGATATTTTATGTTCTCTGACCGTACACTAGGTGGCAGTGTTGCTCTAAAAACACTGTTGAGATGAAAAAGGAAGCTTCTGTAAAAGCCACTAAGTGAATCGTGCAAACTCGTGTTGTCCTGTTCATAGCCTGAAATGAAAATCTAGTGGTTGTCTACATTCTGGCCTAATTTTGCCTCCTGACACCACATACTTAACCCGGTTAGGGACGAATAAAGGGCCGGATGAAAACCCACTTCCAACCTTTTGAGAAGAAAAAAAAACTTCTCGTCCTCCAACCCCAGAATGGGCGTCCGTCCGGGACAGATGGACGGACCGTTCCGTCCCAGGGACGGAATGCCTATCTCTGTAGATCATATGTCAGGGAGTTACTGTATTGTTCCGTGCTGTTCTTATGCACGATGCCATGAATGTGTTTTTCTTTGTCACGCACTACTTGCTAATTTATTTTCAGTTCTACAAGTAAAACACTTAGTGGTTTTTTTATGGTGTCATTGGAGACTCTGAGACTTCTTTCAGAGCAGGTGATGTTTACCCCCTCGGCATCCAGGCTGCAAATGAACGCCGCAAAGCCACCACTCCAATCCACCCGTTCCAAAAAAGTGACAAGCAACAAATGTAGTGCCTTTTTAGAGACTTCTGCAGACACTGAGACTCTAAAGCGGGAAATGTTTACACTCCTCTGCGTCAGGACTGCACATGAATTTTGCAGATCCACCAATAGCTAATGCAACCATAGAGGTGGGCAACTACGTTTCAAGAAAGCGATAAGATGCAAATCTCGCTTTGGGGGGGGGGGGGGTCCCACTTTATCTGTCCCACTGGGCATTTACATTTGGTCCAGTAGTATAAAGTGTTTGTTGCATTGGTTTCAGTAGCCCCCCGCCCCCTCCCCAAGATTGTTGAAATTAATTTAGGGGGGGGCAAAGACCGGTTCTCAAGATCTCCTCCAACACACATGATTCAAGTGATCACGATCATTATCCGGCTTCTGCGGCGCTTGCAAATGATCCGGTGATCTAAAACAGGTGTTATGTGTGCCTTTTTTTTTTTTAGATACTTAATCTCTAAATAATAATATCATCTATCAAAAATAAATAAATACAATGTGGGCACACATTCATTTAATTTCATATTTGCTGGATGCTCAGGACCTTTTTACACACACACACACATTAAAATCAGCACTCAATGTATGTACTGTATTTCCATTGACTTGTATTTTTAGGATGCAGCACCGAGATGTCGACATTGTCACTCAGCGTCTGTGTTTTTGTTTTTGTTTGTGTGTGTGTCTCTCTCTTGGGTCCCTAGGCAAGCTCTCGCGGCGACGGCAACAACAGCGATAACAACTCATCCTCCAGCGACATGCTGGACATCATCATGCAAGAGGACTCGTGTTCGGGCAGCGGCTCGGCCACCTCGGGGTCCGTGCGATCTCGCTCCAACGGATGCGGGACCTCGGCCAGCGGGACGTCCAACAGCAGAGCGTCGGGCAGCGGGATCTCCGCAAGTGTGGAAGGTGGGTTCTGGGTTTGGCCCAAATGATCCTACTTCATGTCATTTGCCACCAAAAAGATCGTTTTGTTCACGACGAAGCATGTTTATCTTTTCATGGCGTTGAATTATTGATTAACTTGTGACTGTACTCCTGTGTTGGGCCTTCAGGTAGCAACAGCAGCAAATACTTTGGCAGTGTGGACTCATCGCAGAAGAGCCAAAATGTCAAAGATCACTCGAGCGGCAGCGAGATGGAGCCCAGCGAGCGCTTCGCCAACTACATCCTCCACGATCCTGTTTGGCTCCTCATGGCCAAGGCCGATGACAAAGTCATGATGACCTATCAGCTGCCCTCACGGTGAGCGCACACTTCCAATTTCAAGTCTCTATCTTCAAATCCAAAACACTTACCTTCAGCTTGAAACCTTAATTTGCGACCCTACCTCTGGATGGATCCTTCATTTGAAACCCTGTCTTAAAACCTCATTTGGAATTGTGATTCTATCGTGAAACCCCAATTTAAAAACTTTATTGTACTTTGAAACCCTAAACCTGTCTTAAAACGGTCTTGGGAAATTTTAACTGGAGTTTGGAACCCGAAACCTGCCTTGAAACTGTAATTTGAAAACTCTACTTTGAAGCCCTAACCCTTTCTGGAAACCCTAATTTGAAAAGTGAACTTTCGTTTGAAACCATAAGCCTGTCAAAAAGCTTCATTTGAAACCAATATTAGAGGTTTTAACTGAAGTAAATGATAACCCTATTTTGACAAACTATTCCTAGCTTGTAACCCTTCACCCTATCGTAAAACCCAAGTTAGAATTTTCAACCAATATATTTTTTGTTTCTGGCTCAGCTGAAAATCACCTGATCAGATCGGAACATCACTCGTTCAAACGTTTTTTGGAAGAATGAAATGTGATTTTTGCATTTTTTTTCTTGTTGACAGCGACATCCAGAAGGTTCTCAAGGAGGACCGCGAGAAGCTGCAGCTGATGCAGAAGAGTCAGCCGAGCTTTACGGACGAGCAGAAGAAGGAGTTGATGCAGGTGCACCCCTGGATGAAGAAGGGCTGCCTGCCCAAAGTCCTGGAGGTCAAGGTGCGCTGCGTAACTCAAGAAAATCATTTTGAATTTGCACGGTCAGATTTCGGAAGGATATTTACCAGTGATTTATGAATTGCCACGCCAGCTATATTCACACATAGACTCTGGTATTAACATGATAGAAACAATGTCTAAACCAGTGTAAAGAGCAGCACTGATGGATTAAAAATACATTAAATTAAGCCCGTTGAACTTTGGTATGTGGTAACACAATAAGTCTAATTATACTGCAGCATGACTTATTAATGAATTGAATCGATATATTAAATAAAAACAAAATTGAAAGTATATATTAAATAAATACCCACACAAAGTATATCAGAGTCTTGGATAAAAATATAAAACGTCTTCACTTGGTTATACAAAACTCAAGAATATATTTCACTAATAACTAACAATTTATAGGAAAAACATTTGGATGAAATGGTAATTTAAAAAAAAAATCATCTGGCATGTAATTGATCAACTTCGCCACCAGGGTGCGTCACTATGCTCCAATTGTCTTTTCTCCTGTATTGGAATGCATGAGAAGAAGCAGTTCTCCTCTCGTCTTGTACTAATTACTTTTACTGAGACAATTTTGGATAAGACTTGCATCTGATCTCCCAGAATTGTGCAATGTGTACCTAATGAAGTGGCCAATATGTCTGTTGGGTACTCACTCATCCATCATGTTGTCGTCGTCATCCAGGTGTGCTCGTGTTGCGACGGTGCCATCCACGCGCCGTCCACTGATGACCTGCCGGACTTGGATCTGGTCGAGCAGGAGGCCCTGGTGGAGGGGGGCTGCCAGAGGACACCTCCCCCTGAGCACCCCTCTGACATCATCGACACATCTGCATGCTCTCAGACGGAAACAAATAGTCGACTGAATGCACATGTACACACAAAAAAAAATCAAGACTTTTTAACATGTGACTGACCATCTGTTGTTTTCTGGGCAGGGGAGCTTGGGGGCGCTCTTCATTCCAAAACATTTAGCGTCTACCTCTTGCTTTTTAGACTTTGAATGTGTCTCATAATTTATGGACACCTTTTTTTAAGGGATGAGTGGAGACTGCCATTTTTGTTTCATGTTGGTGTTCTATATTTTTTTCCTGGCTTTATTTAAAAACTAAAGTGCAGCTTTGTCTGATTTTGTCAAGCACTGAAGTAGAGACACCGGAGGCCAGCTTCAGGAGGTTAAAAAAAAAAGTGGTCACGCATGCTAAAACCATTTAGGTCAACAAAAATCCAATTTGTTTAAAAAAAAAAAAGGCTCAATCCACTACTTGCGTAGTACAATCCATCTTTCTTTATGTAGCGCTTTTACAACAGCCGCTGAGGCCAATTTGATCCAAATTTCCGGGTTGTTTGGGTCAATTTAACTATATTTGACCCAGACTGGCTTGTTTTGGACCTAACTGTATTTTCGAGTGTGTGGTGGTTCCTGACGTAAAAGTCTTTGGTGATTTGCTGTTGCTTCACATGGCTCTTGCTTGCTGCCTCTGTGAAAAAGTCGTTGGAATGCACAAGTGCACTTTAGTGAGTGACGTCTGAGGAGAAAACGTGAGGCCATCTTTGCTGTGTGGCCTATTATTCTTTTTTTCTGTTTTTGCACTCTGATTGTAAATAATGTGAAATAAAGACAGTGAACTGATGATGTCACCGAGCAGTATTTTCTTTCCCTCAATCCCATTTAAAATCTTCTATATATATATATATATATATATATATATATATATATATATATATTGCGCGTCGTCCCGCACGCGGTCTGTCCTTCCGTCTGTCCCTTTTCAAAACATACCTACTTCACCGCGCCGCTGCGCGCCGCCACTGCGCCGCTCAGGCAGTGGCTCACTACGATCGCGCGGGCATCTTAGCGAAAAAATGTTGTCTACCCAAAAGCATTGCAATGAAATTGTTAGTTATTTAGTAGAGCTAAACATCTCTTTATTTTCGCGATAAGCAAAGAAGATGAACAAAAAGTTGAACCAAGCAACAACACTCTTGTTGCTTTCCAGCCTTCCGCAGGAACTAGCTGGTTCGCCGCCCTCCGGGCGGCTCATCAGCTAGTCTTATATATATGTCGCTGGAAAAAAAAGGAATCTCGATACTACCTTGAAATGTCAAAATAAAAATTCACATATAGTGATCAGGGAGCGAGTGACTGATTGCGAATGCAGTCACTGTGTTCCCAAATCGTTTACTTTCCTGTAAAGCTGGAAATAAAGCAAAGAGAATTACCGTAATGTCCCTAATATAGGATACCACAGAATATAATACACGCCCACAAAAATCACAGTTGAAAAGCAGTTTTATTCTCTGTACGTGTGTATCATTCATTAATTTTCCGATCTGCGTCATCCTCACAAAGGTCGTGGGGGGTGCTGGAGCCTGTCCCAGCCGTCTTTGGGCGGGGCACACCATGAACCGGTTGCCCGCCAATCGCAGGGCTCACAGAGACGAACAACCATCAACACTCACGCTTAGGGACGATTTGGAGTGTTCAGTCAGCTTGCCATGCATGTTTTTGGAATGTGGGAGGAAACTGGAGTACCCGGAGAAAACCCACGCAGGCCGGGAGAGAACATGTACACTACACACAGGGAGGCCGGAGCTGGAATTGAACCCCGTACATCTGCACTGTGAGGTCGATGCGCTAACCACTGGACCTACCGGGCCGCTGCGTGTGCTAATGTTTTCATAATATTCATTCATCTTCCGTACCGCTTGATCCTCACTAGGGTCGCGGGGGGTGCTGGAGCCCATCCCAGCCGTCTCCGGGCAGTAGGCGGGGGACACCCTGAATCGGTTGCCAGCCAATCGCAGGGCACACAGAAACGAACAACCATCCACGCTCACACTCGCACCTAGGGACAATTTAGAGTGTTCAATCAGCCTGCCATGCATATTTTTGGAATGTGGGAGGAAACTGGAGCACCCGGAGAAAACCCACGCAGGCCCGGGAACATGCAAACTCCACACAGGGAGGCCGGAGCTGGAATCGAACCCGGTACCTCTGCACTGTGAAGCCGATGTGCTAACCACTGGACTACCGGGCCGCCCGTTTTCATAATAATATACAGTAATATTGGGTGCAATTTTTTTCTGTAAGAGCTTGGCTATAAACGACAAGGCACGGTAAAATCGGTATTGCGCAACCGATTCTTAATACGCAGTAAAGTTGGCCAGCAGCACAATGTCAATTGATTGATTCAACTGATGCAAAGTGTGATAAACGCTGTTAAAATGTTGTTCTATGCACATCTATGTTAGTTGACTTCTCTTTTTAGTGTCCGTTGTTTCATTGTCTGCCCCCTTTATAAAATGTGGGTGACAGCAACCCGCCCGCTGCTTAACAAGGTGACATTTTGGGGGTTTTGCAGCCACCAAGGAGACAACGAGGCCTTTCCTCCACTTTGAAGCTCATCTAGATCTCCCCCTTCCCCCCACATAAACCCCCCTGCTGCCCCCATCCCCCACCCCCATGTTCCCTAATGTGGGAATCCTCATTTGGCTTCCCCCAAATCAACCACCGTGAAATGTCCACTTGGAGCCTCGTTGGCGCCGCGACGAGCTGTTCATATTAGTTTAAATCTGACAAGCGCTTGAATGAGTGATTACTTAAGCGATGTGATGTTGACCTAATTGAAAGGGCTCACCATTGTGCGGGCTTTGAATAACCCCTGGTAGGATGCTATCATATCGTTGTTAGCCGTTTCAAGTAGCTGCTAAGGGTTCAAAGCCATTAAAATGGGACAGTCATTCGTGAGGGATGATTTCACAGATTACACCGGTCCACTTTGAGCTGTTAATATTTTGTTAATCAGTCTGCGGCTAAACTTTTCTAGTGTCATTTTTTTTTTGCACTGATTCTGAATTAGCCCTTGGTTCTTTTTTTTCTCTCACATATCAGGTTTTCATTAGAATAATACTGCAATATAGTATAGAACGTAGTCGTCTTTTATGAATTTGGTTCAGGTGGATTTTTGTTTTGTTTTTGCCCCGCTAAAAATTGCAGCACATGATCAAATGCATGGGCTATTGTGCTAGCTTTTTATAGGTCAAATTTAAAAACCAAAACTGCAAATATTTCAAAAACCCTTTTGGCAGGGTGGGTGATTTTTTTTTAAATTGGCGTCAAAAATATGTAGGGAAATAAACGATTGAGAAATGAAGCCAAAATTTGCTGGTTTGCATGAGAAATTGTTTCCTATTTTGGGGGCAACCAGAAAACAAAAAAGAAATTGTCCAAATTTGAAAAAAAAGATTATTCAAGTGAAATGAATGACTTTTGTTTCAAAAATGACATTTTAAGAAACACTTAGTAGAAAAAATATGTGGTAAAAATATGTGCTTGTGCCAGAGATGTGTTCCTCGAGCCGGTCCTATACATGGTCGTTTTTTTTCCGGCCAAAAACGCCTTACTATACATGGTCGTTTTTTGGGGGCTAAAAACGGCTTAGTATACAAAACTTAGCATTGTTTTATACATGTCCTCGGCTAGGCCTCAGCTTCAAAATCAGTCCTTGGTCCCTGGCCTTGGAGGCAAGTCCTTGGCCTTGGCCTCGGAAAATTTCTCAAGTCCTTGGCCTTGGCCTTGCCTCTGAAAATATTCCAAGTCCTTGGCCTTGGCCTCGGGTTGCCGGTCCTTGAACACAACACTGGCTTGTGCAAATCTTAAATCTTAACTAGTGTTTGCAGCGATGATGGCACTGAATTTTGTTTTTTATTTATTATTACTTTATTTAAGATTAAGGAACGAGAGAGGCTGACCAAATGTCCGTCTCTGTTTAAAGGTGGAAATTTTAAGAATTAGTAAGGTGAAAAGTGTTTTGTTTTTGGGTTGTTTTTTTTAGGTTGACTTATCTGCAAATCCATGCACTTCAATGCAGGAATCTCCAAAAGAAAAGTCCTGTGGAGGTTGACCTTCTAAATGCAAATCTCTTTAGGAGGGGTCAGATCCTGGAGGCTCAGCATGTCTGATCAAAGCGTCCACCTCATCTTCGCACCTCGGGATGAGGTGTGAACTTTAAGCAGCCGCCCTCCTGCAGACAAGGGCTCTATTGCACCCTTTGGCCGTCTGCAAGGCCAACCAAGGTAATTTTCATACCTTGAAAAATTTGCAGGTTTGAATATGATATTTGAGCGCAAGACAATGCAGGCAGAATGACCTCTAGTAAATAACATGAAATGTTTACAGATTAAAAAAGGATATGCTCCAGTATTCCTTCTCAGTGGCAAACAGTGAACTGAAAAGAATGAGAACAATTTGTCCGCCAAGAGATTTTATATATATATATATATATATATATATATTTTTTCTCTCAGATTTACTTAGAAAGACTCCAAATGAATCCAAAAGAGGAGGAGGATAAATCAAGCGAAAAGATTGCAAAACCGCTGAATTGGTTGAATTATTTGTACAGTATATATTTAGAATGGCTAGCTTGTACAGGTGCAACCACTAATCAATTCTCCAATTCATCCAAGGTGACGATGATGACAATCGATTGTTTAGAGACCTTTACTTCAAATGGTCCAAATCCTCAGAAAATATGTCTTCTAGCCGAAAATCTTGTCAGATTTTTATTGTCTCCCATGAAAGCAAATTGATCATATTTGCAGATTTTCAAAATAAGACATTTCCAACAACCTGCTTTTACCTTGGATAACGATGATGAACATTTTTTAATACTTTTATGACGTTACAAACAAAACCCGAGTATTTGAGTAATTGGAAAAAATAATGGACACATTCAGCCTGTTAGCCTGCTAGCTAACGTAAACTACAGCACACTATCCATTCATCTTATCCCCTTCCAAACAATTTACCTCATGGAACATCATCTTTCCGACTAATACAAGAGGTCGTAAAAATAGACCAAAAAAGGCTTCAAAGTCATTGTTCCAACCATTTGCCCCTGGTAGCATGACACGTAGGAGTTTGTTCTGTAGTAAAATGTGCATTCTACGGCTAAAGAGTACCATCTTTACCCTTTCCTCACTCGCAAGTGTTACGGTGTGACAAACGACACTCTGCACGCACATCACAGAGCAGAGTCGTCATCACAAGCGCACCCTTAACTTTTATTATGCGGCCGCAGGAGTCAGGACGGGAGGGAGAATGTCTGTGGTCCCCATGGGGAACCGAGGGGGGCCCCCCGTGTGGGACTCCGGCCTATTAACATGATCTTTTTTGCTTACTGGGTCGTCTGTATTGTGGATTCAGTACATATGTTGTGTTGTTTGCCTTTTAGTTTTAAGTTTAGAATAGAACTAGGTTTTGTTAAGAGATTGTCCTGCACTCCTGCTTTGCGTCCACCTTTTTTGCCACTGTCAACGCAACAACCTGTCACAGGATCATTATTATTATAATTATCAGAAAGGTTCCACGAGTGACTGACCAATCCAGGATGTTCACCGGCGGTGAACTGTTTTCAAAGCTTTATTGCCTACGCCTTCTCTGAGAGTGGCTTACTCATCGTCAACACCTCTGCAGTGCCCACCACATGTACGCAAATGAACGGCCGTTGTAGAATCTCAACTAACATCCTGAAACCGGGGGGGAAAAAAGAAATCAAATGAAAAGTGAACTTTCACAAAGCCATTTATTGTAAAAGTTCTCTGTTGCCGTTTCATGCATATAAATAGACATTAAAAACACTTAAAAAAATATAAGGAATAATTTACACAATCCTGGTGACATTTTTTGGGGTAGTGTGCCGTGAGATGCTTTTCAAATGTAAAGTATGTGTCTAATAAAGGTAAGGAAAACACTGCTCTAAGTAAACATATACAGTAAACTGTATAGTATATTTGCCCTGTACATGTGGCAGTTATGCTTCCAAAATTACTGAGGGCATAACATTAAAACACAGACATCATACTCGACCGCATCATTCCATAACTCATCAAAAACTGAACAAGTCTCATACTTCCTGTAGCTATTTGGTTATCACTAATTTGCATCACGTTTGATTTCAAATTCTATTTGTTGTTAAGAATATACAAAATTGTGTTAATCGAACAGCATAATTGCCCAAGTTGTTTTGAATTTACTCCCGCAATAATAAATTAGAATATAGATAAAATATATAAGGGATGTTCGATTCCAGTACGAGTATTCACTCTTGAGTACTCACCGATACCGAGTACCGATATCACTAACACTATTTTCAATTAACAGAATGATGAGTAATTGTGAACACATACCTTTATGTCTTCCTGACATACATAATTCAGAGATATGTCAAACGGCCAGAGTGTAGCACCAAGTACTTGCAAGGAAGACTTATTGTCTTTTCTTTCTGCAGTATCAGTGGCCAGTATCTGCATCCTCCATGCGGGCCCGATAATTAGAAATAAGGCTTGCACTAGCCCAATACCTCGGTCGCTTCAACCCAGAACGCGGAGTTAAAATGTGGCCCAATATGAAAGCGGGTTTGACACCACTGCTTTAAAATATCTGATCAACGTGTACAGCTCCTTCAATCTACCAGGGTCTCCAAACAGATTTGGAGCCATTTAATGACACACATCCCGACACGTCCTGCGGCTCTGATTCTTCAGACGAAAAAACCTGACTTTGTTCCGACTCCTCGGAAGAGGAACCCTGACTTTGCTCTGAGTCGGTGTCCTCCAGGTCAGAGCATAGGTCATCGCCGGAGGCAGAGGAAGAAGAGGGAGCCGGGGACACAAGCGAACCCTGGGCCATCGGGACACTAGGGGCAGGTGGGGACCATGGGCCACCATGGCGGTCTGCGTCCAAAAGCGTGGCCCTGAGGCGGTCCTGGCCGTGCAAGGGCATACTCTCCAGGAGGTGGTTGAGCAGCTCGGCCCCCACTGTGGGATCCATCCCCGGGCAGCTGGACACAAAATTGTGTACGTCGTGCATGCACTGGATGTAACCAGCCGCAAAACGCTGGCACGCCTCTCGATTGATGGCGTCCACCTCTGGAATCAACAGAAACAAACAAGAAATTAAAAAAAAAAAACGAGAAAAATATACACAGATATTGAAAATATAATTGAATCAATTAATCTCAGAATATGTCAATCCATGGGTGGTGACCCGATGTACGCAGTTGTTGACTGAAGTTAAGTTGTAATACCACCATTCACCACTAGATGGCAGAATGTCCTAGTTGTACTTAGATAAGCTCTTAAACTGTCCGACAATACTATGTGAATAGGCTTATTATTTTTCTTTGCATATGCAGAACAAACAGTAGCTCAATAATATTAAAAATTGGAGTGAGTTTGTGGGAAATGTTTCAAAAATGTGCTTTTACAAATTATGTTTGTTTGCTGTGTGTGTGTGTGTGTGTGTGTGTGTGTGTGTGAGGGGGGGCGTGGGTGAGGGGCAAAAAAGTCGTTTAAATGTGACCTGTTGCGATTTATATTGTTCCTCGCGGAAGGACGTGCAGCAATGTACACCTGTAGTCTCGGTGCATAGTTAGTGTACCTGTGCGCTGACCAGAGGAACAAGCGATCACAGCTGCGTTTGTGAATTTAGAAAATTAGATAATCCATTATACTTTGAGTGAACGAACATGAATGTAAACGATAGGATTCGAAATTCAAGCAGAACCACTGCTAAATGTCCTACATTCTCATCATTCTAACTGGAACATTTACGCCATTTCGTTAAAAGTTACCCGGTCGGATATAGGACATTTTCCGCTTTCCCTGATGCCATTGAATGCAGCATTCAGACACGATTTGGGCAGCGGGTTGCCAAGCGGAAGCGAGGCAAACTCGAGTAAAACTTTGCTTTTTACGGTCATAATCTTGCTAAAATGAAAACACGACAGAATAACCTAGAATATCAATCGTGTTTGGCTTTACCTTGATTCCGGTTTTGCAGAATGCTCTCCACCCGTTTGACCGTCATCTCCAGCACTTCGGCGTTCTCCATCTTTGAATGGAACTGCTACGCGACACAACACGCGTTATTAGTCACATTAATCGCCCCTTTAAAAAAGCAAATGATTGGCCTATTAAAAATTAACATATGATGTGTTGATTACCTCCGTATCCGCCATGAGAACCCTGAGTTCGTGTAAACTGTCGTTGATTCGAGCTCGTCGTTTCTTCTCGACTAGAGGTTTCCTCATCTGGACGCATATAATGATTATTAGTGACACCAAAAACAATAACATTTCCAATAAATCGTTTTTACCGCATGGTGAATAATAGTAATAATAATAATTATAGCTATTACCTTTCTGTCAGACTTCAGTCCGCCTGAATAGTGGTCAGTCGGTGTGCGCTTGCGGGTGGGGGGCATTCCTGCCACCAAAAAAAGAAAACAAAAATGACGAGAACCTTGAAATTGTCTTTCGAAGCCCCTCGAAAAAGACAGAGCTCCTCAGTGGAGAGACAGATGCTCTCGGCCAACAGACCTGGCTTCTTTTTAGTGCTGCCACTGAAGGGGAGACATGGGATAGGTATATAAAACGCCCGATTTACATATGAATAGGGCAAAATAGCCACCGGCGGTGAGAGGGGGGGGGGTGTTAGTAAGAAGCCCCCCTTCAATTTGCTAATCTGTACCCCAAATTCAATAACCTGGGGAAAGGCTACATGTAAAACAAATCGTATCTGGTTCATGTCACAGAACGACGACCAATTGTGATTAAAATTCAAATGCACATCTTTACCCATGCCCACTTCAATTTTTGAAAATATCGAAACAATCGCCACTGTATTTTGTATTTTATAGGCATTAAGTCTTTTTCTCCCAATAGACGTTAACTATCATGTTAAAAAAAATATCAAACCAATCATCACCAAAATTAATGTGCACGTCATATCTGTTGAAATATCAAAACAACCGGAAATTTCATGGGAAATAAGTGTTTTGCTCTCAGAAGAGAAAAAAAAGCTGAATGTGACTTGATGTCAGAAAACTGCAATTAATCTTTCCTGAGATCATCTCTACCAATACCCACATCAACCCCTGAAACTGTCTAAAACGATGGCATTTTGGATTTTAGGGACATTAACTCCTTCCTCTCCAGAGAACCTCACGACTCAACTCAACTGTATTTCTCGAGCACTTTCAAACAGCCATCGCTGCACACAGAGTGCTGTACATGGAACAACTAACATATACAACGGTAAAGCAACACATCAGTAACAAAGACGATAGAGAGCACCAAACATTAGAACTAAGATCATAATTTGGGTCATGCCGAGTCAAATGCCAAAGAATACAAGTGAGTTTTGAGGCGGGTTTTAAAGATGGGCAGCGAGGAGTCTTGCTGGATGTTTAGTGGGAGGTCATTCCAGAGAGAGGGACCAGCAATGGAAAAGGCTCGATCCCCTCTGAGCCTCAGTTTAGTTCTTGGTACTTCTAATAATGTCCTGTCCGCAGACCTGATGCGCCCGGGCAGGTGTGTAGGGGCGAATGAGCTCAGGGAGGTAAGGTTAAATAATATCCAAATAATAGGATCTTGAAAATAACTCTAAAATGTATAGGGAGCCAGCGAAGGCATGCCAGAGTAGGATTTATGTGCTCGCTCTTGCCAGTACCAGTCAGCTGCCATGCAAGTTTGTGGAATGTGGGAGGAAACCGGAGGACCCGGAGAAAACCCACAGGCACAGGGAGAACATGCAAACTCCACACAGGAAGGCCGCAGCTGGAATTGAACCTGGTACCTCTGCACTGTGAAGCTGACATGCTAACCACTTGACTACCGAGCCATCCGCATTAAATTATATTATATTCTTCATAGGGCGGGCCAGTGTTTAGCGTGTCGACTTCACAGTGCAGAGGTAGCGGATTCGATTCCAGTTATGGCCTTCCTGTGTGGAGTTGGCATGTTCACCCTGTGCCTGCGTGGGTTTTCTCCAGGTACTCCGGTTTCCTCCCTCATTCCAAAAACATGCATGACAGGTGGACGGAACACCCCAAATTGTGTGAGAGTGGATGGTTGTTCGTCTCTGTGTGCCTGGCTCACAACCGGTTCGGGGTGTCCCCCCGCCTACTGCCCGAAGACAGCTGTGATAGGCTCCAGCACCCCCCGTGACCTTTGTGAGGATCAAGCGGATCAGAAAATGGATACAATACATACTGATTTATATAGTGCTTTCACAACAGCGGCAGCTGTAACAAAGCGCTTAACAAAACAGTTAACATAAAGTAAAATAATAAACACAACACATAACATAAAACAAGGACAGCCGTGCAGTTCTAACCACTTTTCCATCACTTGCTTTGTTGTTTGAAGCAGTTTGAGATGAAATAGGAGAGAATCAAAGTGCCTTTAACCAGTGGATCAGAGGCGTCATGCTCAAAATTTGCACACGTCGGCTACAAGCCAAGTTTCAAAGTCAGCAAGAAGCTGTAGCATCCATCGACGAAAAAAGAGATTTGTTCACTTCTCCTGTCCCATGAAAATCCACTTCAATTCCAAGCGGCGACTCAGGGTTCCAAATACGCATCGGCGCTCTTCGCCAACGCTCCTCTCTCCTCATCCTCAACTTCAGCGGCCATCCATCCAGCCGCACCAACACCAACTGTCCAACAGCGCTGACATAGCCACTGAACAAATCGGGGTTGTGAAAAATGCTGCCCATTACTGGCGCAAAAAACACAAGCGCCCCAGGTCTGTCCAGCACCGACAGTCAATGGCGCCGACATTCCATCCATCCATCCATCCATCATCTACCGCTTATCCGGGGCCGGGTCGCGGGGGCAACAGCTTTAGCAGGGAAGCCCAGACTTCCCTCTCCCTAGCTACTTCTTCCAGCTCTCCCCGGGGGATCCCGAGGCGTTCCCAGGCCAGCTGGGTGACATAGTCTCTCCAGCGTGTCCTGGGTCTTCCTCTGGGTCTCCTCCCGGTGGGACATGA
This sequence comes from Hippocampus zosterae, assembly GCF_025434085.1. NCBI lineage: Eukaryota > Metazoa > Chordata > Actinopteri > Syngnathiformes > Syngnathidae > Hippocampus > Hippocampus zosterae. The sequence continues at coordinate 11,113,820 of NC_067465.1, forward strand.
CCGGAACACCTCACCGGGGAGGCGCTCAGGAGGCATCCGAATCAGATGCCCAAGCCACCTCATCTGGCTCCTCTCGATGTGGAGGAGAAGCGGCTCGACTCTGAGCCCCTCCCGGATGACCGAGCTTCTAACCTTATCTCTAAGGGAGAGCCCGGACACCCTGCGAAGAAAACTCATTTCAGCCGCTTGTATCCGGGATCTCGTTCTTTCGGTCACGACCCATAGCTCGTGACCATAGGTGAGGGTTGGGACGTAGATCGACCGGTAAATTGAGAGCTTCGCCTTTTGGCTCAGCTCCTTCTTCACCACGACAGACCGATACAACGTCCGCATCACAGCAGACGCTGCACCGATCCGCCTGTCGATCTCCCGCTCCCTCCTACCCCCACTCGTGAACAAGACCCCAAGATACTTGAACTCCTCCACTTGGGGTAAGATCTCCTCCCCGACCCGGAGGGGGCACTCCACCCTTTTCCGACTGAGGACCATGGTTTCAGATTTGGAGGTGCTGATTTTCATCCCAACCGCTTCACACTCGGCTGCGAAACGCTCCAGTGAGAGTTGGAGAGCCCTGTTTGAAGGAGCCAACAGCACCACATCATCTGCAAAAAGCAGGGATGAAATACTGAGGCCCCCAAAACGGACCCCCTCAACGCTTCGGCTGCGCCTAGAAATTCTGTCCATAAAGGTTATGAACAGAATCGGCGACAAAGGGCAGCCTTGGCGGAGTCCTACCTCCACTGGAAACGATTCCGACTTACTGCCGGCAATGCGAACCAAACTCTGACATCGGTGGTATAGTGACCGAACAGCCCGTATCAGGGGATTCGGTACCCCATACCCACGAAGCACCCCCCACAGAACTCCCCGAGGGACACGGTCAAACGCCTTCTCCAAGTCCACAAAACACATGTAGACTGGTTGGGCGAATTCCCACATACCCTCAAGGACCCTGCTAAGGGTGTAGAGCTGGTCCACTGTTCCACGGCCGGGACGAAAACCACACTGCTCCTCCTCAATCTGAGGCTCGACTTCCTGACGGACCCTCCTCTCCAGCACTCCTGAATAGACCTTACCAGGGAGGCTCAGGAGTGTGATCCCTCTGTAGTTGGAACACACCCTCCGGTCCCCCTTTTTAAAAAGAGGGACTACCACCCCGGTCTGCCAATCCAGAGGCACTCTCCCTGTTGTCCACGCGATGTTGCAGAGGCGTGTCAACCAGGACAGCCCCACAACATCCAGAGCCTTGAGGAACTCCGGGCGGATCTCATCCACCCCTGGGGCCTTGCCACCGAGGAGCTTTTTAACCACATCGGTGACTTCAACCACAGAGATAGGAGAGCCCACCTCAGAGCCCGCGGGCTCTGCTTCCTCCAAGGAAGGCGTGTTGGTGGAGTTGAGGAGGTCTTCGAAGTACTCTGCCCACCGGTTCACAACGTCCCGAGTCGAAGTCAGCAGCGCCCCATCCCCACTGTACACAGTGTTAGTGGTGCACTGCTTCCCCCTCCTGAGACGTCGGATGGTGGACCAGAATTTCCTCGAAGCCGTCCGGAAGTCGGCTTCCATGGCCTCACCGAACTCTTCCCACGCTCGGGTTTTTGCCTCGGCGACCACCGAAGCCGCGGCCCGCTTGGCCAATCGATACCCGTCAGCTGCCTCTGGGGTCCCACAGGCCATAAAGGCTCGATAGGACTCCTTCTTCAGCTTGACGGCATCCCTTACTGCTGGTGTCCACCAGCGAGTACGGGGGTTGCCGCCACGACAGGCACCAACCACCTTACGGCCACAACTCAGATTGGCCGCCTCAACAATAGAGGCACGGAACACGGTCCACTCGGGCTCAATGTCCCCCGCCTCCCCCGGAACATGGGAAAAGCTCTGTCGGAGGTGGGAGTTGAAACTCCTTCTGACAGGGGATTCCGCCAGACGCTCCCAACAAACCCTCACTATACGTTTGGGTCTGCCAGGACGGACCGGCATCTTCCCCCACCATCGGAGCCTACTCACCACCAGGTGGTGATCAGTTGACAGCTCCGCCCCTCTCTTCACCCGAGTGTCCAGAACATGCGGCCGCAAATCCGATGATACAACAACAAAGTCGATCATCGAACTGTGACCTAAGGTGTCCTGGTGCCAAGTGCACATATGGACACCCTTATGTTTGAACAAGGTGTTCGTTATGGACAATCCGTGACGAGCACAGAAGTCCAACAACAAAACACCACTCGGGTTCAGATCGGGGGGGCCGTTCCTCCCAATCACGCCCCTCCAGGTCTCACTGTCATTGCCCACGTGAGCATTGAAGTCCCCCAGCAGAACAAGGGAGTCCCCAGCAGGAGTACTCTCCAGCACACCCTCCAAGGACTCCAAAAAGGGTGGGTATGCTGAGCTGCTGTTTGGTGCATATGCACAAACAACAGTCAGGACCCGTCCCCCCACCCGCAGGCGGAGGGAGGCAACCCTCTCGTCTACCGGTGTGAACCCCAATGTACAGGCACTGAGCCGGGGGGCAATGAGTATGCCCACACCTGCTCTGCGCCTCTCACCGTGAGCAACTCCAGAGTGGAAGAGAGTCCAACCCCTCTCGAGAGAACTGGTACCAGAACCCAGGCTGTGTGTGGAGGCAAGTCCGACTATATCCAGTCGGAAATTCTCTGCCTCACACACCAGCTCGGGCTCCTTCCCTGCCAGGGAGGTGACATTCCATGTCCCAAGAGCTAGCTTCTGCAGCCGAGGATCGGACCGCCAGGGTCCCCGCCTTTGGCTGCCGCCCAGCTCACATTGCACCCGACCTCTTTGGCCCCTCTCATGGGTGGTGAGCCCATGGGAAGGGGGACCCACGTTGCCTCTTCGGGCTGTGCCCGGCCGGGCCCCATGGGTGTAGGCCCGGCCACCAGGCGCTTGCCAACGAGCCCCACCTCCAGGCCTGGCTCCAGAGGGGGGCCCCGGTGACCCGCGTCCGGGCAAGGGAAACCTTGGTCCATATATTTTGTTCATCATAAGGGGTCTTTGAGCCGTGCTTTGTCTGGCCCCTCACCTAGAACCTGTTTGCCATGGGTGACCCTGCCAGGGGCATAAAGCCCCAGACAACTTAGCTTCTAGGATCATTGGGACACACAAACCCCTCCACCACGGTAAGGTGACGACTCACGGAGGGGGCCGACATTCCTCCCAATCAAAATCTGTGCTGGTACAGGCGTGCTGCCGAGAAGGCGCAACCACCAAGCACAGATGCTTCTCTTTTGATGAATGTCCTGGCCAAAAAATGTTGAAAACAGACCATATCAGGTCCACATGATGAAACAATAAACAACATGTGACAAAACAAAAAGACAAAAACAACAAAAAAGAACAAAAAAAGCAAGGCTCTTGAAGAGCACTTGCCAAAGGCTGCCTATTCAGGCACCATCTTGGGAAAAAATGGATAATGAATGCATTCATCCATCCATCTGCTTATCCTCACAAGGGTCGCAGGCGTGCTAGAGCCTATCCCAGCTGTTTTCAGGCAATAGGCGGGGTACACTCTGAACTGGTTGCCCACCAATCGCCGGGCACATATAGACAAACAACCATTCGCGCTCCTGGTGACATAGAGGGACAACTTAAGAGTGTTCCGTTAGGCTGCCATGCATGTTTTTGGAATGTGGCAAAAAAAAACGAAGTACCCAGAGAAAACCCACGGAGGCACGTGTAGAACATGCAACTCCACACTGGAAGGGTAGAGCCGATATCAAACCCTGCACCTCAGTACTGTGAGGCGGACATGCTCAACAGTCCTTCACCGCGCAGTCATATTATATAGTATTATATTTGATGGCATTAGGGATGCATATCAAGCAAGAGTGCATGGAAGTTTACTTTGAACAAAACTGCAGTTCCGGATGATGACGTTTGTTTGGGAAATGCGGAACACTACCATATCTGACTCGCGTCTTCAAAATAAAATATAATAGTGGCGTAAACTACGACAAAAACGTCTTATAATCACATTTACTGATTGAAATCGTCGACGATATTATTGAAGCTACACGGAAAAAATCGTAAGCGGTTGTATTCCATGACAAATTAAAGTAGTTATATAGACGTTTTGCTCTTATTTCTAATGTTACGCGCTAGCTCTTCCACGATACCCACGCTCGCCTGTGTTCGTCACAGAACACGTTGTCGTGACGTACTGGAGTCCCCGCTAGTGGGTATAAAAACTGAACCGGACTTAAATTGTCAGCATTCAGCAAGTGCTTCACGAAAGAAGAATAAATTCTAACAACCCACCCACCACCAACAACAACTTGACAGAACATCCACAATGGTGAGGATATTCTTCCGCGCCTCCTCATCTGACAAGGGAGACAAAGAGGAACAACTCGTTGTCAACGAGCTTGTAAGTTGTCCCGTTTTTTTCTCTTTATTGAAGTAACTTTGATATAGTTTATCATTGCGATTGGCTGGCAACCGATTCAGGGTGTCCCCCGCCTACTGCCCGGAGACAGCTGGGATAGGCTCCAGCACCCCCCGCGACCCTAGTGAGGATCAAGCGGTTAGGAAGATGAATGAATGAATGAATGTTTCCGACCCTTGGCTACAAAGTTAATGTTGGGCTGATAATAACAATGCTAATAACACTGTATTTGACAGCTAAAAACGGGGGACAGAGTGACGATGGTGAATTATTACGTTTGTGATGACGACAGTTTATTGTCCTGTGATACCTTATGTACGTTTTTATGATGCTTTGGTGCTTTTATGATGACAATGTGTATAAGTATTAATTACTCCTGATTTGTAGTAACATATTTTATAGTCCCGTGGGATCTGCTTTTATTTTTGAGTAATGACAATTTTTACATCAAGGGACTATTAATAATGCAGTCAATGTGTTTGTGAATTGTATATGATTTCCTATATATCATATTTATGATTTTTCATAATAATTTCCATCGTGGGAGTAATGGTTAATTGTTTTTCATTGCTGCTAAAAATAGAGATATTGTACTTTATTATGAAATATTTTATTTTTAATGGTGAGTTTTCCCCATAATCTTTTTAGCAGATATAATAAATATTTAAAAATATAATACTATTTGTGTACCTTACGTGTGGGTTTTATTGCTTGTAAAGACTTTGTTAATTGGCTGAAAGGATGCTACAGGTGTACCTATTTTTTGTCTAATGACAACATAACATCAATCTGATGCTAAATGTTTCTAAGATGAGCCTTTTCCCTTGCAATCCATATTAATAAAGTACTTGAGTGATCCCTGCTCATTATTGCACGTACACACCAGAATCTGTCGAATCTCACGGTGCGCCGATCTCGCGTGACGTCAAGGCGGATCGATCAACAAGTGCCGGACACGTCTAAAAATATGATGAAGACGTCTTAAAATAGGTCTTCGCCTTCAGTCAGAGCATCCCGATGCTTCCGCTTCCGCTCCTCACCATGGCGACGGTAGTACGGCGAAGGTGGCAGATTGTTCATGAGATCGTGGGCGGGCATCTGGCGAGTCTCAGCGCCGCCCGATCTTACGTCTGTCAGATCTCTCGGCCTGACTCACGATTCGGCGACGCAATTCACACGTGGTTATTCCTGACTACATTAGTGACTACCCACAAAATTGACAAAATATGTCAATTGATGGTTGAACACAAATACATTTTGGGCATTTTTCATCGGTTTTATTGATAGAGGAATCCATCTCAGCCGGCGGCCATTTTGCCACTTGCCGTCGACTGATAATGACATCATAGTGCTGAAGGCTCAGATGACGACCAATTACAGCTAACCTGTGTTCTGGATGTGGTCCTGTGGTCCTTTGCACACTGCATTTCAAGGAAGGTCGGAAGTTGGATTTTTCCGATGTCCGATTTAGAAAATTGCACTAGCACACATCTTTGAACTGGGATGTCCAGAGTTACGAACTCGGACAAAAAATATGGCGCTTGAGTTCAATGATTCACTTTTAACGTCACTTGACGATGGCGACCCTGAATCGGCCTTGGATGGCAAAATAATTAAGTTAATTGTATTCAAAATAACTTAATGTAACAAAGATTTGGACTGGACTGATAAGATCTACTACTGCATTAAGTTATTTGGAGGAATTAATGAAATGCTTTGAAGATATGACGTTCCTTTATATAAATCAAGTTTATATAAGTTGTTTTGCTGGAGGTCAAAATGTGTTGTAATGAACCAGAACAACAAACACCCATCTTTGTTGTTTACATTAGCTTTAACTGAGTTTGGAACTTTGCTGGAGGTCCAAATGTGTTGTAATGAACCAGAACAACAAACACCCATCTTTGTTGTTTACATTAGCTTTAACTGAGTTTGGAACCTAACAATTTAGGTGGGATGAATCCCAAGTAATCGCTACCTTCGAATGCATCATTAGGTGCTATGATGTCATTTTCAATTAACAGAAAGAGACAAAATGGCTGCAAATAGATGGATTAAAAACACTGCTTAATACCATGTTTGGACTTTGGGGCAAGCTAGGACACATTCTGCAATAGAACATTGACTTGCTCTTTAAGTAGATCCAAGTCACACTTCAGTGTAACATGCTGTAATAAGTCCAAATTCATCTTTATCAAATACAGCCAAAACAAAATATTCAGCCACGCATGCTTGTTTTTGGAATTCAAATCAAACAAATTTGTGAGTTCTGGAATGTCAATATTGAGTTGTTGAATGTCATTGTGAAACACGAGAAAAAAATATATGTATAAATTTAGATTTGGGACTGCTCAGTACTGGGTCTTGATGAAAGTTTGTGTTGGAGCTGCAAAAAAACAACAGTTTTAATCCAATGAGTCCTTGAGTTTTTTTTTGTTTTTGTTTTTTGCTTATGGCTATGCCAAGATAGCAGTGCTAACAACGCAATGCTAACGTTAGCACTGTAAACAAGGTGACATTAATTACAGCTGCAATGTTGGGTGTTCAATCAAGTCAGAATCAAAGATATGCTCACCGTACCTGTTGAGTATAAATATTGCTAATTGCCCGCTTCATAATCCTTTAAGCTTCATGAGGTACATCTGTTCTTGGGCAAACAAACCATGTGCTTGCATTTTTTTCTTTTCTGGAAGTATATATTCTGCCATAGTTTCAGCGAAGTGCCTAATGGCCAATGGTAATGTTTTTTTTTTTTGTCTGCACCAGGACCAGGACCGGGACCAGGACCTGGAGTCTACTTCAGCCCGCATCAAGAGGTATTTTCCAGTCCGCCTGTGCGTCGCCGTGTTTGCCGTGCTGGTCATTCTCCTAGGACTGCTGCTGGGCTCCATCTACACCTACCGCCACTTCCATCCTTCTAAGGTACTTTTTGCATGAGGGCAGCGGCCTACCTGACGATCTGTGTTTTGTTAATCACCCAAGTGGCGTTTGGTCCTGACATTTTCTGGACATTGCTCATTCTTATTGATATTTTGTTTTTTTGTTTAGCCATCTGTCCAGTTGGATGACACCTTGCCACGTGGCGGTTCATCTGTCAGTCAAATCTTCATGCCGGCAAAAAACCCCATCACCTTACCAGATAACAAATTGCTTGTATGTCTCCATCCTGCCACAGTTCTGTTGTTCCAACCAGCTGTACTTTTTTCATTCTTTCATCAGCTATCTGTCCCAAGTACCCATGGATTGTATCCATCTTTATATTCTTTCATCCATCTGTCCATGATCCCTCTTTTGCATCTTTCCTGCAATCCTATCCTATACATTGATTCCATTCATCAGACGCTGCACATGGATTTCATCTGTCCGTATCTCTCCATCCCGTATCCAAAAGAAAAAGCCTGATCTTATTGGCGTAAGGCACCGCGTGCTGACGGAATTGGCGTGCGCGCGTGTGTCTGTGTAGGAATCACTGGAGGTGTTCAAGTGCCATGTTATGTTCGATGATTATAACCACCAATTGGAGCTGACCATGGAAGTGGCCGTATCCCTGCAACAATGGTACGAGTACATCAAGGTGGTCAAGATGGGTGGACGCGACAACCCCTATGACATCATCCACGACTTTAAAAATGTGAGGCCCACCTACCTCACTTTTTGACTTTTTTTTGGTGATTTTTTTTTATGATCCGTTTTGTTGTCCAAATAGTAGCATACATATTTGTTTCCAACGTGTATAAAAATGTATGTATTGACAGAGCAAGACGGCATATTATGACAAGCAGTTGTCAAAATGCTTTGTGGGCCCGCTGAGCTCCGCAGGAATGTCTCCACCCTACCTTTTGGAGAAGCTGACCAACACCAAGGTGAGACCACATCAGATGGCGACAGCGCCTCATATGCAAGATAGGGCTCATGCGAAGGTGCATCATTGGTGTTGGAAGAATTGAAGTTCTGAATGCTGGCCATAACACGGGTCAAGACATGCCATACGGCTCACCTGTGAGTTTGGTCATGTGATGTTGGCAAGCTGAGCCCTGATTGGTAGTGTGGAAGGCATTAATATCTTCAGTCGACAGCAGGTGGCAAAATGGTCGCCACCTGAGATGTATAATTGAAAACTGTTTGAAATGACTGATCTTGCTGTGTATTGTTGCTGAAATGAGCCCAAGATGGAAGACACTGTCATTGATTGACTATTGTTGCTGAAATGAGCCCAAGATGGAAGACACTGTCAAAGACTGACTTTTTTGTTATTGGGTCTGCAGAGTGAGATTTACTTAGCGGATAACTACGTGTTGGAGGAAGTGATGAAGGTGACCGGCCCGCTGACCATCGAGGAGATGACCCCCACCATCCAAGAGATGTGCCGCGAAAGGGAGACCTTTGAAATGCAGAGAGGAGATCCAGGTGAGTGTCAAAATACCATCCGGCCTACATGAGTCAACCACTTTTTTTTTCCTACATCAAAATAAGCCAGTTTAAAATTCCATGTGTAAGAAATTCATAAAAAACCCTTTTAATTCCTTGTGTGAAAACGTAATGCAAAAAAATATTAGATAATTTAAATTTGTCAAATTTTGAACAATTTTTTCAAAATTCCATCAATATGAATTTGTTTTTTTGATAATATTAATGTTTTGAAGTACAACAAAGTATGCAGAAAAGTGGTGAAGATTGCACGACTGTCTGTGTCCTATGTGTTGTGTTGTGTGTTATTTTTGTTATTTTGACTTCAAAATGGCGCCGCGTGATTGGCTGCCTTTCGAGCAACTCCTATATTTTTTTTGTTCTACTTCTTCCTTTCACAACTTTGCTGCTGTGAATTGGGAATTTATCCATTGCGAGACTAATAAAGGTTTTCTTATCTTATTAACCATGATGATTGTTTTTTTTAATTAGAAATGTCAATTCCAGAAACTTCCTAGTTCGGATATATTGTTAAAATTCATTCAGATTGACTTTTTTAATGTAAAAGAATGCATTTCAAAACAATGTAAAAACTCCCCCCAAAAAGTGTGATGTGAAATTTAAAACATTTAAAAAACATGCGTATTAGAAATTCAAATGCAAACACCGATGGCGCAAAGTGTATAGTACCTGCAGTACTATACACTTTGGGACCAATTGTACCACTCAGTCACAGGCAATCCGAGTTCGGTGCTTGTGAAGTGTGCATAAAATAGCATGACCAAATGTAGACTTCCTCTTTGCAGTGATTGTGTGGCCTCCTTTATTTCTGCCCGAGTGAGTGTGGGCACAGCCTGGGAAATCTTTGAGTCACAGCGTGTGCAGTGAAAGTGAGGAGGATGGAGGGATGAGACATGAGTGGCTCTTGGCCTTTGATTGGCATGGCAGCATTTTTGGAGCTGAAGCATCCATGCGACTCACTTCCTTACGCTGTTGCACGAATATAGAATGGGGGTGGGTGGGCGTGGGTTGGGAAAATTGCAGTCGCCCTTAATTGGAAAAAGGACAAGTATTTTCATCAAGTGTGAAAAAAAACCTTAGCAAGAAAGTATGAGGACATTTCTAGAAGTGTCATTATCGTCATCAATTTTACTGGAGTTTGCCGAGTGCGGTACTGAAAGTGGCCTAGTGTAAGTACTAACTACTCCACCAGGGGGTGCTGATTTATTTTTAAAATCCCTTTCGTAGCTCCACGGAAAAAGCACCAACGGTCAAATCAAGGTTGCCTTTAGCCAGGTTTTACCACGTCTGACTTTTCATTTACTACATAAAGGATATCTTATCTTAGCTTTCAGGGCAGGTGCAAAGTTGTCGAGCTAGATGCCTATTTTAGAAAAATCTTTACGTTACAAATAGAAAGATTAACATGTTATAGTATTCATATTCGTCATCTTTTTCGTTTGCAAACGGAGTAATTGTAAAAATAAGATTTCCATTTTCAGCCTCAAGACTGAACTATATTGAAGTTTTGTCCATAGATAAGAACGAAGCTTCTCATGCCCTGCCATTGACCGGCTGGATGTCTAATTTCAGTTTCTAACATGTGTTGTGTTTTCTTTTCCAGCTATAAAGAATGACCTCTGCAGGGAAATTATTGACTTGGACAGGCCTTACATCGTGATTACTTACATGTGTCCCTAAAGCGAACGGCGACTTCAGTTCTTGACTACACTTCTAAACTGCACTTTAAACCTTGTCATTTTTTTTCTTTGAAATTACAAAACATTTGTCATAGTTTGTGTGTTAATAGAATGGTGGCTGACTGGTTTGCGGATCAGTTTCAGTTTGGGACCCTGGCCGTCCTGTGCTGGAGATTTCGATGTTCTCCCCTTGCTTGATTTATTCCCACATTGCCAAAAAAACATCACATTCGGTAGATTGCGGAGGCCAAATTATTCATGCGTGTGGATGCTTGTACCCCAACATAGATTGGCGACCAGTCCGGGTGTCTCGCCTCTCGCTCAGTCAGCTGGGATAAGAAATCCTGGAGAATAGAAAACTGATGGATATATGATTTTGTCAATTTGTAAATTTGAAATGCACTGGTCAAGAAATATGATGCGTGTCCCTTTTTTCCTAGCACTTCATGTTTTTGAAAAAATGAAGTGCAGTGTAGTGCTTGCGCAATAAGGGTTTTACCATCTGTTGTACAGTTATTTATAGCTGCACCTGTGCTGAAGCCAACCTTGAAGTTTGTTATAATAATTTGTTGACCAGTGCTGTCACATAACATACCTCATATATTTTTGGATGGTTCACAGTAAATGAATTTTGAATGTTACCAAGCAATATATGAAGTAAAGTGAATTTTCTACATACGATTAGTTGTTGCATATATATTTGGATTTTATTAAATGGCTTTAGACTGTTAAGAGAGTGAGAAGGAACCAAAGTGTGCTGTCTGCAGATTATTATTGCTGATTGTAGAAAACATCTGAAATTGTCCATTTTCTTCCCGACGATTGTACCCAGTTAAAAATAATATAGTTTATTTGTTTCAATTGATGTGTGTGACTCAATATTGGTGTATTTTACTGTACATTATTTTGCTGCTTTAATAAACTATTCAACTTTCTCTGGATTTTTTAAAATATAAATTCAGATCTATCTACCACATTGGGTGTTGCGTTTTCTATAAATTGCTGTTTTTCATAATGACAACCTGATTGGCACGGTTAAAAGTTCTAGCTGAATTCAAAATAGCATAGCTGCACCATACCATACCATAGTTAGCATCGATATTTCAGTGGTATTTCAACACCTTCAATGGCATAACTTTTATCCTTTTGAAGAAATGCCAAGTATTTGTCATAAATTCTTGGCAGGCATACATTTAATAAAATTTCACTTGAAAGAGCGTCCAAAGTGTTACTAGCATAATACCAACACTGTAAAATACTGTATCTGGCTACTGAAGTTAGCATATTTTAACAACTTCGATAGCAAATACTTGGCAGGCATACATTTCTTCTGGAAACAGTCCTCTTGTGTTTCATGTCAATTTGGCCAAGCGGCATTACACTAAATTGCCTGTTGCCTTTTCAGCTTGTAATAAACTGACAGGCAGTGACAATACTATGGCATGTGTGACTGAGGCATGAAGTTAAAACAAATATTAAACATTCATAAAAACGAATTCGCATATACAGTGCCCTCCGTAATTATTGGCACCCCTGGTTGAGATGTGTTTTTTAGCTTCCAATTATTTTATTTTTTTTCTAAATAATATGGGACCTTAATGGAAAAAAAGAGAAAAATCCAACCTTCAATACAAGTGCATTTATTCAGTGGGGAAAAAATCCCACATAAAGAAATAATTATTTGACATCAAATCACCTGTTCCACAATTATTGGCACCCTTAACAATTCCCAGGAAATAAACATAATTGAAGCATTTCTGTCATTTCTACAGTAGTTTACAAAGTTTACCAGAGTATGTAGGAACATTTAATTAGTAATTCATCACTTCCTGTCTCCCTGGGGTATAAATATGACGTGACACCGAGGCCATTTCTCTTATCCACTCTTAAACATGGGAAAGACAAAGGAACACAGCATACAAGTGAGGCAGATGTGCGTCGACCTTCACAGGTCAGGCAGAGGCTACAAGAAGATTGCCACTCAACTGCAGCTGCCCATATCCACTGTGAGAGGAATAATTAAGAAGTTCAAAACAACTGGAACAGTGGTAAACAAGCCTGGACGAGGAGCCAAGTTTATTTTGCCACCACGCACAGTGAGGAGGATGGTAAGAGAAATCAAAAGATCTCCAAAGCTCACTGTTACAGAATTACAACAAATGGTAGCATCCTGGGGTCACAAAGTCTCCAAATCAACCATCAGGCGCTGTCTACACGCCAACAAGCTGTTTGGGAGGCATGCACGGAGAAAACCTTTCCTCACTCACAATCATAAACGCAAGCGTCTGGAGTTCGCCAAGCGGTATTGGGGCTTCAACTGGGACCGTGTGCTTTGGTCAGATGAGACCAAGATTGAGCTTTTTGGCAACAAACACTCTAAGTGGGTCTGGCGTACCACGAAAGATGCGCATGCTGAAAAGCACCTCATACCCACTGTGAAGTATGGGGGTGGGTCAGTGATGCTGTGGGGCTGTTTCGCTTCCAAAGGCCCTGGGAACCTTGTTAGGGTGCATGGCATCATGAATGCTTTGAAATACCAGGACATTTTAAATCAAAATCTGTTGCCCTCTGCCCGAAAGCTGAAGCTGGGTCGTCACTGGGTCTTTCAGCAAGACAATGACCCTAAACATATGGCCAAATCTACACAGAAATGGTTCACCAGACACAAAATCAAGCTCCTCCCATGGCCATCTCAGTCCCCTGACCTCAACCCCATTGAGAACCTGTGGGGTGAGCTGAAGAGGAGAGTACAGAGGAGAGGACCCAGGTCTCTGGATGATTTAGAGAGATTCTGCAAAGAGGAATGGCTGAAGATCCCTCTTTCTGTCTTTTCCCATCTTGTGAAACATTATAGGAGAAGATTAGGTGCTGTTTTGTTGGCAAAAGGGGGTTGTACAAAATATTAACACCAGGGGTGCTAATAATTGTGACACACATTATTTGATGTCAAATAATTATTTCTTTATGTGGGATTTTTTCCCCACTGAATAAATGCACTTGTATTGAAGGTTGGATTTTTCTCTTTTTTTCCATTAAGGTCCCATATTATTTAGAAAAAAAATAAAATAATTGGAAGCTAAAAAACACATCTCAACCAGGGGTGCCAATACTTATGGAGGGCACTGTACAGTTGCAAAAACAAGTACGCGAACCCCTTGGAAATACCTGAATTTCTGCATAAATTGGTCATAAAAAGTGTTCTGATCTTCATATTTTTATTTGCAACTGTAAAAACGCTTGATCAGAATGGATGAACTGATCAAATTTTTATTAGCTTGCCACAAACCGCAACACAGTATTCCCCCACACACTCTTAAGAGTAGAGTATTCCGATATATATCCAATATATATGAGTGTTACTTGTGTTCCAAGATTGGCAAGGCTTTTATTGTTTTTTTAAGGGTAATTTTAATTTCCACACCGGGATCGCCTTCTGCAAGTAGAAGTCATTTACTTGCTTGTTGTAATGGTAACAAAATGCATAGTCCAAGCAAATTTCTGCGAGGTTAGGAGACAGTTGTAAGTCAGGTGATCATTTTTTAAAATTTTGTTTAAATGTACCATATTTTGATGTCAGACATATTGAGACACATGGTAAATGTTTTAAATTGTGAAATTAAAATATGTATCCTGATGAAAATGATGTAAACTCAACATGCAAAATGAGCACAGAGTGGAGCAGAGCAGCTATGCTTGCTCCGTCTGGGGACCTGCCACAGCATCAATTAACACATATACAGAACAAGCAAAAATACACCACACACACGCACACGCGCACACACACACGCATACACACACATTCTAGGAGGCTGCGAATTTTCTGAGCATGATGACGATGAGAGCCAGAAGGACGGACGCTCCGAGGAAAACGGCGATGACGATGGCGGTGATGGCACCCGGTCCCAAGACACCTATAAACACGAGAAATGATGATGCCACTTGACCAAATCCAGACAACAGGTGATGCGTGAGGTTTGCAATGCGAGCCCACATTGACAGGGATTTCAGTAGACAGCAGAGCAGGTTGATGAAAACTGATAGTCATCTGCTTAATGATTATCCTGTGCTTAGATGAGTAGGGGCAAGGTTGCTGGAGTTAAAAACTAAAAACTATACTGACAAATCCAAAACTATTATGCACATTGTAAAATAAACCGATTGCTGTCACTTTGTTAGCATAAAAAGCAAGATTAAAGAGGATTTCACAAAATACGCCCAATTTCCTCGCCAAAAACTTCATGTAATTCCAGTTTTCATCTCTTCAAAGGTCGTGTTGAACAACAGTGAAGCTGTAACATGGCACTTTACCGAACATTTTTTTTTATGTTAAATGTTCGGTCACCAAAAAAATAACTGGACCCACAATTTTAGAACCTTTTACATCTGCACTTGGCTACACATCGAAAGGTGACAAAAGACACTTTTTTTACCTTCTTCCTCATCCACGGCGAGGCCTTGCGTGGCGTCCTCGTAGTCGAACGTGAAGGCCTGCTCGGTCATGTGATGAAGGAGTTCCTTGGTGGTGGCTCCGGTGGGGGCCACATCCACAGGGATCTCTCCGGACATGATGTCTTGGTTGTCTCTGGGTGAGTCGCTGACCGTCTCTGCAAAACAGAAAAAAACCCCGATTTGAACATGAGTTGTTATAGAATGTGATTTTCATTGGTATATTTGAGTGATCCATAAGGTCTCTTCTGTGTGCCCCCAACGGCTCCGGAGTGGCAGTATAAGGAAGCCTTTGTAGGGAGGCAACATTTTGTCCGTTTGAGCTTGAGGTGGCCTCCTGACATGTTGTTTTTTCCTTCCTTCGAGGTTCCAAAGAACCTCCCAGGATAGCAGAAAAGCTCCCTCATTCTGGGCGATTATCACAGAAGAGCAGACGAAGAGGTTCTTCAACATGAAAGCCATGAAAGTGATCACCCTTCAGGCTGAAACAACACCTCCATCTTCATTATGAACTACCCATACTGTGATTAAGATGCTCAGTAAGAATGAATCGTTCTGTTTGAAATGAACTTCATTTGCCATTTGTGGGGCAACAGGAGCTTGTTGGCACCGTCGCGCCACCTGCTTGATTTGGTGGTGGAACTGCCCAACTTGCCCCTCATGTAAAATGCCACTTTTTTCTTTTAGAACGCAGATGACCCATGGAAAATGTTCATATATACCGTGTATATCTACAGTCCTCAACTGGAAAAAAAACTTTTGTATACACACATACACAAGCCAATCCAGTCACACCAAAACACAAGCCGATCCATTCACGCGCACGTTGACGCAACACATACCAACAAAACCATCCAAATATGTTGACGCTGGGCCTTGTTCAACATTGACTCTGCGGGCCTGTGATGCTTCCACTGAACTCTTTGCTCTTGTTCCTTCTGTACTGTCATTTGATCCGTGCTGGGAAGTAACCCAAGCGCAAATACTTTGTTTCATGTATTTGAAGAGATTTTCAGGTACCTGTATTTCACCAGAGTTTTTGTTTTCCTGGCATTTTACTTTTACTCCTTACATGTGAGACCGTGTCTGTATATTACACCCATCGTCCAAAAATGCTTGTCACTATTGTCAGCGTGCTAGTTGTTAAAATGGGCGTTGAATTTGACTTGTGTTGAAATACAGAGTGTGTACTCTTACATCACAATTTAACAACCCGCTCGATGAAGGAAGCAGTAACATATTTTGGAACATATTTTCTACATTTTATGTGTTCTAGGGTATATTTACTGCATATTAGGAGATATTTATATTTATTTTCCAGACTGGAACTGGAATTTCAACAATGAGGTGTCTCTGATGCTGTGGAAGCTTTCAGCAGTAAGAGGAGACAACCAAACTGTCACCGAAAGCCTATGTGAATATCAGAACTTCATTTGGGGTTAACCAAAGGAATTTTAAATGCTGACTACAATTTAACATAGGTTTGATACGTGAGATTGGATAATTGAGAATGCGGCTCCACCCCTGTTCTAGGAGGGGGTGTATACTTTTGCAACCACATTATCTCAGTCAATTTTATTCTCCACCCCCCCCCCTTCAATTTTAACGGTTGAAAAAAAATAGTTGTGAAATGATTTATGTTGGTTCCACTTTATTTCACAAAAAACTGCAATCGAAGAGGGGTGTGTAGACTTTTTAGACCCACTCTAAAAAGAGAGCGTGAAGACGTCTGCAACTTCTGATGGTAATTCAGCAGAAATGAATGCCAAGCAGCGTCTTTTTAGTTTGGTGAGTATTTGTGTTGACCCAGAAGCTTCCTGTACCCGTAGCAGGACGGGAGGTTTTTGGAGGTGCAGGCCTCGGGCCAGAAGCGTCATCAATGAGGCGTTCAAGGCCCATGTACAAAAGGCGGCTTGTGCTTGCTGGGCCCGCGACCGGTAACAACCGGCCAGGCCTAAAGCAGACAGCGGCCAGATACTATTTGTTAAACAAACTTGTTGATGGAGCCATTTGCTAAAGGCTGGACAGGGTAACAAACAAGACTATGGACACTTCTTTCCATGAGTGTTCTCAAGGGCAGATGTTCAACACTGATTAAAAAAAAAACAAATCAATTAAGGTAGTAAAACCTAAAGCTGATTCAGTGGTGCCTTGCGATTTTGTAATACAATTTAATTTGATTTGTGAACACGTCCGAAACGGAAAACGATCATCTCTCAAATCCTCTTTCCCCATTGAAATTGATAGAAATGCAATTAATCTGATCCAGCCTCACTCTATATAATTTCACACTCTATATAATTTCATACTTAAAAACTTAACTTAATTCAATTGAAGCTATGGCTACCTTGGCCACCAGGGCTCATACAATACAGTCATACAAACAAAACTGAAGAAGAGTCACCACTACTCTGTGTTTCACTAAGCTGCAATGATGTTGGCCTTTTTTCTCTCCCACAGAGGATAAAGAATACATGCGCGTGAATATGATTGTATCATCGGTCTACAGGTGTTGGTCCACTGTTTGTGTTCAAATATATAGCATTGAGGAAAAATATGTTTAAAAATACATAAAATTGAATGTAAAGGTGTTCAAATTTGCAGCATTATGAGGTCGTATTTGTATAGATGTATGGAAATAACATTAGTTAACGAGAAAAATTACTGGGGGTGGGGTGGGTGTGGGGGATTCAACCCAAAACACCTTTACAGGTCAAGTTCCATTCAAGTGATAACAGTTTGCCATGTCTTACATCCGCTGAACTAGCGACGACGGAGTTCACACACCCAAGTTTCTCTCCTTTGACGCCCATAGAAGCCCATGATGCAGAGGGATTTCTTGCGGCAGGTGCAAAGATGACTTTGTTTGGCAAAAGTTCTTTCATTCTACACCGTGTCAGAAAGTAATCAGTCATAAACTCCCAACAGATTTATCAGGCGTTATTTCCACACCTTCGGGGACCTGGTAGCTCTCTATCTGTGATCGGCTCCGCTACCTCTATGTTGACGTTGCAGCCTTGTGGGGAAAATGGTGGCCATCCGCCAACCAAACACTATCGCATCCATCTCTGCGAGCCAGGGTTGAGCACTCATGTTGCAAAAGAACGTGTCTACATCTACCCTCTGACCTCAACCCTGCTCCCAACCTCTGTCACATCCTCAAGCAAAGATCTGGTCACTTGCAGTTCAAATCCAAACAGCGATTTCAGAAGGCTATTCTTAAATCCTAGCAAAGAAATTCAAGCAGAAGCTGTGCAAAAAGTTACAAATTCAATGGATGCAAGACTTGCCAAGCGGCTATTGCATAAGAGTTCAAAGTGGAACATGACTTATTAAGTGAGATGTTTTGAAAATGACGATATTCCGTTCTTGACAACGTGTAGAACGTCTTGAAGCATTGCTGGGCATCACAACTTGAAACAGCGCATTTGAACAATAACGGCATTTTTTTTTTAATTTTGGAATACTTTGATCACTTGGAAGGTTGTTTCAAAACATTCAAAATTATTCTCCAACAGTTGATGACATGAAAATTACGCCATTTGCACAGACTATAACAATCAGATCGAAATATCGTTTGCATAATCATTTATAACTGTGATGTGTGGTTTTTTTTTTTTACCTGAGCGCACGAAGACCACCAAGAGGCCCAGAAGGACCAGGACTCTGCAGGTGCTGCTACGGACCATGGCGACGACAAGTCCTCAACGTGCTGTGATTCGAAGAAGTGAAGTGCTGGAGAGGATCTGAGGAGCAAAGGTGCAGACCTCTGCAAGGTACGGGGTGAAAAAAAGAGCAATGTTTAGTGAGGGGTGCGGGAAGGCTGCAAGGGCGGGACTAGGTGCCTACCCGACTGTCAGGACAGTGCCGACTTTGTGAGTTCATCTCGGTAGCGCCCACCCACTCCAAGCTCCTCCGGCCACACAGGCGGGGTGCGAGGTAAACATGACGCCCTGGGCCTGCCTTGACTAGGTCACGTCACCGGCGCTTCCGATTGACGGCCATTTCGGCTTCTTTTTCTCTGACACTTGTGGAATATCTGACAAGTACTTTGGTCTGAGGAGAAAAAATATCATCCAACTGACATTTTTTTTTCCTTTTTGACTAGCCCATACTATGCCAAGAGTGGATGAGTCTGTTGCGGTAGAACCAAATCAAACACTCCAACCTCTTTCGAAAGGCTTACCAGCAGAGGCAGTTCCTGGCATGTGCGACATATGGAGCAGTGCAGGGTGGAATTACTGCCGTAAAATAGTATTTGCTGCATGAAATGGCTTTCTCTTAAGGCATGAATTCATAATTAGAGACACGTACATCTCAATATACAGTATAGAAAAGCTAATTTCTTTCAGTAGTTAATTTTTTTAAAGTGAAGATATAGTAAACACGAATACATCTCAGAAAAGCAATTGCTACCTAATTTATTCTATTATTAAAAAAAATCGATTCCAAATTGAATCAGAGAAGCAACTATGATTTTTTTTTGGGGGGGGGGGGGGTTGACAGTGTTTCTGAATCTGCCCTTTGTTTTCTTTCCTCCCACGTTCCAAAAACATGCATGGCAGGTTAATGGAAAACTCTAAATTATCCCGTGTGAGAGTGAACTTTAAGATTAGCGTTTCTTTGGCTTTTGTAAAATGACCAGGGTATGAATATACCAATGGATATTGATTGTACCTCATTTCAATTTTCAGGGTAAAATCAAGTAAAGAGTTGAAAAAAAAAAAGTTTTGCAACTCATACCAAAGACAACAAAAATAGAAGATAATGGGGAAAAAAAGGTTCATACAATGACAACATTAAGAGCATATCACATTTCACAACACAATATTAAAAAGTTCGACTCGAGCAAATCATCTTCCATAAATTATAAAACAGGTGCAAGTTGAAAGTTTATTAATTCTTTTTTTTTTTTAAACAGCCTAGTATTTTACAAGAAATAGATAACTACTTGCGACTTGGAGCATGTCCTTAAAACAGGACATAAAGTAGGCACCGATCCTTGGGCTCAACTTTGCCGTCTTAATCCGCCAACAACCATTGGTCGGGAGAGGGGACTGGAGGGGGCAAAAATAAGGGAAGATAGACAGAATTTGTTGGGGAGTGGGAAGGGGGGATTCAAATTCAATAAATAGAAGAATGGATATAAACTCTGTAACTTGAAAAAAAGCCAAATTGAAAAATAGCACTTCTGCCGACTGTGGCAAAAAGCATTGATTGTATTTCATAGTCCCATTTGATGGAAAAAGAACGCAGAGCCTCGGAGGGCATTTGGTCAGATTTTGGATGTTTTGGATTGCTATTGGCAGATAAGGTCTGACAATGAATGAAGGCCGTAAAAGAAAAAAAAGATGAAAAAGTATGGCAGCTGCGGTCGAGGGCGGGAAGGGGTTTGAGTCATTTCGTGGCCGTTTTGCTTGGCTGCGTTCCCTTAAAAATCCTCCACAGTCTCAATCTCCCCCATATTCAGTCTCTCGGACGATGCGTTAACAGAAAAACCTAAAAGCATAAAAAGTAAAACAAGAGCGTTCAGACAGTTCCCAGGTTGTGACGAGTTGCAATGAGATGATTGGCGCTCACCTAGAAGGCTTGGATCCGCACGGACCATCTTTTGCTTCTTTTTCTTCTTCCCTGAGGTGACCGTTTCAAAGCGCTGCTGCTGCTTCTGCTGACCACTTGTGTGGTTGGCCTGGTAGAGCGTTGATGATCCCGTCCCACCCCACACAGAATCCTTGACGGGAAGGAATATTACAACACATTTAGAGACTGCAGGTCTGAGTACCCAGTTCTGATTTGTTAACTGTCGATTTATTTCTATGTGCTTTTTAAGTGCTGTATATCTGGCATGGCTGCGTTATTATAGACTTCTAAAATTGACATAACAAAAACTAAAATCGAACGCCATTTTGGTTAATAAAATTGCTTTGAACCTTTTCAGGGAGAGCGGTTACTACCTGCTGCTGTTTCAGGGCTTGCGGATGGTTCTGCGGGGGCGACGCTTTTTGCTGATTAGCGTTCTGTTTGGCACGACGTTCCAGAAACTGCTTGGCAAAGTCTTTGGCCTCGGGAGTGTCCCCCAGGTAGGCCCTGACGTAGTCGTGCACTTCGTACGACGAGTCCACTTCTTTCAGGAACGATGCAAACGTAGGAACTGTGACAAAAGTGCGCATGTAGGAGAGCGGAAACATGAATTCAAATGGACGGTTCCGTCTCCGCGCCACCCATTTTTTGCGCAGCTATTTACCATCCAGATTGTTGGCGGTGTTGAGGCTGTGCAGAGTGTGCTCACACCACTGCATGAAACTGTCCTGCTGACTCTTGTTGACCCCTTGAAACAATTTGAGCAGCTTCTCTTCCTCCTCTGCCTTCTTGTTTGCTCGCCCACTCAAGGAATTACTGGACACACACAAAAATAAAAAACAATTAAAAATCAATTCGATTCAAATCGATTCAGGGTGTCCCCCGCCTACTGCGCGGAGACAGCTGGGATAGGCTCCAGCACCCCCCGCGACCCTAGTGAGGATCAAGCGGTTAGGAAGATGAATGAATGAATGAATAAAAGGTGATTTATGCAGGTGTATTTTTTTACCCCATATAAAAACCCTGGCCTTTGGGGAAACAAAGGGTGCGTAGACATTAAATATGAGTTTTGGCAGCTTCAGCTCTTACCCGAGATTGGCATTGCCCTTGTTTTTCTGCGCATTTCCTTTCCTGGTGGGCGTAGGCTGCTGGACGGCCTCCTTCACGGCTTCGTCCCAGAAGCCCATGTTGGAGTTGTGCGTGTCCCCCCAGATCCCGCTCGAGTCCGCCGCCCAATTTGAGCAGGGCGTGATGTTCACGGATCCCCAAACGGAGTTGCTCAGAGATGTCTGATGAGAACGACACATTCATTTGCTTGCTTCAAATCTCAATCTCTTCCACCAAGTAGGTTAAGACCCTCAACAAACAGCCGTTCACTCTTTCGTTTTACAAGCGGGGTGCTCTTGCATGATATGGGTTGCATACAGTTCTGTTGTGCGGTCGGGCCGGCTGGCTGAAGATGTGGTTCTGTTGCTGCTGCTGCTGTTGTTGCTGCTGCTGCTGTTGTTGTTGTTGCTGTTGCTGCTGCTGCGGCGGCTGCTGCTCCTTCCTCTGTTTCATCTGCTGCGCTTCTTCCCTCTGAATCTCCAGCAGGGACTTAGTAACAGGGGCCTGTTTGGCGGCGTGGCCCCACCCCGACAGCTTGGCCTGAGCCTGCTGCGCCTGCTGCAGCGCCTGCTGCTGCTGAAGCTTCAGGAGCTCCTGCTGCTGACGTTGCTGCTGCAAGTGGAAGGTGGGGGCGGGGGAAAATAATCATGTGAAAAATGATCTGAAGTGAAACAATACATAATAGGCGTTCTGGTGATCAGGATGGGTTTTACCTCTTCGAGTGCCTGTCTTTCCCGCTCCTCTTCCAGTTTCTGGATCTCAGCTAATGACAAGGTGTTTTGATTCTTGTTGCTCGTGTTGGCAGACTGATGACCCCACTTTGATGACAGCGGTAGCTACAAACAGGGAAGATTGTTGGTTGAACTTGACAAATATTTTTTTAAGGTTATAAGAAATTATATGAGGGGTGGGCAAAGTAGGACCCACTCCGTTCTTTAGTCTGGCCCACTGATCATTTATATTCTAAACAGTCCCGTATGATTGGCTCCATTTATGCCCCACACAAACATCACTGTGTTTGTCTGCTATGTGATATAATTAACAGAAATTGCTTATCCGGACACCCAATGATTTATAAAGGAAAATCTTGAAAATGATCCGCCCAATTTTTGTCATCCCACTGTATTTTTGTCTTACTACTTTGCATTCTGCACCCACAAAGCTTTGCGGTTACTGTCCAGCAAAACGACTTCACCTTCATTTGTGCAAGCTGCTGTTGCTGTTGCAGTCTCTTCAGAGCCTCCTGTTGCTGCTGCCTCTGTCTCTGCAGCTCCTGCTGTCGCTGCGCCTCCTGCTCCCTTCTCTTCTGCTCCTCTTGCTGTTGCTGAGCTAGGGCGGCCGCAGCCGCAGCTGCTGCAGCGGCTGCCGCCGCCTCTGCCGCCGCCACAGCGGCCGCCGCAGCTTCCTCCTCTGCTCGCTTCTCCTCCTCGCGCCTCCTTAATGCTTCCAGCTCCTCTTGTTTTCTGCGCTCCTCCTCCTGTATGAGTCAGACTTGTCAGGCGAGGGAAAAGGCCCGCTCGGTAAAAGTAAATAATAATGGTCTGCTTCCAGCCAGGCTACACACCGAGCAATATGGCTGATACAAATAAATTGCATGTGGTGGCAACACAAAATAGGGGGGCAATAAAAAAAAACGGTGACGCCTAGCGTATTTTACGCGAAACAATTTGAAGCGCAACATACACGTCTCGTGAAATATTCTCGTGTTGAATTTGAGGATGAAACTGAAATGCACTCATCTTTGCAGGTGAATTTAATTTGATCAGCCATTTTTAATTTCCTTTTGTTTTTTTTTGCAGAACTCTAACAAAGAGCTGAACAGTGTAAAACAGCAGCTTGAACCACGACCATTTTCAAGGACTGCCACCTCAAGCAAGACATACTGTTGATCAATCGCGGAGCGTCGCCTCGGTCTCATGTAACAGAATGCCGATGGGGATTATTGAAATACCAATTCGAATTGAAGCAGGAAGTGTATTGGTCCAATCTTGGATGGGTCGCCTCTTGTGAATTTTGTCTTTTTGTTCCTTGTGAGGGAGCAGCATGTTGTGCAAGCTCTGAGGAGTCGGACATGTGCATTCCAAAGCTTTGACAAGGCGAGTGGCTGGCTGTACCTGTTTGCGAAGGAACTCCTCCCTTTTCTTCCTTTCCTCTTCCTCTCTTCTCCTCTCCTCAAGCCTTCGCAGGGCTTCCTCTTGTGCCAGTCTCTCCTCCTCCTCCTTTTGTCTCCGGTGTGCCTCCTCCTGTTCTCGCTGCCGCCTCAGCGCTTCCTCCTACAGATGTGGACACCGTTGATACGCTTATCAACACCTCGGTCAAATGTTTTGCAGGCAATTTGATTAAAAAAAAAAAAAAAAGCTAAATTACTCAACCTGTTTTTGTCTCGCTAACTCCTCCTCCTCGAGGCGCTTGCGCTCCTCCTCTTGACGAGCCCGCAGCGCCTCTTCCAGACGCTTCCTCTCTTCTTCTTCCCTTTTGACTCTCATTTCAGCTTCACGCCTGTCCAGTTCCAACTGAAGGATAAGGTGAGAGGAGAACAAATAAGCCTCATATATTATGCATTTTGTTCAAATTAAATCATGTGTAAGTTATTTATTTTAAGGACATTGTTATGAGTTCAAAATGATAATACACCTATTTTGGCATCATCATTTATGGTAAATCTGATGGGTTTGTCTTCGGAAATGTTTAATCACATGCACGTTTTTGTTTTCACAATTGGTGGTAAGGCTCGGCCTGCGTCCCGCAGTAGTGGATTACTGTAGTCTCAATTTCTTCAGTGGGAATACAAATTACCTTTGCAGCCTTTGACTTTTCTAACTGCTGCATCTGCTCAATGGTTGGCGCCTTTGCCATGGACTCTATGGGCAAGTCCCACACACTGCTGCCATCCCATGCTGTTGAGGGAAAAAAAATCAGGTGTGACACCCGCTAGTATTTCTTTTATTTATTTTTTTACACTTCAGTGAAGTTGACTCACTGCTTGACGTAGCTGGCGGGAGGTTTGGTGTGCAAGGAACCTGAGAAGACGGCTTCTGCATTTCCCATACAGAACCAGAGTCGGGGACAGATAGGGAACGCGTCACGGGAGGTAGAGGGCTCTCAGATGTTCTGCAAAATGAGGGCAAAACACATTGTTACGATAGGTGAAAATAAGTGCTCTGCGAGTGAATATGTTGAAGTGGTTTCGGACCTTATCTTGAGAGCCTGGTATTGCTGTTGAAGCAGGTTGAGCTGCTGTTGGTGTTGCTGCTGCTGTTGAAGAGGCGCTGAGCTCAGCACTGCAGCCTTCTGCTGAGCCAGGGCCTGAGCATACTGCTGCCTAAAAGGCAACAACAAAGACATTTCACCCTTTAATACAAAGAACTAGGGGCCAGGGGGTGTTTAATGGTAGTGACGGTGTGGTACCTAGTTCTGTTCACGCCCTACTCCTGTAGAGGTCGAGCTGAGAGGCACATACTAAATGTCTCCATTTGGATTATATTGGCTCAAAAATAGCAGTTTCACATTAAATTAGCATTTTGCGCTTCACCAAAAAATATTGAAGAGCAAATGTGGAGAATCAACGCAGATAAACTATCACCTCCAATTTAAATGCCGTCGCCATTGATAAACATAAATGGATAAAATAAATAAAATAAATTGGAGCAGCTGCTTGCTAGTGCGATGTGCTTTACGTGATCTGATTTGTAGACTAATTGTAATTACTATGGGTGATTACCGTATATTCACGACCAAAAGGCGTACTTAAGTCTTACACTTCTCCAAAATGGACAGGGTACTTTTTATGAAACGGCACCATCTATTCACAGTTGCCACTCTTCCGGCCTCACTTGACTTCAAGTATCGACTGTTCTCTCAACCAATCCCCACATTCCTACATATCCGCTTGGGCTATGTCAAGTGATGAAGGACAAGCCTACTTCGCATTTTGAAATGCTACAAAAAGATCACCTACAAACACATCCAGCCCAACCACATCACCAACATGGACGAGATGGCGGTAACTCATGTTTGGCTCCAACTGCCTTTTAAAAGTGTCCATCGGGTGCTAGTGTACATACATGCTTGTGTATGTTTTACCAATACCAACTGCGTCCAATAACACAGTGTGTTGACGTCTTGTGTATGTGTTAAATACATGAATGGTAACTGAGATTACACCTTTTATTATAGTGCGCCGTATGAATATGGTAGTCGACTAGCCAAACAATCGGTACTGCAGTTACTTACAAATGGACCTTACCTTAAGAGGTACTGATATTGAAGTTGCTGTAACTGGTAAAGGTTGAGCGCAGTGAGCTCCTGTTGTCTCTTCAACCTTTCTTGATCGGCGTCGCCCTGCATCAGTATTATAGGTCAGATACACATGGTTGTTAATAATCTAGCAAGATAGGTGAAAAGGAGATCTAGATGTGTACCACCAGGGTGAAGAATAACATTCATGGAGCAATGAAAAGACCTTTTGTGCATTATGTGCTCGAAACTACCATTGCAATGTGTATTTTTTTGGAAATTCAATAAAAATCTACCAACTGGAAAGCAGATTTGGACAAAGTGCCCCAAAAATCAAAGAGGATGGGAAAAAAAACAAAATGCGCGTCATGCCACAGATGCGGCGCACAGAGGAACCATTGTGAAATTTGTGAAATCTGTTAAGACGATCTGAAATCTGTTAAGACGATCGACATCAGTCTGAATATATTGTTGGAATTTTGGCTAAATGTTTTGTTTTTCAGCATGATGCCTATTCTCATTCAGTACCAGCCAATTCTAGACCAAGTCTGAAAAGACGTTTAAAAATGTCTTTGGGAGTGAATGAGTTAATATTGTTCGGTTAGCTCATGTCATTGTTCAATAATTCAGATTTTAAATCAACCTGCAGTGCTGTGTTTAAAACAGCGCCCATAAGTGACCACAGACCTGTAGAGGTGGAGGCGCTGGGCCCGGCGTGAACGGGACTCTCCCCCAAATCTTCATCATCTCCCCCAAGGCCTGAAAGATGTCATCGCAGCCTCTTTTAACCAGGAGAGACATGGTGAAGTAACCTGCCTGGAACCATTCCGCCATCTCCTGGTTGCTGAATGGTCCTGGAGACAAAAATGAAAGATAATGTTCAAAGTGGCCTCACTGAAATTCCCGAACATTGTTCTTGTGACTTGCTGCATCCGCCTTACCCTGTATCTCCCCTTGAGGGTCTTTGTAAAACCACTTGAGTGCAGCCTTGTGGGTGAGTGGCAGACCTGCAGGTTTGGGCTTTTCAGAGGTTTTCGTTGCAAGTCTGTCATCATCCACCACACCATCTTGGAGGTAAGCCACCATCTTCTCTGCCTCCTGGTGACAGATTGGTGAACAAAGCCAATGGAGTGGTACAATTTAGAGTATATCAATATCTTTGCAGTGAAGCATCTTTTTGGATAAGGATGTTCTAGAAAAGTGAATGTTACGTTACCATCTGCATTATTAGAGCAACACAGCAAACCCAATTACACACAAATAAAACTAAATATACAAACAATAAAGAGTTATGGTTATATGGTATGGCATCAAATTGTTTCTTGCGTGTGATGTCCTCACTCATTTGCAACGGAAGAGGAATTGAATCAGTGAAAATCTTTTTCCCCCCGATTTCTGGTCATTCACCAAAAACAGTTGAATTTGATCAAAGTGAATATCTGGGAACTTACTACGTTACAAATATAGTGGGTCCTTGGTTTATAACAGTCAGAACATGTTGAGATTATGAATGGTGCAGGAATGAATGCTCAGTTACTCTTGTACTTACTGTTTGTCATCTGATTGTGATAGAGGTTTGGCAGTAGAAGTGTTTTTCATATAAATAATTACTTTTACTACTGCATTATTCTAGTAACAGACCACCACAGACAGGGCTTTGCAGCTTATTACGTACCAATTCAGGTTATCATATTTTCACGACCATATGGCGCATGGTAAAATGTATGCCAACTTAAAAATAAATAGAAACGTAGCATGGATCCATGCTAGCGTATCGTTTTAAAAGGCATGGGAGCAAAACTGAGTTTGGTGGTACTTCAAGTATTTAACGATGTACTCACATTATTTTTGCATCAATCCTCATCCACAAATCCAACAAAGTCCTCATCATCTGTATCTGAAATGAATAGATGGGCGAGTTCTCCAACGAACACGCCAGGTTTCCTTTAGTCATTGTAAGAGTAGGTCTTGTTGCTGTGCGGCTCCTCAGAAATGATGCTGGCTTTTTCAAAAGCTCGAGCTAACTTGCACGCATAAACGTTACTCCAAGCATCCACAATCCATTCACAAATTGTGGCGTAACTCGCTCGGTGTTGCCTTCCAGTCTTTGCATAGCTGCGTTAGCCTTCTGTCATCCATCGCTCCCACGCCGCTCGCATTTTCACTTGAAACACTTTGTTTACACCCGCGTCCAGCGGTTGGAGTTCCTTCGTCATGCCTGCTGAAATCATGGCAAGCTCCAAGATCATTTTATGCAGGTTTTTTCACGGCGGCTGTGAGATTGGCAAGCATCGGGGTCACAAATCAGCAGGGATGGTAAGGCGTGGGAAAAAACATCCGGTCTTCACATAACCCTCAGTCAGCCATTCCCTCATTTTCTCATCAATCCAGTCTTTTTGATTTGCCTTAACCAACACTTCAGCTGGAAACTTTTCTTTTGGCAGTGTTTTTCTCTTAAAAATCATGATAGGTGGCAGTTTCTGTCCATTACTATGGCAACCAACAAAAAAGTAAAAGCTGTCTTCTCGTGCCCCATCGTGCGTATCGCTGGATGTGTTGTCAGCAATCTTTTTACAGCAGTAGGAGCGGAAGGTGGCCAGCTTGTCTTTTTAGTCTTGGCGAAGCTTGCTCTGCTGCTTCCTCTACTTGCGTACCAAGGATTCTTTTATCTTAAATTCTCTTGAGGCTGCTCGACTGCCGTTTTCTTCCGCATAACTGATTGCTTGAGGTTTGAACTGTGCTTTGTTGGTGTCTCTTCATAGGTTCCATATTCCGGGGTCCGACGTTGTTTTTCCCAATGCATGTACCGGCATTATATCCACCTACCAGTGGGCGTGGCCTATAGCATCCTCCTTCACGCCCGCCATTCCCCTTTAATGTCCTCATGCCGTCCCCAGTTAAGTCTGTCTTTGCTCTACATAAACAGCATATCTGCATGATATCAGTTAGTCGAGCGGAGCGCTCATCGAAGTCACACAGGAACATTCACAGATTTTGGAACTCTGCGCATAGATTTGGTGCGCCGCATTATTAGGGCGCCCTGTCCATTTTGGAGATCATTTAAGACTTTAAGTGCGCCCTATAGTCGTGAAAATACGGTACATCGCAGCCATAGGGACAGAACTCGGTCTAGAACCAAGGACCTCCAGCGCAAGTTACCTGCTCAAAGTGCTTCAACCCCTCATCTTCATCTGTGTCATGTGACATGGGGGTGGGCCTCGATATTGGTGCTAACACACTTGATGAAAAAGGAAGATGGTTGTTCATGGCCACAAGAACCTCCATGGGCTTCTGCATGGTGGATGACTGTGTGCGAACTTCTGTGAGGAATAGACAAATACCATGGGGTACTTTCAGTATTCTCTTTTCAATTCTTTACAGTCCATCCGAAGAAGAAAAGTCACCTGGGAGGGTGGTGGAAATATGGGTCATGGGTATTGACATGCTGTTTGACAATGGGACGTGCAGGGGAACTTGGCAGGGCTCTGGCAGTCGCTCCAGGGGAGGTTGTCTTTCGGCTGGCCTTTCGGATTCTTCCGTTCTGTTGGGATGGCTTGGCGACACAGACTTGGGAGTCGCCTGGTCCTCTGGGATTGGCGGAACGGCGGGTGAGTGGACAGATGGCGCCTTCTCTAACACTCTGCTCACTCCTGTGAATACTAAAACAGAAGAGCGGGGGGGGGGGGGCATTCCGTAAAGAGGAGTGTAACAGCACTTTTTCTTGTTGTGGTCCATAGTGTTGCAATTGATCACAAACAAAAAGACGGTCTCTCTCATGGTGCGCTGGGCACAGTAATGGGCTTCTACGTAGCTCTTTCTCTTGCTTGGTTGATTAAGTGGGCCATTAGCTTTTTGTCTGTGAGTTTCACTCAAAAGTTTTCACTTTCCATTTGCCTATGCCCATTTAACTCAAGTTCTTGGAAGCAGTTACCAGTAAAAATGCCGGTTAGCTGCTGCTTAGAATAATTCAGCTGGAGATCCTGCATGAGGATTCCATTTCTAGTGACAATGACACTGCTTGAATTTGAAAGGGTCCAACCTTTCCGGTCAGAATCTTGCTTAGCCTCTGTTTCTGTTTCTTTGGTCTCCTTGGGTTGGCTGTCTTCCTCCTCTAGGAATTCCTCACACTCTTCCAAAGGTTTAAAATCCAACTCTGCCTCCTCCAGGATGGGCTCTTTGGAGGCTTTCTGCAAAGACAGCAGAAGTCTCCGTGGTAAACTTTTGCAAAGATATTATATTTAGAAATATCTGCTGATCTTGACAGATCTTTGCTTGCCTTGAGTGAGAGAAAGGCCCCTGACGAGTCAAAGGTGCCCGCCTCCTCCTCTGCGTCCTCCAGACACCACTCCGGCAGAGCGTCCCTGTCGTCGTCCAGGCTCCCACTGCCTGAACGCGTCCTCCTGTAGCCGCGTTCGTCTTCTCGCGAGTCAAACGGGACGCGGCGCCGCTGCTCTGGATGCCACACTGCACTCCGAGGCCCATCTAGTTGGGAAGGGAAATTTCAAAGCTACTGTGAGATTCGAAGTTGAGGCCACAAAATTGAAGGTTAACACCCTGCAAAAGTTGATCATGGGGTCAAAAAGTACTGCTGTATGTCAGCAAGCACCAGCCCCCCTCCCCAGTCGTCATCCTCACCATTCTGATCGTCACGAGAGGTACGCCAATTCTCACTCTCTGAGCGTGTGAAATCGTGTTTCCTCGACACGCCCGTCCCAGCATCATCGTAGTTGTTTCGAACTGGAAACGAATTAGTCAAGATAGTTAGAAGTGAGGTAAGTTGGTTTTCATTTGACATGGTGTGACTGCACAAACTTACCATGATTCATCTGGAAATGTCCTGGGGCAGCATCTACATGGGAATAAAGAAAAGCAAAATAAGCGAGTGTTTGCCAACATCGATGAATGAATGACTTATTTCTCCATTCACCTGGGTCTTTCCGCCCTGGCTTTTCAAACCTTCTATCACCCCTGTTGGAAAAACAACGACAGTTAATCAGAATGTGCTTGATATCTCACCAAGATGAGAAAATTATTAAACAGTGCATTCAACTTTCCTAATTTTGCATGACTGTCTTTAGGCTGTGTCCAGACATGAAAGCACAAATCAATGTATCAGTACCTTTCCTCCCAGCTCTGGGAGCGATGCATCTCCCTGCCCCCACGGCCAAAACCTTCCACATCATCAAAACTTCTTTGGTAAAACCCTCCGTCTCCCCTTCCACGGCCTGAAAACAACAATAAACTCAAGATTAATTCAAAAGTCACCACATTACAAATGAAATGAATATTTCTATGATAGAGGCACATCAATGCAATATGAGCGAAAACAACAGAGCACGAATAGAACACCACTTGTCTTGAGACGGGCCTTAATTCAACGCCATCTCAGCAATTCGCAGTTGTTATAGCTTTTCTTAAAAGACGCAGACGCAACTTTTAAAGTCCTGTATAAATCAACTCCATTGCCGCCATTAAATTAGAAAGGAAATTAAGAAGTGCTTACCTCTACCCCTTGAGGTACTTCGGCCTCGAGGCGTCCCCACTACCGGACCGCCTCCTCGCCCTGTCAGCCGCAGTACAGTTGCACTGTTTACAGACATGGAGAAATTTCTCTGCAAACACCAACAAAAGAGGTCAAAACAATTGTCAAAGATATTTTTCATACAACTTGTATAGCATTGCTGTCTTGAACTCTTTTTTTTTAATTCTGGAAGAATTAAAAAAAGAAATGGTTTTACAGTAATGCAGTTCCTAAATACACACACAGATACAAATGGCCATGACGAAATATTCACTGTTGGTTTCATGTTTTAAGGTTTGTAATTGACTTATAAGTCAATGCCAGAACAAATGAAATAGTGGCTATCTTTGACAGCCATGTATTAGAAGAAAAACCTCTCAGCTTGTAACGAAACAAAGACTCTTTGAATTGTTGGGTCAGCAACACAGTTTTAACAGCAACAATATTTGCTTATGTAACATGTTACAGAAAAAATGGAAATGGTTTGAGATGCAAAATGGCACATCACCACCGAATGAATTTTAAGCATCAGGATGAGATTGAGTGAATTCAATTTTTTTTTTGGGGGGGGGGGGGCGGACAGACAGACATATTAAAGGATAGGCAGTTCTACCTGTTCTTCCTCCGTAAAAGAAACTAGTGCCAGAGGCAGCAAAGGCTCCTCTTGCAAAATGGGCAGGAACTCCTTATCATGCAAATCTATTGGGATCTAGCAGAAGATAACACGCAGGTCAACATAAAACACTTGAGGTACCAACTGTCACTGCCACAATATCTCGGTTCATTGTTCACATCAGAGAGAGTTGATGCCTGCGTCTACTGTTGTGTGGCCTGTTTGTATGCATTGCTGCTCGGGTGTGTGTTCAAGGAGCAGTTCTTTCAAGCTTAATTAGCGTAACATCAAGTCAAGTACAACTTTATTGTCAACATCTATGCTGACATCCATTTGGCATTACATTTATTTTTTTCAGAGCTTTTACTGTTTGAACATTTTGGTGTTCAATATACAACATATGATAGGCTTGTCACACTTTTTATGTCGGTTTGAAAGCAAACTTGAAATGGAGTGACCAACAGCTTGAAGCAATCACACTTTGATCTTAATTGGAGAAGTGGAAGCAAGCGAATTCCTTAGAGTGAGGGCCGCACTTTTTCAGTTGCTGCCCCAAAATTGTGGAATGAGCTGCCCAATCCAACTTTGACAGGCTCCTTTGACAGGCCAACCCACTTCCTGTTTTTTAATGTTTTAAATGTAATATGTTTTTTTTTAAATGTCAATTTTAATGAATTTTATTGCCAGCAGATCACATAGTATAAAACATCAACAATAATACAATCTCAACAAGTATTCCAGATGAGGTCGGATGTTATTTTATGTTAAATGTTCAGTGAGTCGCTTTGTTACAGCTGCAGCTATGTGAAAGCAATATATAAATAAAGATGTGTTATTGTATTGTACGTTTTATTCTATAATGTGTTCTGCTATGGTTGAAGTTGGTGTTTAAACTATTTTTTTTTAAATCGCGCTTATATCCCCAAGTACCCTTTGTCCATTCACATGTCTTGTTCCTTGCTGTTTATCCCCTCCTATAAGTTAAGTGTTAAGCGCAGTGTAAATAAAGTTGGATTGTTTTTTTAAACAAATTTTGAGTGTGTTTTAAAACATTTAAATGTGTTGAAACCCTGTGGGAGAGGTAAAACTATTGGGAAACAAAAATCACGGTCTCTCAATATTACACATTTTCACTTATTTTGGGTGGGCCTGGATTTCATCTGATATATGGGGGCTCACTGTATTTAAAATGTGCTATCGGCTGAAGAATGTCATGTTTACCTTGTTGTCTTTTACATAAAGTGCTAACATTTCTTCTCTTCCGTAACGGTAGTCTGCAAGCTTGTACTTTGGCAATGCAGGCGAGAGAGGTGGCGAGGCAACAGCATTGCTGTTGCTTCCTCCGCCTGCGCCACTTCCACCTCCAGACAGGGCACGGAGCCTGCACAGAGCCAGAAGGTTAGTAAATGACTGAATGAAAAGATGGAGCTGGCAAGTCTTAACATGTCGGGAGAGGATGCAGTAGTGGGGGGTGGCTCACCACTGAAAACTATTTTCACAACAAACGAATCCCCCATTATGATCCTAAATGTACTACTTTACCATTCTGGTCCAAAATTAAGTGTCTGTGTCTCCGCCATTTCTTCTTGAAGGTCTAAAATGTAAAAAGAGAATTAATTCAATTAATCAAGTGCATACTATGTCACCGTTTATGAAATTTTCGTGCTTTGTTGTCAATAACAGGCCGTTGTGTTCCACTCAACAAAACTTTGTTTCATTTTGAAAAAGATTTTGTCAGCTGATAAGTGTTAACATGTCCCAGCTCCCCCCATGACAGAGTCCACCCAACAAGTTTGATTTAAATGTGCTAAAGCTATTTTAGCTCTTGGGCTTGTTGGTGACTATATCAGACACCTGAAATTGACAAGGGAAATAGTCTTCACTTCGAGTACAAGGCGGAATGTGAAAACGTGATGCAAGACAAGCTATCAAGTATTTTTTTTTCGTCCCCTCAAGTTGCCACACTGAAGGTATGCAAATTGGGCCACAAATGGTAAAGGGGGGCAACAGTCGACTCCCAGTCCCACTCACCATATGGGAAGCCAGGATAAGCCACGTGTAAATTGCTACTTAACGTAGTAAGTCCGATAGAAAGGTGACATGTATTGTAGATAAGACGAAATGGGCAAGGCGACGACAGTTTGGGGGGATTTATGTGGACACGCCCGCTGTCCAGTCATGGTCGAATAAATTTAAGGAAACGCTACGCTACACCATGAATGGCCGCCCAATAACAGCAAAGCTGCTCTGAACATAAAATCCTCCCAGTGACACGTTTGTGAAACTACCAGGCTCCACACTGGTAACTTTGTCCCACCAAGTCATAAATAAAAGCCACTCGGTGCACGGGTTATGGTTCGGAAGGTGACGCTGACATTACTTCACGAATGGCTCATTTAAAATCGTCACGTTAGCAACATTTACACGCGACGGTCTGTCAATATAGTTCGTTCCCGTGAGCAACAATGCTTAGGAAGGCCTTACAAAAGTAGCCCTGTTGTGTCTTGCGGTATTTCGATGACGGTGCGAGAAGCTATATGTTTTTGGCAGACACTTTGATGCCACACTACAGCTAACTCTTGCGTTAGCCGCCATGCTAAGAAAACGCTAACTGCAGTTGACCAAGTGCACACAGCGTTAAATCACAGCTGAGGAGATTCGAGCAGCCGCGGTGATAAACACACACGTAACCACACGCTCATCCACCTCGATATGTTGTCATATACCGATGATATCAACAATAACAATCGCGATATTGCCACCGTGGCACAAGTTAATCCTCGAAAAACCCAGGCACTTGTGGCTAGCATGCTAACAGGTTAGCTCACGAGTTTTTTTGGACAGAGGCCTCTCGGAGTAAACACGGAGGAGGCTTCGTTAACAGTCCCCCCAAAAAGCAGCCCGGCTCGGCTTGGTGTTGGCTTTACGACGTGGGACTTTACTTCCAGCAATCTCGTGCTGGTATGGCGTCTATTTTGGCTGTCTTACCTCTGCTTGATGTGACAGCGCAAGGTTTTGAATTCGAGTTGAGTGTGTAAGCTCTCTCTCTCTCTCTCTCTCTCTCTCTCTCTCTCTCGCCCCCTCCCCTCTGCGTTATTCTAAATTCCACTAGAGTTCTAGGCACAACACGCCTGGCTGTTATATGATTGGGTGCTGCATCAATGTAGGACACGCCTTATTCGCTGCACAGACGAAATATGACCCGTGCAAATATGTAGGGCGTGTTCTACTGGGAAGTAGCAGCCAATCATACTGCAGCAGCTCGTGCCCTGTCAAGAACGCTAGTGGGATCCTTAAAACTCACCCTCCCTCTCTAACCACAAGATGGCTGCTTAGGGGGAGTCACATGACACACAGATAAAACCCGTACATGGCGTGAAAAGAAAATGTGCTGAATATAGTACTACCACCCGCGTGTGAACATAAAGGTCATTTATCACAACATAGTAACTATTATCGCGTGGGATGAATTTGAAAATAAAGATGAATTTACTGGCGGAAAGGGACTAGTTGTTTAGTCTACTGAACAGACGTCGATGTACATTGTACATCGATTCAAATGTTCTGAGAAAGGAATGGTCTGGATGAATGAGAATATTCAAATGTGACCCTTACACTTGATATCGCAGTTCCTGTATGCTTTAGTTTTGTTTGTAGAAGTAGAGCATTGTACACGAGTGGCTCGTTGGTCTAGGGGTATGATTCTCGCTTAGGGTGCGAGAGGTCCCGGGTTCAAATCCCGGACGAGCCCACCTTCTTTTTCAACGAATGATAATCGATTCCGACGTTTCACGACACTGTCTTAAATGTTGTGCTTCACTAGGAGTCAATTCCAGTCCAATTAAAGGTACAGGAATGGCAATTACTACTCCTTACTTCCACCCAGTGGCGATATATCATTTAATACGTAATTGTTACGTGCTGTTGAAGTTTGTTGTTAACACTACACGAATATAATAGTCAAGTCATAACTGCAATAAATGGTTGTTGAAAAAAACTTTTCGGACGGAAATAAAATAAGAATAATAATTCAAAAATCATACGGAGGGTGGTAATGGGTGTGTCATGCGTATGTCGATGTTTCCTTCGACGCTGGGCAACCGAGTCCGTTGTTCAAAATGTCTAAACCACCCAACTTATAAAATTAAAATGAAATACTTTGCATTAAAAATTTGACCCCGACGTGATTTGAACACGCAACCTTCTGATCTGGAGTCAGACGCGCTACCGTTGCGCCACGAGGTCGTACTAAGATATACACTTTTATTAAACGCATTTAAACCTGAGTCCAGGGAAAGTATACCGATGTATTATATTACAATGTATTTTTGGTTACGTTTCGCATTTGTTATTCACCGCGTGCAGTGCACTTGAAGCCACTCCCGTTACTGTTCTTGCTGATGTAGTGGCAATTTCTATACACCAGATGACAGTGATCGGCGTTGATTTGAAGAGAATTGCGAAAGAAGAGTCACCAGCTCCATAAACACTGCGTTCGCACATAACAGACAGGCACAAAGGAGTTGGTAGAATTATAATTGGTATGTTACACTAGAGGAAAACAACATTGTTCATTTTATCAACACAAATGTCATACCAGTGCGACGGAATTTGAATTGTTTTTTTTTAAATTGAAGTAACAGCCACAATTAGTAGTCAGTTGAGCTTCTTGGACTCGCGCACCGAAATATTAATTTATAATTTTGCCTCACTTGAGACACGTAGTTGTCGTTTCAGTTTTGTGCAAGCTGCGAGGTAAAATTGCAGCTATAAAAGTTAATGCGTTGGCCGGGAATCGAACCCGGGTCAACTGCTTGGAAGGCAGCTATGCTCACCACTATACCACCAACGCTTGAAAGTTGTCGTCGCCACGTTTCTTTATGATAGGGTAACAGCAATAGCCACCCAAATGGATGTTAGTGTACACCCATTAGCTACACTTGCACAATCTAATCACCTTGAATACAAAAGCTGCATTAAAAAACAAGCCACAGGACCCCGACGTTTCTATTTTTTCTACAGCAAGGGCAAACCTTTTTTTCAAAGTCCCAAATTAGGATTAGCGGTGGTGAGGGACACTGTCCCCAAAGTGTTCTTGAGGGCCTTTGTAATCCCAGTGGTCAATTAATCACCGGAACACTTTGTGCTGTCTTTGGTAAAAAAAAAAAACTGCTACAGAGGTTCATTCATTCATCTTCCGAGCCGCTTGATCCTCACTAGGGTGGCGGGGGGTGCTGGAGCCTATCCCAGCTGTCTTCGGGCAGTAGGCGGGGGACACCCTGAATTGATTGCCAGCCAATCACAGGGCACACAGAGACGAACAACCATCCACGCTCACACTCACACCTAGGGACAATTTAGAGCGTCCAAACCGCCTGCCATGCATGTTTTTGGAATGTGGGAGGAAACCGGAGCACCCGGAGAAAACCTACGCAGGCCCGGGGAGAACATGCAAACTCCACACAGGGAGGCCGGAGCTGGAATCGAACCCGGTACCTGTGCACTGTGAAGCCGACGTGCTAACCACTGGACTACCGGGCCGCCGCTACAGAGGTTGGATTTTTTTATTTTATTTTTTACATACCCATTGAGAAGGTAGACTTTATGGTTTACCGTACTAAAACTTCATAAACAATTAAGATAACCACTAAGGAAAAAATGATTATGTCAGTGTTTCACTTTACAGCTGATGGCTGTGGTCAGGCTCAACAAGCTTTCCCACGTTGGCCTTTTTTGCAACTGTCTCGAAAAGCAGTAATAAAAATGTAAAATAACCCTGAATATATCATCATGTGTACTTCCAGGTCACTCGCGACCTCGTAGAAAGAATTTGGCTACAGCAGGTTTGGTGCGGTTCAGTTGATGACTTATGCAGAGCAAGGCCTCTCTGCACTTTCAAACTGCACGAGCCAGCAGATAAGACACAGCAAATGCCGGCTGCACTAGTCTTTGGAAGTCGGCTTGACAGGTGCGGCCTAGTGCAAACACTAATGTCTTATTTTTAGTGTATGTGGCTTAAAGGCTCACAATTCTCTGGTGTTATGAGAACTGATGCTGAGAGATGACAACTTGACCAAGCAAAAGATTATTCAGCATTTTGAATCTTAAACACACTGTGTGTAAATCGGACTCGCTTTTGTGAAAATAAATGAAATAGTGTGCTATAATACTTGTGTTTTATGTCCAGCCAGCAGATAGAAGTGGTGAATCAGTAAACAAGTTGGGGGGGAGGAAAAGGTAAATAATGATAGAAAGATAAGTTAATTATGCTAAATTTTGACTGAGTCACTGTTAGACGTATTAAGATATCCTTTATTTGTCCCACACTGGGGAAATTTACAGCCTCCAGCAGCAAGAATGTAGGTAGAAAGAAGAAAGAAGAAAAAACAAACACCGTTCAATTAAGTGCAATATAAATACAAATTATTAATATTAATGTAAGAATAGTTTTTTATTATTGCTGTACTTTGTTGCTGTGTCAGCACATTGTACTGAATGGCTTTTTCAAATTTCTTTGTTTATTCATTTAAATGCATGAAATGGTCAGATATTTCCTGAGGTCAAAATAGCAAACACACAAATGCTTAAACAATAACTCAATTTGCATTAAATTGTATTGTTCATAATTTCCATCAGCATT
This sequence comes from Hippocampus zosterae, assembly GCF_025434085.1. NCBI lineage: Eukaryota > Metazoa > Chordata > Actinopteri > Syngnathiformes > Syngnathidae > Hippocampus > Hippocampus zosterae. The sequence continues at coordinate 11,152,469 of NC_067465.1, forward strand.
TTTTGTGCAAATTACACTCCGCCAACTACAAAGTACTGATTGGATGATAACTGGTTTTGGGACAAAAAATCAGAAAAAAATTTAGAAATGCGACTTCAGAGTTATGTAAGTGACTGTACCTGGGTGTGTGTATGTGCGTGCTTGCCTGCGTACGTTTTCCACCTGTAGACTGGCGTGATACACTCACTAATGTTCATGATGTGAGGTTAATGATATAGACATGCGGTACTGTATTTTCAGTGTGCCACCATGAAATACACATCTTACAAATTGATGGAAGATAATGGATTCAGCCCTACTAGGAAATGTCTCATCAGTAACATCATAATCAGCCTCTAATGACAATCTTGTGAGTCATACTCAACAAACAATTTTACCAAACCTAACCTTACTCACCATAAACATGATTATGTGTTAGCTGATGAAGGATGACAGCTGTGTTGTAATGTTTTTGAAAAGCCCAACCCTGAATACATCAGGTCACCTCTGCCTCGCCTTTTCCCGGAGCTGCGTGTGACCACCATGACTCTTCGCCATACGGTCAATCTGGAGGAGGAGGAGAAGACATACTGTTACACAGAAAGGTCATGTCAAATGACCATAATACGACATGTAAATTAATAAAACATAAATAAATGACTCCCTCTGCAGAAATGTTACAATCTTATTTTAAGACTTAATCCTCTGCTCTCATATTTAGTTAACCCAGACATGAGATGCAACTTTTCTTTTGTCCTACCTTATATGAGATTCTGGCCTGTATCACTGCAGTTTCTCCTCCGTTTCTGTTTGGTGGTGTGTGGTGAGATGTTTCTAATACAGTATCTGCTTTGGCTCAGTAAAGCTTGAGAAACGCTGATCTATGCAAAGAAAAAAACAAGGGACAGGGACAAATCTTGGCAATCAAGCTCTACTTACAAAGTTTGTGAGTGCAAAAAAAAAATGTCAAAAAGAAAAATCTGGAGAGAAAAAAAAGATGTGCGTTTTATGTTTTACTCTGACCACATGTATTTAACCCATTAAGACAACAGCTAAAGTATAGGACAATTTATAAGATGTACATGCACATGCCTTTAAGAGCATGTGAGCATTTGGTCATGAGCTGTGGCCAACAGCAGCTCTTACGTATGCCTGCTTAACTGTTTTACTGTTCTGCCTGCATTCTAGAAAGGGCTAAAATTTGTATCATTGACATTGGGCACACCCAGCGGCTCCTCTCTCTCCTGGGGAAAGAAATTTAATCTGTGCTATATGTTGCACATGTAGCACATTTGACAATAAAGTTGACATGAACATGAACATCATCCTTTCCCTCATGCAAAGGCCTGGCAGTAAATAAACATACTGTATAAACCCATGATAAAAGGCTTATTTTAAAAAAAAACACAATATAGCGGGGTAACACTGTCACGGACTCACCCGCCAGATGAGAAGATGCCAATCATCTGAAAGTCTTTTATGTCTGTTCCTATCACACGTGGTGAAACAAAGCAAGTAACTCACTCTTTTGTATGAAAAATAAACGAGTATTGGCATTGTGTGATCCAAAGTTCACATGCCCAAGGCACAAAGAGCAATGATTGGAGGTTTTAAGACATGGACTCCACCAGTGGTGCAAATTTCTGGAAGAATGTTTGTTAAATTGTTGTGAAATGAAGTAAATGTGTGTGGGTGCAAATGTGTGTGTGCGTGTGTGTGTGTGTGTCCGCAATGGCAAAGGGGCATACATCAATGTGACATGTCCAGCATGTGTTCTTTCATGTATTTTAACCTCTGACTGATATAACAATTTGAGATGAGCAAAGGTCGTAACCAAAGGTCAGATGGAGAGTTCAGGAGTAGTTTAAAGACCAGACTAAATCCAGATGCTCATCTAAGTTTGACACTTGAAGCAGAGAAGAAATGTGAATTTCTCTATTCTTCCTTTTTTCTTAAGACTGCAACATGGCAAGGAGTGTCTGAATGTTTGTAAGGTTGAACTTGAAATTTGTCACCGCAAAGCTTTGGCATGACATATTTGCTTTATTGAGTGTCTGTATTCAAGATGATAAAAATGTTCAAATCCTTCAAATCCGAAGTCACCAACAAAATGACAAGATGAGTGTTGTCATCATGTGCCACCTTTGCCAAATAAAATCAGAATTGTGAAACCACCACCGTAGCTGTTACAGATGAAGAAATTTCAGGAGTTCTTCACTGCATCCTGTCTGAACGCCATTGTGTTCTTTTCTTAGATTGAAAAGGAAACAGCACCGTCTGTGTTTGGACCAGCGGTGAACAAGTGAGATAGTGTACACAGAAATCAAGCAGCAAGACAGGAAGAAACAGATGGTCCTCGACAAACATAGCACAGACACTGTTTGAAATTTCATCTGTCTCTCTCACTACTTGGTGTGTGTCTGCTCCTCTGCTCGGTGCTTTAGAAGTAATCCAAACTTTGCTGAGCCGATAGATCAGCACATGCGTGCATACTGGTGTCTCAGTTTTTGTTCCAATAGACCCTGGACTTTCCCACCTCCTGCCTGACTGTGAGGCCTCCCAACTCATGATTGGGGAGCTAGTCGGAAGCATCTGGCATGGATAATGAGGGGGAAAAAAGCAGAGGTATCTTCTGAAGAGTGTTGCAGCAGAGGGGGGGAGGGGGGACTGAGAACAGGAGACACTGCTACGACTCCTCTGGGTTGGAAGGCCTCATATATATATCCATCCATCCATCCATTTTCCGAACCGCTTGATCCTCACTCGCGGGGGGTGCTGGAGCCTATCCCAGCCGTCTTCGGGCAGTAGGCGGGGGACACCCTGAATCAGTTGCTAGCCAATCGCAGGGCACACAGAGACGAACAACCATCCACGCTCACACTCACACTTAGGGACAATTTAGAGCGTCCAATCAGCCTGCCATGCATGTTTTTGGAATGTGGGAGGAAACCGGAGCACCCGGAGAAAACCCACACAGGCCCGGAGAACAATGCCAGTTTCCTTTCCTCTCTCTCTCTCTCTCTCTGTCTCTCTCTCTCTATATATATATATACACAGTATATACATATACACAGTATATATATATATATATATATATATATATTTTTTTTTAGCAGCCCGGTAGTCGATATATGTACAGTATGTATCTTTCTCTCTGTCTCGCCATACACACACACAAATCAGCCTCTCCCGGGCTCTTCAGATAGAGCCAAAGAACAAATGTCATTATTTGTACTTTCATTTCAGATATCTTTAAATCTCTTCCTGCTCACACAAATCATTTTGTATTTATGCCCCCAATCATAATTTTACCATTGCACCCCTTTTTCATTTATGTAGTTTGACCAATATAACGTGTTCAATCACAAAGTGCTTTGTGATTGAATCAACGTTAGCATACCTCCTTAAGAATGTTGTGTGCCCCTCGGTATTTTGGATGTGAGTACAACTTGTCCTCTCGTCCCAGTTTTGGGTCTCGACCCACCAGTTGGGAATCACTTGGGACAGAAGGAATAAAATGGCCACGTATTGGTGTCAGAAAAAAATGTAGCTACAACCCAGTCAGGGTGCACCATAAAAATGTTTAAAACCCTACATATTTTTCAGCAAGAAATATGTTCCAATAGCATCCCGTGAAAGGCTAACTTGCCTGCTCGTGTTCATGAGGAAGCGTTTCAGTAACGATTGAGCGGGTAACTAATTATTCAAAAACACATACGTAATCCCAGAGTCCATTGCTCCACTGTCTGCATTACCTAATCCCATAAAGCAGCGCGGGGGGCGGGGACATAGCCTGTTGTCGGAGCAATCCCCATGTCAGTAGATAGACCCCACCCGACGAATACGCTCCAGCCAATCGCAACGCTTAAAACTGACATCATCGTTATTTTCAGAGGAGCTGAAGCTCAGAGGTGGATAAAGTTCGTCTCCACGTTGGAAGTGATCGAAAGTACTATCCCAAATCAGGCACTGTTTTCTCTGTTGTAGGAGGAGCATCAATCGAAAGAGGATTATTTTGTCGGACATTTTGTTGTGGGTGGCGGGGAAACGACGCCTTTTGCTTTTTATTTTTTTAACCGACGGTCGTGCTGGTCGAGAGAGAAAAGTTTTCTCGGGACGCGAAGTTGTCAAGTGATTGGAACTTGGACAAAAGGCGGACTCCTCTGTCACAAGACCGAGAGATAGCAAGTCATATGTAAACAGTGGACTGTTTTCAAGGTGAGAACTCCTCTCGTAAAGTGACACAACTTCATGTCCGGGAAAATGGAAGCGACGTTCTACGACGACGCCGTGAACGCCTCGAACCCTCACCAGGACGGGGCGAGGGTGTACGGCTTCAACACAAAAGCTCTCAAGCAATCTATGACTCTGAATCTAAACGATCCACGAAACTTCAAACCCCAACTGGGCACCAAGGCCCTGGACATTCTCACGTCGCCCGATGTGGGTCTGCTGAAGCTGGCCTCCCCGGAGCTAGAGCGGTTAATCATACAGTCGTGCACGGGCCTGACGACCCCCACCCCAACACAATTCATCTGCCCTAAGAACATCACCGATGAGCAGGAGGGCTTTGCCGAGGGCTTCGCGAGGGCGCTGGCTGAGCTCCACTACCACCAGATGAGCGCCGCCCACTCTGAGGCGCCGCAGGCCACCGGAATGGCTTCCGGCTCATCCGCGTCCGACACCGGCGAGAACACTTACAGCTGCACGGTGCGCCCCCCGGAACCCCCCGAATATACAAATCTGGCCAATTTCAACCGGCCCGTACTGGGATCCAATAACAGACCCGCACCCCCCGCCTGCTACCCAGCGCCCCCACCGGCTCCCCACGTGGATCACCAGGCGCCGCACTCGAGGCTTCGTGCCCTGAAAGAGGAGCCCCAGACGGTGCCAGAGATGCCCGGCGAGACGCCGCCGCTCTCTCCCATCGACATGGAAAATCAGGAGCGTATTAAAGCGGAAAGGAAGCGAATGAGGAACCGGGTGGCCGCGTCCAAGTGCCGGAAACGGAAGCTGGAGAGAATATCTCGTCTGGAGGACAGAGTGAAAAATCTTAAGAACCAGCACACAGAGTTGGTATCGTCTGCCAACATCCTGCGGGACGAGCTGGCTCTGCTCAAACAAAAGGTCATGGACCACGTCAACAGCGGCTGTCAGCTCATCTTGACACAGCAGCTTCAGGCATTCTAGACTCCTGGCAAGGGTGCTGCATGATGGGACATGTCTTGGGGGACCAAATAACTCAGAGTGGCCAGAAGACGTCCAAATGGTCGTCAGCTCAGGCACTTTCTCCTTCCAGCTTTTCTGTAAACATGCTGATTTGTAATGATGAATGACGCAGAACCTGGGCCACACGCAGATGATATTTGACATCATACTGTTACAAACATCCTTTAAGGGGGTTCTTAGTGTTTTTAGACTCCATCCAGTGCTGACGTGGGAGCACCCGCAAACCCTTTACTCAGCTAATAATGATGCTATGATGTCAAACATGCTGCAATAAATAACACATTAGATGCACTTGTACAGAAACACTAACATGGTCTAACCTTTGACGCACTCAGGTGTGAAACGTTTACTGACTTTACCTGCCTTACTTACTCTTAATCCTCACATTGATGCAACTTTTGGGATGCAGGTCAGGTGTAACTAATGTTAGGCATTGAATATTTGTACGCCGTTTTTGAGCACTTCACAATTGTACAGATGACAAAATAAAATGTTGAATTCAACCGTGCTTTTGTGCGTTCTTCATAAATCTTTCATACTGAACTTGAGATGCATGCAGTAAGTGGAGCAGAAACCTTTTTTTGTAAATTATGAACAATTTATTAAAATCTGGCAACTACCAAGGAGAAAAATAATTTAAAATACAAAAGGAACTCAAAACATTGCAAGGGCACGATTTTTTTAGAGCGTTCTTGTATGTAGCACCGAGTATAAAACGATACACATCTTTCAAGTTCTTTCAAAACACACAAAAATTTGATTTTGACTCGACAAATTTATATTTGTGAATATAGAATTTGGCAAGAGAGAAATTATGTCAAGGACAAGTAACAAAATAAAACCTCGCTCGTCTAAACACGGTATTCTCATGAATATTGCGTTTGTGGAATGTGAATTCAGCAGCAAAATCCAGCTGTTATTGTCCACCCGCGTCGACTATTTAGCCACGAGCTGTCGACTGAAAATGACACCGCAGTTGATCATGGCTCTGGACCAATCAAAGCTCAACTTGCAAATGTCACATGACCAAACTCAGAAAGCGGGCCAACTATGGTTCGTCGTGATTTGAGCCCAAAGCAACGGTAGTGTCATTTTCAGTCGACAGCAAGGGCCACGAGATGGATAAAAATGGGTGGATTTTGCTGCTTAATTTATATTCCACAAACGTAAAATGAACCACAATGCTGTGATTGGACTAGATGGAGCGAATAGAACATATTGTAAAGAAATAACTTGACTTCCCAGTTACGGAAAATGTCGTCCAATATAAACCAGCAAATGTCTTGCCACACAGTACAATTCCAAAACAGTGGTAGTCGAAGAAGGCACAGTTCCGTTCGATATTATATTTCGATTTAATAAGGATCGCATCGGGTGACAAGCGGCGAGGAAAGTGAATCACCTCCAGTGCAGTGCGTTTCGTCAAAGCTTGGAAGTCGGCGAAAGCTCTGATTGGACGTCCGCGTACCGGAAGTGAGTGGAGACATGCCATATTTGGTAAAAGTCTTCGGCACACGAGGAAGACTCTTCTAAGTCACTGTCCCGTAGAAAGAAAGGACAGTACTTAGAAAACAAACTCACTTTTACATGATTTTAAGAAAGAACGCGTTTCAAGGGAAAAAAACGTAAACGGACCTTGGTTTTATTCCGTGCACATACAACTAATGATAAAAACAAGTTTGGACGAAAGAAATATTAAAAAATAACATCATTGGTTCTGCATAACGTACTGCTGAGGCGCCATGCACACACACTAGGTCACCTAAATCAAACTGTATACATTTTCAGAAAACTTGCAAAATACATTGAGAAGAGGAGAGATAGGGAAAGCAGCAGAGTCTGGGCCCTTTTCAGAAGCACATGCAGACATGCACACACGCTATAAGGACTGGATTTGAGTGGCAGCTCTTAAAAGGATCAGGTGAACTGTTCTTTTAGTTAATTTATGTTGGCATGTGGATTTGGCTAATCAGTCTTTCTTCACAACACTGTTTATTTATGTGTAAGTCCTCAAACTTTGGTCACATCTTTTTTTCCAGAGTATACATATTTTGGTTCTAGTACAAAGTATTATTTGATGTTTCGATTTTCTTCACAGTGTGACATCCACTTGAATTTTGCCCCGATTAATACCTTTTGCTGTTGCAAATTACAATCAAAGGGGTATTGGAACCTTGCCCCTTTTGAGAGATTTTTTTCTTTTTTTGTAAAGAGTCATCCAAGGGCAATCTTTCATTGAAGTAAGACACAAGTCAAATGCACAAAACAAATGCTATAATTTAGTGTGGGAGCATTTGTAGGTTACATTTTGGCCTTGTAAAATAGCTCTCCTCAAAATATACTTGTACCACAGTAGGCATCAAATGCGCATATGTGTCATTGGCTCCTCAGCCCTGAAAAATGACCACTGCCCAACCTCAAAAGAAGCTGCTAAATTCTAAAAGTAAACACTTTCAACTCCAGCCTGACTATAGAACTGCAATTCCAGGTGGCAATTGGTTGCCAAAAAAGGCAGAGAGTCAGTGAAAATCTGCCAGCACCAGGCTGACACAGTCACGTGTCCACCATCCAATTGCTTTATTGGATCGTGGTCCATTGATCCTATTTTTGTACAACATAAGTGCAGGTTTCCCACATAGGAGGCATTCCTTGGACATAAGACTTCCCGTCCATTTCCACCCGAGAGCTAAGTTCATCTTTCACCCCCAAGTCCGTGGATTGTGTGGTTATCTCAGCTGATGAGCACACCGTCTTTGGTGGCAAGTCGCTGCCTGTGCACGTGGTCCTGCTCGAGTTCTTCATGGCTGGGATGCCAGAGCCGTGACAGGATGCGCTCCATGTTCAGAGCATACACGGTGTGCGAGGGCATCACCCTGTGGTGAACCTGGAGCAGACAAATATTACCCCAAAAATATATATAAATAAATAAATAAAGAAAAAACAATCTCATACAAGTGGATTAAAGGCAAGCCAGGATGAATGGTAATGCAGCTGAAATTCTGAGGACAAACACAATCTGTTCTGATCGATGGTTCATACAGTACCATCACCATTTAAAAAAAAAAACTGAACTCTAAAGGGAATTTTGAAGTAACGTTCTAGTCACATCTGATGATGCCAGTTAGAAAGCCAACGTTTTGTATAGCTTTACGGCGAAAATTCAGAGTTTGCTCTGTACTTGGATATCTCACGGTATAAACATTAAGAATCAGGGCTTGACATGAACACCCGCTAACACACTCAATACGGGTCAAATTCTAGAGTGGCTGTGACTCCCTTTAACGCCAAGACTCCCATTACCCATTAGCATACTAATTAGAATACTTTTGACTTTTCCCCATCATTTTCAGTCAGCATTTACAGACTGACAGACAGCCCACATGGTTTGAATATTTGTAGTCATTAACATTTAATGCATTGCGCTGGGCTCTGTTGCTAAAATGCACTGAGCATGTCACACCACATTTCTGTGAGCAGATAAGGGAGACAGTGGAAACTGGGTCAAAATGTGCTCACACGGTCCTTTGTAAAAAGCAAATACTGTAGTGCTAGTTAGATGTTCGCAAATTTTACCTGACGGACATCACAAACGGGCTTCCACCTATTATTAAGGTCTTTCAAAGCATTTTGAAAATGATGTTCTCTAAAATCATGTTCTTGTCCTGTACGATCTGTTTGTAACTTTAAGAAGCTACTTTTATTTCTTTACTTTATTTTTAAACATCATTAACACTCATGAATTGCAAATGCTTTGAAATGTTTTAGTTTTAATTATGTGAAGCGTATTGAGTTATCTTGTTTCTGAAATGCGCTACATATACAAAGGTGCCTTGCCTTATCTTAATGCCACCATGGCACTACAATTCATCCTCAGGAGTTTTGCAAGTTTTGTGTTTAACGACAGCCTGCATGCCCCTCATCATCTGGTGAAGAATGATCTCAATCTACAAAATTCACCATGAACCAGCTTCATGAGAAGTTGACACGGGTGCAAGAATCTGACCTGTAAGGCCTCCAGGAGGTCAAACATGGTGACGGGTGGGAGGGCCGTGTGGAGGCTGGCGGCAGAGCAAGCTAACAAGTGAACGGCTTGCTGCTCTGCCTCATCTGGCGAGATTTGAGACGGTGGGCCAGCGGGGAGAGAAGCACTTGGAAGGGGGCTGAATGAGGAAAATAAACAAATGGTTCAAATTACAGTGTTACAAACACAAACCACAATTGAGCGCAATGCTCGTACCATTCCGTGACGCTGTGATAGGCAGCAAGGCTGTTCTTCAGATAAGGCTGCGGTGTGACGTCACTGCCAAAAGCATAAGGAAAATGGCCGTCCCTTAAGCGATATGCTTTCCTTCGGGAAATCACAGCGGTCAAAACGTCTTTCAAATGGTGCTGCAATAAAGCAGAAATGCAAATTAGGCGTTGCTCTGTCATTTGCATAATCACACTTATGACAAAATGTACATCTTAAAGAGCATTAAAATTCCAACCATTTAATTTGTTACAATTCTGAAATACCAAGACTTGACACAAATTCTAGAATTAATATTCCATATCTTTCGGATTATAAAACGCACAGTATTATGGTAATAGTAATAGTAATGAACGGTTCTGTGTTCATCCAGTTTCATACATAAGGCACACCGGAATATAATGTGCATTGTCTTTGTGAAGCATTGTATGTTAATGTTTGTTTATTAATAATGTAGTTAATAATATAATTAATAATATAGCAGAGACTTTGTTCTCACATATCAGCAGGGCATGAAATTCCTGACAAGAGCCTTCCATTGCTAGACCTCGCACAATCTCACAAACGGCAACAACAAGGAACGACACAGTTGTAATTGAAAAAAAGGCGCACACTTTTATTTGACCGCAGACCCTTTTCATCACTAAAATTAGGAAGACGTCACAAAAAACACAAACCGAACAAACAATAGTGGAAGCGCGCACTCACAATCAGACAGGTTTTTACTCCATAACCTGTTTTCCTTGACTATCTTTACGACAAGTCCACACTTTTCAGCAGCTACCTTGGCTTAACGACAGCCTAGAAGTAGGACCAACTAGTGGAGTCTCGATACTTAAATACTCTTCATAAATTTAAGTAAAAACAAATCATCAAATAAAATCCTAACAGTCTGTTATTGGTCAAGTTAAATGATTCAAATAGAGCACAAATAAGTGAATAAGTAGGGCCTCATTTCCCATTATTCTTAGCTATGAAAACAGAAAGTAGTTATAGTTCCAGTATTAGGAACACGTGTACACTCGAGAATGAGGATGTAAATGTGAATGTGAAAGTAAATAGATAAAGCCGACATCCCGTCTTCACCCTTCATGAGAACAAGTGTGTATTTACTACCGGTACAGACCAAAATACTTTTGACAGCATTTTGAGTGCCATATACCACGTAAAATCAGTTCCAGGGTCAGTCAGCACAGCCAGAATTAATAAGGCGCAATATAGATTTTTGGGAAAATATAAGGATTTTAAGTGTGCCTTACAGTCCGACAAATATGTGAAGTGTCGACGAATCCAGCAACTCTTATAATTTCCCCTGCACTTGATCACAGAAATACAGTTACATTGAATTGATCAATAATTATTTGAATTCATACAAAAACTCGCCAGGTGTGACAGTATCTCTTTTCAACTCACCTCCACAGCACAGGTCATTGCGCTGACCGCATCCTCCGTGATATTATCCAGACCCAGCTCAAAGGCTGTCACCATCATGCGGGCCTCCAGTTGACCCCGTGTGGGCAACAGCCAAGTGTGAGCACTGAGTCGGAGTTCCTCATCCTCACCAACCGCATCCCGCGGGCTGAATGGCTGTGCGGCGCTCAGAGGGTTGTGAGGCTGGAAACGATGCTGATGGACCAAACGGGATGCATAGGTTACATGAGAAAACGAATTGTTATTCTGAAATGTCATTCATCTGATTTTTGTATCACTCCGGTTAGTCGTGGGGTGTAACCAAACATACACAGGGTTTAAAAATGGAATGCTCACGTCAAATTTCTGTCTAGAAGAACATTTCTTCTTTCCTTTAGGTTTGCCTGGCTTAGAAGCAGAGCCACCTTGCCACTGTAACTGCCCAACGCCCTCTGGAGGAAGGAAAAATATAGATAAACTTTGTACATTTTAAGACATGTCGCAGCGGTTGTCTCAACTGCCAGGTTTCCCGTTTTTTCCAGCTAACCAAATATGAGAGCAGCCAAAAGCTGCTCGGCTAATGAAAACGATGGAGCAGAAATCAAATTTGAGTCCTTGTCATGCCAATTATGAATTAATATTGGTGCGAACCATGTGCTGTACATATGCAGGTCAAACGGTTACAACACAGCATGCCGCAGATAAACAAATGATTAATTCAACTAACCAGGAGTGGAGACAATGATCTGGCAGCGTGTCAGAATTGCCAAGAGGAAGTCATTGTGAACATGGACTGCACAGAGAAAATGTGAGTGAAAATTGGGAGAATTGTTTTGGTTTTGGGGGGGGGGGGGGAGTCAAGCATCATATTTATTGATAATGTACAAACCATTTTCCTGTGCCAACAGACGTCGCGCCTCACTATCAAACTCTTCTTTGCTGATCTTCTGCTTGAACCACAGTTTCAGGTTTGCCCAGTAACTGTATATGGGCAGATAATCAACACACACATAACTTAATCTGCCATCACGTTAGTTTTGTGTTACAGTTGTCTTTTCGTTGAGGTTCTAGTTCAGGCATGTCCAGTTCCGGGCCTGGAGGGCCACTGTCCTGCCTGTTTTCCATCTCTCCCGGCTGCAACACACCTGATTCAGATGATCAGCTCATCAGCCAGCTCTGAGGCAGCATTAGAAGAATCCTGATTATTTAAATCAGGTGTGTTGCTCCTGGGAGAGCTGGAAAACAGGCAGGACGGCAGCCCTTTAGGACCGACTTTGGACACCCCTGTTCTAGTTTATCGGGGGTATAGACTTGTAGTGCAAAACAATCACATTATGGGGATTTCACACGTGCAGACTTAAAACTTTTACATTTACCAGTGCATGTCTCGTAACAATAAAGCAGCCTGACAATGAATCAACACAGGGTGGTATTAATTTGAATAGGAGACATGAAGAAGCAATGCCGCCGACGTCAGTGTGAAGGCTAGCCACACACGCAGTTACTCATACTTAAGGGATGGCTAAATGACTTCAAATCTCTCAAACGACCCAAGCAAACTCTCACATCACCATAAGGTAAGTGTCTACTCACTGCTTCACATTATCGCCAATTGCATCAGTTAAATTCTTCTTAGCGATTTCAAGCTCGCTAGCATGAGATGCCATAGCGTACATGGAGCCATACAACTGCGTCATCAGCCAGCGACCTTTTTGGGTTGGTCGAAAACTTGATTGCAAATGGCAGCAAAGTTAAAAAACGACTTTTATAACTTGGGGGCTTAATAGTTTTTTTTGGCTTGAAATGGATTCGAATCACCATTTCATGTTTTTGGTATACAGCATGTAATGAAGCCAATTAGACTTTGACGAAAAACACATTGACCGCTTAGGTTACTTTAAAAAATAAATTGAACACACGGAGTTGCTTAATAATCCAATATTAGTATTTTATGTGCTGGTAACGAAACAGAGTAAAAAAAGAAGCCCCAAAACAAAACAAACCCCAAACCTCAAAATGTATGAAACCAACAAACCACTAGATAGCAGCACAATGCCAGTTTCGTTCTCTCTCTCTCCCTCGTTCTCTCTCTCTCTCGTTCTCTCTCGTTCTCTCTCGCTCGTTCTCTTAATCAACTCGGCTTACAAAATGTTTAAAAAATACGATTTTTAAGAATTTAAAAGGTCCATTGTGCCAATATACACATGCGATGGATGTATGCTCTTCTTAGATTGTCTGTTTTGAATGTAATGTATGAACCTCTCACAGAACACATTTTTTTCTTGGCCTCCTCTCCTGCTTTTGGACTCAATCTTTTACTGCTAAAAAGTTACATATCTTGGATTTATTTCTTCCCGATGCACAACATAAATATCAGCGTTGATGCTCTCCGTAACTTTGTTCCAATATAACGGAAAATTTAAATCCTCTCTAATACTCAATGTTTTATGGCTGCCATTCTGCCCAGCTGTTCGAATTTATTATTTATGTAGTCATTTAAATAGTTTTGGGGCTTTACGTCTGAAAGAGATAAACAAAACAGGATTTATAATTCTTCGCTGTTCCCCTGGAATATCACGTCAGAGACCTCATCTTAATTGTTCCAGTGGAAAGAGTTTTTTAAAAACAGTGTGGAAAATGTCATTTGTCACATATGTAATCCTGTCTACAGAACAGAAGTGTACAACATAGTTGCAGATGTGTAAGCATAATATACATGTAGATTATGTCTGTCTTACATCTTGTCAGTACATTTTATCCCACTATAAAGCCTGTTTGTTTTCTTTTTAACAGAGAACACATATTTGTGGGGCGTGCAGACAACTGGGTTTGTCCATTGCGCCGGGATTTCAGCTCTTCACTGCCAATGCAAACACATATTTTTCTCCAGTTGCTATTTTTTAAGATTCATCGCTTGAACAAAAATAGTCTTGTCATTAATGAGGGCAATCAATATAAAGTGATAAGATGGCTTTTCCAAACTTGTAGCAATGCTGCAGTCTGGGATGGAATTCCACTCGCCAAGATGACAACGCTGGCACCCAGAGTGCTCTGTTCATCATCTTTTACAACCCGACCAAGTCTTATGTTTGTTACGTGAGACAGACTCTTCTGTATGAGGATGTTTGATTTATTTATTTGTCCAATCAGATTTTGGCCTCTATGGACTGCGATGTCAATCTAACATGTCCAGAGCTTCCTGACTTGCGCAACTGAAAATATATATTAGCAAAGGGGGTGTAGTAAAGTCAAAAATTTTCATCTGTTTCGTAGTTATTTGAATATCTAAATACATTTAATAGTCAGTATGCTTGGTGAGTACAATGTATAATATTTACATGTATTTTATTTATTTTTATCATGGCATTGGATAAATGTTGACTCTGAACTGCTCCCGATGTATGCGTCACAGCTGTATGCTATTAGGTTATGTTGTGCTTTATGGTACTGACGGTTTCTGTAGCTGCAAAGTGATACTGGTTTATTCCCATATTGACTCAAGTGACCTGGATCAGGTTTGGTGTGCTAAATACGACCACATTGGCTGTTGTGAAAAGGCTTATAGTTAAGGTGATCGACTGATATCCCACGGCAGTGTGATCAGCACAACGAGGGATGTGTGCTTGCATATACTCCGGAGGCTCCTGACCATTTGTCAATCCATTTTCTTTTTCAAAGGAGACTGACTACATTTTTGGCATTTGTAATGAATATTTGGCTAATTTTGCGTGGCCGCAGCGCACATACTCACTTGTACAAAAAACAAAAAAACTTGACTGGCTTTCCAAAGGCAAAATGTATTTGAATGAAGCATTTTGACAGTAGAAAAATAATCTACCAAACACAAATGTCCAACAAAGGCATTCAGAATCCAAATTAACAAAAGTGTTTAGGTATTTTCGTTTCCCTCCCAAGTGGTTTGCGTTTTATATTGAATCAACAGTTGACTAGTCAGCCTGATGTGCCCTTTGGTGCTCGTGAAGCCTTCGATAAGCTCTTACTCAAACTGCGGAATGGAATTTCTAGCCCCCCATAAAGTTATTTTCTGTTGTGCACTACTGGGTCCTTCGGTTGAGTGACTAATGGTGACTTTATAGTGCTCCGAGTGTTTACTATCTGATCATATCAGGAAATTCAATAAACCAGCATGTCCTGTCGTGTAACAACGGAAACTATGCGACAACTTCTCACTAACAGGCATGTTCTCCTAAAAGGCTGCTGAAACTCAAGCAGCACGCCGCGCTCTGTCTCCAGTGTTCCATTGTTTGTTTTATCTGGTTTGTATTGGTTGCTTGGTTAATGTATCCCCACAATTAAACAAACCCGTGTTAAATCAGTCTCCTTTGCACAATCTCAGCACGGCAACACGGAAAATCACTTGAACAAACTCAGAGTGGAAACTGCATCGGTCTGTGGCAGACTGAGCCTTCCCAGATCCTTTCGAATGATTATCCATTTTAAACAAGTGTCCGTTCAGCTTTGAATCAAAAGGGCACACGGGAAGGAACATTCTTAGGTGGTACAACGGCTTGACTACGGGAAATAAATTCGTCGCGGTGCCGTATTTTCAGTGAAAACAGCTTCACATCCTGTCTGCTGATGACACAAACTGAGCATTTGTGGGCCAATGAGTCACCGACAGATGTAATTTCGCAATGCAGAACGGAGCTCAAAAGATCCTCCGTAAGAAGTCTTCCTTTGGCGATGCCATCTCGTTGGTAGAATATTAAAATACAATAAACAATAAAGTCTCACAAAGTGAGCACTGCTCACAAGTGACGACTGAGGAGTGTCACTTTTTCTAATTGCTCTTGGAAAGTCCTCGAATACCCATACAGCCACAAGGGAGTTTATGGAGGACCTCTTCCTACAGCTCTTGCGATGACATCATGCTGTGAAACGATTTTCGGAGAGCCGACCGCACTCCCGTCGCCCCGAGGATTGCACATGTTTTTAAATGCAGCCATTTTACTTAAAACAAAAAAGACATTTCGTTTCATGAAACGTGTTAAAATGGTCAAATTGGTTGAATAAACGTCGATTCCAAAAAATGACAAAATGTACTTTATAATCTCCAATCAAATTATTCATGCCAAATGTTGAACTAACCCTTTCATGCACCTCGTAACCCGACATCATGATATGGTGTCGGCTGTAGTAACCGCTGTCCTCGAATGGATTAAAGTGAATTTGAATGGAATCTAGTGAAAATAACTTTTTGGCCTTTTTATGTATCATTTCCAGCCAGATGATACCCTTTCAAATGAAAAAAAAAAACAACCTAACAGGCTATGTATGATTTTGCACTAGAATGCACAAAATGAATAAAACGTCTCAATGTTTGGAAAAAACAAACAAACAATGGTTTGACGAATACTCTAAGAAAACGTCATAAATAATTGTGGTTCTGAGTCACACATGAACTGATGAATTGCTCTTTTCCACTCATCCACAAAAATGTGTGTCTGGATGAAATGTCATCCTGAAATATATCTTCCCTCTGTCAACTTGTTGCTGCAACAACAAGGATCACACAAGCATCAGTGTTGAACAGAATCCCTCATTTCGATGAAGTCAAGTACAGAATGTTCCCGTACATCACTCGGACAACTTTTTTTTTTCCAGAGAGAAAATCTGTTTCTTCCACTCGATTTAATGCCATCATTTATCTGCACGATTCACATCCATAAAATAAACTCGGAATGTGCGTTGTCATCTCAACAAAGAATAAAACACATGAGGCGCATCCGGGTCTTAGTAAATGCGCCGAATCTCAAAAGTGAGGTCGTTTGATCCGCAGTAAACGGGAGGGGGCCGCTAATTTGTGAACAATCACAAGCAAGGAACTTTTCATTTCCCGTAACCTTGTAAAGTGATGAGTGGGAAGGCCGATCCGGTCAAACAGCCACATGGAGCAGTAAGGCAGACGATTTTCAGTTTCAGGGACCAAAGGCTTGTTGTGTTTCAAGTGTTGTATGTCCACTCCTCTCCTCTAGAAGGAGGCAAACTTGCGTTACGCGCCGACCCGTGACAAAAACAAACAGTTCAAGCCGATTTTTGTGTGTGTATGTGGAAAGAATGTAAATGTCTGTATTTAAAAGGGGGCACGTGGGACCAACTTGGAAATCTGCTTTTTTTTCTCACTCCACCATGTCTGGCCTCGTGAAATGTGTTTCTCATCGTTTGTCTAAGGGCCTATAACTCTTAAAACTCTGCAGAACAACACACCATTTCACAACTGCTACTCCGGCAGACTCACCAAAACCAAATGGAGTAAAACAAGCAACACATGTCCATACTGTGAGAACGCGCACTACATGACTGTTACACATCCTTTCTCTCAGGACACCGGGCCCTTTTCATTGTTATGTTAAGTTAATTGTACATATAAATTAAGAGTTTCTGCTCAAACATATCTCACAAAGGTCATACCAAGTGTGAAGAGAAAATGAAAAGCCTTGTTCCAAGGAGGGGTGAGTCAAAATAAAGCGATCATTTCCAGTTTCTAGGAACTATGGCAAAAGTTAAATCTCAAAAATGTGTGTTTCCTACAAATGTTTATATTGGCGGTGAGGTAGGAAGAGCAGCATTACCGTTTTAATCCTTACAGCTGCTGTTTTGGATGGAGCAGGGGATCAGGGAAACAAAGGCGGTCAAATTAGATATGTTGCAATATCGAGTTGCATAACATTGATTAAACTGCACCTGCAGTCGTTCATTTTCTTTCATATCTAGAGAAAATGATTGGTTAGGGTCACGATACATCTTATAAATACGCCCCTCCCCCAACGTCCCTATTTATG
Source organism: Hippocampus zosterae (assembly GCF_025434085.1). Lineage (NCBI taxonomy): Eukaryota > Metazoa > Chordata > Actinopteri > Syngnathiformes > Syngnathidae > Hippocampus > Hippocampus zosterae. The sequence goes on from NC_067465.1 coordinate 11,170,139, forward strand.
TTTCTTTAGCGATATGCATGTACATATAAACAGAGCAGTCCAACCTGATAAAGGAGGGAGCGCTATACACTACTGATGTTGATCTGGTGGAACCCTCCTGTCAACGATGACCTTTGACATCGCATTTTAAAAAGGAGCTTCAAGTTTTGTGAGTGGACCAACACAGTCCAGTGTCGCTTCATCCATCTATGGGCCGAATCATCAGGCGGACGGACTTCATGGAGTAGAAGCCGCCGCCGTAGTCAGCCCAGAAGATTCCGTCTTGGAATTTGCTTCTGTAGACGCCTCCGCTGTACCACACGCCGTTCAGATTGGCTTGGCCGCAAGCGTTGTACCACCAGCCTCCTTTGTGGAAATGGGCACAGTTACCTGCGACGGGGAAGTTGGGGTGAAAGTTTGATTACCAAAATAGCAGATAAAATACACAAACGCGACTTTATAACCAGCTTCTGTAGGAAAATAGTTGTCAGGTATCCATAAACACCAGTGGAGGAAGTCAACTATCGTAAGATGCATCGCCGCCTCAATGAGTCATAATAATCAGATGTCAGACTTGCGACGTTTTCTGTCCTGTCGACATGGCTTTCTGGACATTCAGTGTAGTGCATTGTGGAATGTGTGACTGCGATGTCAGCGAGGCTCGGAGAGGTACCTGAGAAGGCATCCTTGTCTCGATCCAAAGTCGTGAACTGTTTGCCGTTGTGGCTGCTGAGGGAATCGCCAGCATTGCCTCGATAGGTGCCCAACCGCAGACGGTAGCCCTCGCTCTCAGGCTCGAGGTGGAAGCTGCTGTACTGAGCGTACACTTTCTTGTCCATCCAGTCTTCCAGCTCCACCTGGAGCTTGTAGTCGGCCTGACGTCCCAGCTTGTAAATGCCATCTAGCCCAAGCCAATACTCCCCATCTGTGTTGCCAAACCCGCTCTGAGTGACAGCAAGATTAAAATCAAGGTTTAAGAAAGATTAGAGAAAATTATTCTTGCACTCTTAAAAAGGCTGGTTTAAAAGCAACCCAAAGTGGGTGAAACAGCGAACCCAGCGCTGGGTCCAGGCCGATGCTTGTTTTTATTGACCTAGTGCACTGGGTTGAGGATTTGACCCAGCACATTGGGTCAAGATTTTGATCCAACAAAGCACACGTGTCAAAGTCAAGGCCCGGGGGCCAGATCTGGCCCGCCACATCATTTTATGTGGCCCGCGAAAGCAAATCAAGCATGTGAAGTTCCATGATGCTTGATAAAGTCTGAACCAAAATTTCAAATTGTCATATGTAATCCACAACAACAGTCATTATTCTTGACTTCTGATTTTAGAAACTAGTTTTTCATCAATTTGTTGTGCGCTGTGTATGTAATACGTGGAGGTGATTAAACGTTTAGATGGTTTCCCAAAATTCATGACGGCCCTCCACGTCAAACCGTAACTGTGATGTGGCCCGCGACAAAATGAGTTTGACACCCCTGCAACAAAGGGTCACCTCGGGTAAAAGTAACCCAATCTGCTTAAAATCCAAGGCTAGCCATTGAGTAGGTTAGTCAAATAACCAGATTTTTTTGTTCCAAGACACAATCACTTGTTTTGGATAATAAGGAACAAATATAACAATATTATGCTTGTTGATTTGATACCTTATCTGCCCTATGCATATTTTTCCATTGTGAACTTTTTGAGACTATTGTTCTCATAGGGTCATCTGTTCAAATTTCAATTTTATTCTTCACAGAATATCCTCAGGCTCGTCAATTACTGTATGGGGACAATGTGGGCAACAGTTTTCTGGCTATGACATTGGAGCGCAGGCTCCAATCGTTTAGTTTTTTTTTGCGTGCAGAAGATGTGAAGTATTTGTTTTGGAAACTAACCACCAGTCCTTTGAATGCTGGTCCAGTCAACCACGATGGACCTTGCCAATCACAATCACTAACTGGCTTGAATAATCTTGAAGTCTGGCCATTTGCCTCCATAACACTTCACTCAGTAAATAATGGTTGAGGTTTGTGACTGTGGATGAGTGCATTTTAATGAATGAGGAGGAGTTTCAGTGCGACTCGTCCCCTCTTGAGCTGTGTGTGTGTGTGTGCGAGTGAATGCGTGCAGGCTTGTTGTGGCTTTGTGGGAGAGCACAGAGGGAAATCAATGGCAAAGAGAGGGCAATTTAACTCCCACTTAAACATTCTCATGTCGAATGGATCCTTGAATGGTCAACCCAGGCTTGCAGCGGTGATATACTCCACTCCACCTATTCTTCACGGAACTTTGACGAGAGGGCCCGTATGTCGTGGTATGCACTTAACCAACCAGCCATGCGTCCAGGAAGGCACTAAAGTAGTAGCGGTTTGGGAAAGAAGCCCCTACAGATTGAGCTGCGGAACATACTTTTCCAGCGAGCCAGCTAATGTTTCATCATGGAAATCTCCAACTTAAAAAGTCTGGGATGAATAAAACTGCTGATGCGGTATTATATTTTCACATTGAAAACAAAAGGATTCTGACCGAAAGGAAAGAGTCCACCACCACGCCTGCCCACAAGGTTCCTGCAGGTCCCATAAAAGCAACACCGGTATCTCTGGCTGAAGCAGTCTGAGGTTGAGGAAACACCAAACAGCGGCAGTGTAATCACCTTGTAGTTTTCCCAGTTTCTGAAGAAGTTAACAGAGCCGTCCTTTCGACTCTGAATCACAGTCCAGCCGCCGTTGTCCATATCCTGCTCACACCAGACTTGCAGGGACTTCTCGGCCTCGTCAGGTTTGATCAGGTACATGCCGCTGATAACGTGGCCCGCCTCTTGAGCCTCCAGACAGTCTCTGAATGGACCTTTCGGGCAAGAACGAGTCGTATTATGACAACTTGTTCATCCAGTTTGCACGTAAAGACTTAAATGATGAACTAATGGCAAAAACGTTGCGGTGCGTGAGACAATTCATCAGAGACACTTTGACACGGACACATGACATCAGCAATTGATCATATCAGTCCAGTCTCACGTCTTGTGTGTAATCAATCTTAAATCAGCATTTGTGACCATGAACGCGTTAACTGGGTCACAAAAGGATTGAAATCAATTCTCGTAGGGAGAGAAATTGAATTGGGGGGGCCTCTACAACGAGCCATCCTGAGGGCATTACAGAACGTTGGCTTCCAGAAGAAACATTCGTAATTTTTCTAACAGTTATAACAGTTCTCCCTCACTGGAAGTAAAACAAACTGAAATACTACAAACTGAAACACTACACTAATCTATAGTAATCTGTAGTGTACACTCACTGTGAGTTGAGGCTTCTGTGAATTAGGCGCAGTGTAATTTGTTCATCCATTTAGTTCCTGCAGCGATGACAGCGGTAAACTGTCAAAGTTTACGTTTTGGATTTTCTTTGAATTATATATCTCATTTGGAGATTACATCGGATCATTCAGAAGACCCTTCAATTCTAATTCCAAATCCTTTGCTGCAACACTGGATGGGGTGTGCGTTTCAAATGAAAAAAACTTGCCAATTTGTTGACATCTGGTCGAGCAAACTAACTCTCAGAGCCTGACCGAGTAATAGTGGGAGAGGAGCAGAGGAAAGAGAGGTTATTTTGTTCATTATTTACCCTCGTTCCTTCCTTAACTACTGGATACATTGTGTCTGCTTTTCATCAAGGTATTTGGATTTTTAATTACAGTCACGTGTGTTACGGTCAACAGGAAAGTAAACCCTATGCAACGAATGATATAATAGCAACATAGAACCTTTTCATTTCTCTTCATGGTGTAGTTTATGAAATATTAAGCACCCGATTCTGTATCCCAGAAGCATTTAGTGGTTTGAGCCTATCATGGCAGTCTGGGTTTGGTCCATGTCTGCGATGCAATGGAACAGTCTCGAATGGGACCCTTTCCATATGCAGCTGCGCAGAAACCTTACACACTTTATTATTCTTGGGTGAGGGTTAGCTAAATGTGCAAGGAATTTCTCTTGATGAGCAAAATCGAGCTGGTGAGATTTTCTTTTCTTTGCTTTAAGTCCCCAGCCTCACTTCAGACATGACAACATTTCTATTTCCATACGGGTAGTTAGGCGTTCTGTTGAGCAAGGAGTCCAACAGCAGCTGAATTTGCAACCTTTGAAAATGAGGCCACTGGACCACCTGAACTCAAACAGGAGTGTGTTTAATTTTCTTATTGTTGACCTGCAAAGTAGTGATTGCCCTGCAAATGAATGAATACATTCATAGAAATTAGTCCAATTAGATTGGACTAATTAGATTGAAGTCCAAAAAGTACATGTAAAAAATTTCTGCACCTGGAGCTCCTCTCGCTCTCTCTCTTTCTCTTTGTATTTATTTATCCTCACAAGGGTCGCAGGGCATCCTGGAGCCTATCTCAGCCGTCTTCGGGCAGTAGGCGGGGGACACCCTGAACCGGTTGGCAGCCAATCGCCGGGCGCACATAGACAAACACCCATCCATGCTCACATTCACAGGGACAATTTAGACTCGAGTGTTCAGCCATGCATGTTTTTGGAATGTGGGTGGGAACCGGAGTACCCGGAGAAAACCCACGTAGGCCCGGGGAGAACATGCAAACTCCACACTGGAAGGCCCCAGCTGGGATCGAGCCCACGACCTCTGCACTGTGAGGTCAACATGCTAACCACTGGAACCGCTGGCTATGCAGTTAAACTTCTAAACTTCTAAATACACACACACACACACACAAACACGTACAAATCGGCTTTAATTGGAGAGATGCACCCCGGCCGCCGTAATGATCATTATTCTTCTTTGTGTGTACACTTTACCCACCTTCAGCACTAAAGTTTGTCTGAGGAGGTTTCTGGACTTCCATGCTTTCACCCGTTGGTGAAGGCCCGGAGCGAGAGCCCCTTTCGCGGGCAAAGCTTCCGCTATTATCCCCTCGGATCTCATTGGTGAAACGCGGTACATTAACAGGGATGTTCTCAGGCACCACATGCACCATCGGCGGCCCAAGAGGCGGCGGCTCTTGTTTGCGATCATGCATCTTCATACAACTTTCTTCCAGAGCTCCGATCATCACTGACTGGTTGTTCACCATGGCCGAGAGGGCAGCGTATTTGGCCTCCAGTTCCTTGTAACGGGAAGACAGCCGCAGTGACTCAGCGGTGGCATTCAGGATGCGTGTCTCCAATTGAGCCAGCTCCAGTGAGTTGTCCCTCTTTCTGATGATTTCGTGCAGCAGCTGCATATAGAGCTGGGTCACCCTGGAATTCATATTCCTGCTTTCTTTCCTCAGCAGCTTCATCTCATTCACCAGGTTTCCGTCCACGTCCACCACCAGCTTCAGAGTCTCCATCTCCCGCCTTTGCTTTGACAGAAGGTCGCGCACTGCGGCCACATCAAGACGAGTCACTCGGTCCTTGTCGGGGACAGGACCTTTGGCTGCGCAGATGGGGCCTGTGATCTTCTGCTCGGGAACCAGGAAGGTGTAGGAGCACCTGTTGTTTTGTCCATTGGCCTCCGGAGCTCTCCGTGCCCGGGAGAGGACTTGGTTCTTGATGAGCGCTTCACTGTTGCTCCAGAGGAACAGACCAAACAAAGTCAACCAACTCCACATTCCAGGTCCCATTCTTTCACTCTTGATGTGTCACCATAAACAAGGATTTCTGTGAAGACATGGAGAAGTAAAGAACATTTTGCTTCAAGGTTTTATTACCTTATTGAAGGGAAATTCCATCCTGTCGCTCACATGTTTCTAATATGTGTGTGCCACTGAGCCCCGAGGACCCTGGCTGCTATTTATAACCTTCTTATAAGTATTCAGGCAGATTCCTTTTCATAAACGGCCTGATATTTTCCTAAACCAGCCGGGCACTTTCCCAATGCACCCATTATTGACTCTGCTAGACGCGACCGGTGGGTTTCCACTCGCACTGTTAGCGTGAAAGGCGAAAAAATCATTTGTGTGAGCAAAAATCTTCCCGTTAATTGCTAATGTCTGCTCTTGAATGCAAATGCGTTTTATGAACTCAAAATAATTGCAAAGGCAGTTATGTGAAAGTCAAACTGCAGCTCAATATGGTAAGAGACTTCGGTCTGTGTAATTAAAAAGCATCTTGGAAACGCAGGCCCTCTGGTTCACTTGTGGTTGAGTTTGAGACATGCCACCCACCCACCAAAAATTGTCAAGAATCATATTTTCGGTGCATTCGCTTGTGGGTTCTCTTTAATTACAGCCCTCGCCACATCAGTATCAGGTGTCCGGGTATGTGAAAGTGCTGGGATCTGTTTTTAATGCGTCGGGCCATTTGCCATGAACCTCTGCTTACCTGCGCTGGTTTGTGATGAGACTTCCCATGCTGATGGAAAATGAAAGTCAGTCTCAGACATTTATTGAGCTACTCAGACTCTGTTCAGTGTGTGTTATTCCATCTTGGCTGATGCTGATAAAAAATAAATAAATAAATAAAAGAATTTGTGTGAGGAAATTGATGGGTTTCAGAAGCAGCAAGGGGAGGAGGAATGACTGATTTACGAGTGCTGCGCGATTGAGTCAGCTTTTGGCAGGATTGCGTGTGTTCTTTGGTTCTTATTGGTTTTGACGGGCTATCAAATGGAGAAGAAACGCGTGATGTTCAAATATGTGAAAGTTAAAGATGTTTCCCTCCTTCAAATAAAAGCAGGCTTGGCTCCGAAAGTAGGGCCAATGGGCCTCCAGCTTTGAGCAGATCTTGGCCCTTCCAACGGTCCGCTTCCGTCCAAGAAGGCTGTCTGCTGTCTATATGAATTTAAAAACAAACGCAGAAAAACTTTTTGCTAGGTTGTTTTCCTAACCCACTTGCTGGATTGCTGTGGATGTTAAGCATTGAGTTATATCTTAATATGGTTGGGCCATTTTTTTGGACCCAGTTAATAGGTTTGGGTGGACTGAGGAGCCGAAACAGTTCGCCATTTTGTTATCTAGATTCCCAGCCCAGCCTGGATAAAAAGGGGTGTGTTGTGTTGGGAACAGCATCCTGTATGCCAAATACGCCGCGCGAGTGACTTGCTGTGGCGACTGCTGATAGGAGAAAGTTGGTTCTTCTTCATAGAAAACGTTGGGAGTAAAATTGTGATTTTTAACCACCGCTAAACTAATGACCTGGCAACCCATTTCTGGATTGGGATTGATTCAACGCAATAGCATGGGGAGTTGTTACCGCTTGTTGGATGAAAATCTTGATCCGTTGGGCCAGCTCAAATCCTCGAGCCAACGCACTGGCCTGTCATTGACTCATTGAACCCAGCGGTGGGCTACCTACTTCACCCAGTTTGGGGTTACGTTCAACCGGTGTTACCGCAGTAACCTTGAAAAAGTAACCCTGTTACCGATTACTTGCTTGTTAGGTACTTCATTGATGACTTGATATTCAAAATAACTAACAGACTGCAAGTTAATTTACAGTGAGCTGATACCGACGACTTAGCATAAAAATGAGACCCAGTTATGCCGCTTCATCGGAAGTGTATTTTTAACAGTGACATTTAAGAATAAAGAAGAAACAAAATCTAAAATAAAGACAGCCTTTTTATTTCACGGATTTATCTATGAATGTTGTAATGGCAAAACTCAACGGTGATAAGTTATTCTTTATAAATATAATGATTACAAATAGGGACCTGCTGCATTCTCACACTGTTGTGACATTCTCCTTAAGTATGAAAGCTATTCATGTTTTGTTTTTCTGCGTTATTGAAGCTACATGTCACTCTGTCGTCAGCACAGAGTGTGCGGCAAATTTAAATATGATCTTTTTTGGGGGCTTAAAAGAAACTCAAAATAGTTCATCTTGAAAATGCAAATCCCTCTTCTTCCTCCACTGGTGTTTATGGACACCTGAATCGACACTGCGCTGAAAACGGCGATGTCGCTCCCTCAGACGTGAATGTAAATCTGAATACTCCCACAATGCATTTCCTAATGTTCAAGCTGTAAATATCCGACTTTCCCTTTCTTATGTGTGTGTATAAAGTTATTTGTGATGTGACGCGAGTGAGTACCGCCGTGTTAGGAGGTTTTACTTCTTGTCAATTCTTTCTCACGGCCACATCTTGCACGTGGTCAACTGCAATTTGCATGTGAGGGTGAAAATTCCCACTTTCAGAAATTCTGATGTTACCTGTATGTGGACGTCAATACATTCTCCTGACGAATTATTTCCGATATCCGAAAAGTTAATCTCGTCTGAATACTTGTCTGGAAAAGTGACTGCGTTAAATTAGTCATTACGCAAAAATGGGCATATTCGGAGTAACGTATGACTGGCATCACTGGCTTTTTAACACGTGAGTGCAAAGGGATATGCACAATACTGCACGACCGACTTCTCAGTTGAACTCCGAACTAGTCCAACAAGGAATTACAACAAATGCCAAAAAAAGGGAGAAATAAATGAGCTCAAGACATGCAGACAGAAGGTTTGGTTGGATCATTCCTGTGGTCACCTCTTGATGCGTGCACGTAATGATGAGTCTGCACCACAGTTAATGGGAGAGATCCCAAAGCATTACGGAAGCTCAAACTGCTCCTAAGGAAGAATAATACTCCTTTGTCAGCGTCACTGGAAAAATATGCTTTCCTTTATGTCAAGTGTTTGTGCATGGTTTAAATCTCAACAATTTAGCCACAGTGGGAAAGGGTCTGCGCACGGATATACATTTGTAACAACTCCCCGTGGCCGTCATCTCTGGTAAACAATAATCCGCTTGTTCTCGGGCATCATTTGAGGGTAAGGAAAAGACAATTTATGGAAAAACGGCCCATATGTCAGGGCTCCGAAAGCCTTGGCACTGTCAGTCAGTTGATTTCACCCACAGGGTACTTTTCCCCCCCCGTCTTTCTGAAATCATCACTCGCTCCCCCGTCTGCCCGTCTCCGAATATGAATCTCACAAGGAGGCTGCGGCCTGACGGGAGCGACGGTGTTTATATAGTTTTCTTCACTCCGGGCCTGTGGATCTCATCAGCAACCCTAACCTACGCTGCCTCCTCGCTGTCATTCACGCCTGCAAGGCTTTCGAGGAGCCAGCTGCTTTCCTTTCCCGGTGCGAGACCTTTTTGCGCGATATCAATCCACCTATTGCAAATAAACATGCCATACTTTATAGGGTTTGTTGCTTCTGACCGCTGGCTGACTCCATCGAGCGCCCATGCTGATTGCCTCTGTTCAGTTCCAGCAAACATGGCACAAAATGTTACTTTCCGGAGAATCCTGTTTTTTACATCAAACTGCCTCGAGGTTATTGACTGTGCCAATTATCCCACGGCATCCCCCCCTACCCCGCCACTCTTAGAACAGACGGGTTTAATCAGAGTCTATTTGGGTCCTGAGAGATGACATATAAGCTTTGTGCATGCTGTTCACGATGAGGAGGTCTGACAGACAGAAAGAATGTGAAAAATAAATAAAAAGACGGTTCTTTCGACGGAGGCGTCTGACTTTTGAATGACTCGGTTCATAGCGGCCGCTGAGGATGTTGCCTACAGGAATTCTTTTTATTCTTTTCACACTACATTTAAGAATGACCTCTTACCTCTCCCGGTTGTCAGCGGACCAGCAGATGCTCGTTGGGGGATGCAGTTTAGGGTCTTAGCCGCGTTGAGTTGTCATAGCCTCCATGCTCTCCTCACGCTCCCTGAGTCTTTGCTCTCATTGACAATGAAGGGCCGCTCAGTCAACCTGGCCCGGTCGGAGAACACTAGAGGGTGGTCCATGCGCAAAAAGAGGGAGGCTGATGCTTTGGTTTGCTCAGTAGTCGCAGGAAAGACGAGGCTTGGCCCTGCCTTCTTGCACTGATGTCATGTCAAGTTTTGGAGAGCAGGAGCCACTCCTCCTTTTAAAAAAAAAGTTTGCCCACAATTAGAAAAAGGTGAAGAAAGAACAGAGTCAACTGTCTATGTAGACTATGAGTGGTGAGAACTCACACTTGAAAGTCAATGGAGATGACGACATTTCTGCCACTACACAATACCGCATATTCACTACACTATATTTCATACGTTCCTCCTCCTTCCTTTTTGTATGATTCTGACCAAATTGAATGCAGGACTTTAACAGTCCTGTATCTTGAGGATGATCATCACGGGTCTGTTTTGGATTTGTTTTGGCCATAAGTGGCATGTGTGCGCATCCTGTGGCGGCCCAAAATGCAATTGGCAGCTGAGTTAATGTGCTCGTGAGGACAATGAGTGGCAGGATTGAGGCAAGAAGAACGCCCCTCTTTGAGCTATATGTTTTGAAACGAGAAGGAGGCTCCAGCTTTGATGCATGGGGACGGCTCTGCACGGGGAGACCTACTTGATCGTGTGGGCGGACAGCTTTTGTTTATGATATTCGTGACAGGATGTTTTTATTTTTGTAGTGTGTGAGCGCATGAAGTGCGGGTGCTGGTGCATGACCGACAAAGGGGATGTGTTTGTTTATGTGTAAGGGTGATTGAGAATGAGCTTCACATGTTGAATGGATTCATGTTGATGTAAAGTAAAAGCAAATAAATGTAAGTCTGCGTGTGTTTATGTTTACATCTGACCATATGCATAGAGGAAATATTAGCGTCTGTGTGAGCATGATGTGTCACAGTGCTGGGGAAATGGTGGACACTCGGCAGACTTTTCACTTTGCACCTGTATAATAAAGTCAGAATTCTGAGACAAAGTCAGAATTCTGAGATAAAAGCCAGAATCTTGCCAACCTTGTTTTTTTTCTTCTTCTTTGGCCCTAATTCTCTTCTTGGTGCACGCTAATGTGGTTGTGGTTTTCAACCGTTGTTGCCCTGGCACCCCGCATTGTCCCCTGACCCACATGATCCACTTTTACAGGCCTTAAATTCAACAACTTCATATTTGTAAACATAACTACAAATGCTTATGTGTTGAAGGGGCATTTTCCCTGATGACTACGAAATACAAAAATGACCAAAAAAACCCCCACTAAGTCATGATTAGAGTATTTTTATGGGACAAAAACACTTAAGTTGTATAAATAAATCAATAAAATGAAACAGTCAGTGCGACAGTAGCATGCCTTCTTGCATCAATTTTATCCTTCTATTAACTCATTCACTACCAAAGACGTTTTTAAACGTCTTTTCAGACTTGGTCCAGAATTGGCTGGTACTGAATGAGTTAAACATCTCAAGAGATGTTACGGGTGTACCAGCGTGACTATGCATTTGTGCACATGTTGTTTGACACTTGGGATTGTTGCTGATTTGCCTTAGGACTGGGAGGTCCCCCAGATGCTGTTTGAGCTGTGCATTGCTCAGGTGTGCTGCAGCCCGGATGAGCTGTGCAGCAAGCGAGCAGTTGGCTCTCTGCTCCTCGCCTCGGCATCGAACTTCCCTCAGGAGATAGCTGACCAGCTACTGCACAAGATGGCCTCAAAAGGTCAGTCGGGAGAGGTTTATGAATGACTACCGCACTTGTTGTGCATTCATTTATACTAGCTTCATATTTATAATGACCCCTTTTCACAGCACTCAATATAATTCGTAAAGCATAAGACACATCAGGGTGCCATCAGTGCAACCAATGACCGACCGGTGTCATCCCAAATCTGTATCATGTAAGCTTTTTGTGGCGTTGCTTAGGTGAACACACTAATGGTGCTTTTGCACTTTTGCACAATACAACACGACAAATTTGATGAGGACAATTTTTCCACATTCTCTTTTAGCTGACAATAGATCAGTGGTTTGAAACATTTTTGTCTTGGACCACATCATCCCTCAGGAGGCTATTACTGCCAAAACCTACTGAATGTCTAAACGCGTCATCATATTATTGCAGAAACACAGTTGCCTGTTCATTTGATTGCAGACACTGTTTATGTATGTATATTTTTCACCCCCCCCAAAAAAAATTTATATTAGAAGCCAATGAATAATCATGGCAAGCAAACATGTCACGAAATACTGTCCAGTTTATGCGCAGAGGGGACATGGTGAAAATAAATGCTTGTAAAACTGGTTTAAGTGACGAAATAAAAAGAACAAATCTGTCTGGATTTTGTTATGTTATGCTGCACGTAGATGGAGTAAACTGCCAAGGTGCTTTTTCTCTCTTTATTTGGCTTTTAAATTCAATTCAATCTTTTGTTTGTAAATGTATTTAAATGTGTTCAATGTAGTTTATTTTGATAATTCCCCAGTAAGATACTTTTGTTCTCTTTGCTTTGCTTTTGAGTAGCTTCAGCTGTTTATAAATGTTTTTCGGGGTTGTGCTTTTGTTTGTGTGAAGCACATTGAGTTGTCTTGTGTATTAAATGGGCCTTGCCTTATCTAAAGTAGACTTACTTTATTTGCTATACTGAAACGGCCACATCAAACGATTTGGCGGGCTGTATCTAGCCCCCAGGCCCTGAGTTGGACACCAAGCTATAAAAAGATTGGAAACATTCGAACGCTTTTTGCTTATCTAGGAATACTGAACGACAAAACCATTGGGATTTTCCGGAACCACAAAAGGCTGCATTTGAGTCAAGCGTGCATGCGGCGCTGTCTGGTGTCTGCAGAGGCATTTCGACTGGCCATTTGCCCTCACCGGCTTCAAGAACTGGATGCATCATGGACTGCTGGCAACATCAGCGCCGCTAAAATCATTTCCAGCTTGGCGTCCAACCTGAAAAGTGCAGATCCAGCCTGCAGAAGTTGTCCCTGAACGGGCTGCGTCTTGCTAGGAGAAGATGGCGTTGGCATCAGCTCCCTGAAAGCTCTGCGGACGCTCGACGTCGTCAGCACTGACCTGACTGACGTCGTCTTACAAGATGTCTGCACACTCCCTCAGCTGGAGACCTTAGACATCACGCTCAGATGTTTGTTTGCCCATCGCCTTCAGCAGCTGGATATGACGGCAGCAAGTTTGCTGTCCGTGCTCAGTCAGTTTCACGCTATGAGACATTTGGACTTCTCAGACGACCGTTTGACAGCAGAGTACAGCGACAGGAGTTACCACAAGCAATTTACTCGGAGCAGCTAATCTGATGCATTTGACTCTCTTCCACGGTCATTACCGTTCCTCTTCGTTTGGATGACACGATCTACAGGAAGTAAATGTAAATGAACGATTAAAATTGGTTCACTATTCCAGAAAAACTCATGCGAATAGAGTCACTTAAATGTCGCCGTTTTGATTCCAATGAAAGTAAACAGCGGCACGGCCACAGTTAGTCCGTAATACTGAGCGGGACTTGCTTGAGTTTGTGCTACTGCAGGCTTCGGTCTGGCTTCCGGGTTCCGGAACTTCCGTTGTTATGAATCGATTGTTAATGTAATGTCGTAGTTGAAATTTTAATGCATAGGTTTTTATTCCGGGTGAGGGAATTTCTGCTTGACAGAAGTCAGTAGGTGGGCATACTTACTGTATATATTTCGATTTGTGCCCTTCTCAATGGTATGGGGCTCTATTCTACAAATTTAATGACTATGCTCAGTGCATTTTCTTTTTGATTGACAATAGTGCTGTGCGTGTGTTTAGGTAACGGGAGAGGCTAATGAGAAGCAGTTGTGCGAGGCCCTGAGAAGGTACAGAGACAGAGTGTGTTTCACCCAAGAGGCCCTCTTCCATCTCTACGATTGTATCGCCAACTTGGACGGACCACAATCAGAAATGCTGGAGGTGATGTAGACCCGTTCATTCCCATCGCTTCCTGCTCTGGTAGTCACTGGAAGTCAACATACCTTTATAAATGAGTCATCTTCGTGAACGTAGAATGACGTTTTACTTGAGGCCATCTTAGTTATCAGCTAGCCACAATATGTACACTTGCGAATTTCAAGCTTTTGATCAAAATATTGTATTTCAAAATTTCCTTATACCATACGCAATTTTTACTGCCAGCCAGGGATTGAGTGCCTCTTGGCCATGACAATGTCCACGCCTATTGTTGTGTTTGTTGTTCATCTAGAATTTTAGTGCATCATCCTCTGGGCTGTTTCTAATGTTGCGATACGTTACACAAAATTACACTTGAGTGGCTAAAGCACTGAGCTAACCAACAACATTGTGATGCGAGCCAGATACTTCTCAATGCACTGACCAAAGCACACATGATTACTTGTATCTATCTTCTATCTCATCGTCTACTTCTCCCTCATACTCATTTGTTAGCTAACAGCCAGTCAGAGTGATCATTTGTCACCGATGGCCGGTATCATTTTGCATTCTTCGACCGATGGCCAATTCATTCCAATCATATTTAAAAAGCAGAATAACACAAAACCCTCTTAATCCTTCTCAAATCTAAATGTTTCTTTTAACTCATTTCACATTGTGGGCCCCAGTAGATGTAAAGTGGGCCGGACCATAAAAATTATAATATACTCTGGTATAAATAACCAAAATAATGTATTTCCTTTGTTTTGGTCTAAATAAGCACAGGAACATTGGGAAAATGTTCACATTGAATGAACATATTTTTTACAAACCATTTCATGAAGCTCCTTTGATTTCCTTAGGCAAATGTGCAATTTACTTTTCTCATTCACATATATTTATTGCAACTGATTCCACTGATTGTACAAAAGGCACACAACTTTAACAAGTAATTGGTATTGAAAAATATAGTCATGCACTTTAAGATTAAACAAGATTTATAAAGAAAGGATTTTTTAAACCATTTACATGTGCATAAAAAATCTAAATGTAATCCTCGCCTACAACTTTCAAACTAAGGAGAGTGCTGTTAGATGTGTAAAGAATGAAGTTTTCACATGTCCCTGATAGCGTCTGCTGTGTCTGGTTCCCTCGGAGACAGACTGAGGCTGCTGTTGTCTTATTTGTTGATCAAAACAGTATGTCCCCCAGCGGACACTCCACGAATTGCGCCTTATTAAAATATTCATTCACTGTCTTTTATGCATTTTGTTTCACTTTCAAATTATCCTGCGGGCCTGATCAAACACCCTTGGGGACCGGTTCCGGACTGCGGGCCGTATGTTTAACACCCCAGATTTAGGTCATTCCTGCTTCTACTACGAATGTGCTGGCCAACATTGGTATATGTATGCATTTTTTTTTTCATTTCATGAAACCACGACTGTGGATGATATGATAAAAAATTATTTCTTAGCCATGTTGTTTGCATGGTATGTTGTGAAAGTACCGGTAAGCAACTTTTTGAAATCAAGAGTAAAAGCAATACATGCTTTTACTTGAGTTACTCTTACTTACTCTTGAGTCAAACACAATTTTTTTTTACCACAATGGGGTTATTTTTCACCCAAAAGGTTTTATGTAATAGGATTGCATCTTTTGTCATGCAAAAGCCATCCAAAGCACAAACTATTCAAGTCAGTTCAATTCAAAGAAACAGCACTGGTAAATTGTAAGCAACATTAAACCGATTTATAACTGGTGGGCCTCACTCCTAAATGTCAATTTGATACGTATCTCAATAGATGGGCTCCGTGGCGCGATACCCTTCAGTGACGGTACTTTTAAAAATTCAATTTGGGTTATGTTCCTCAAAATCGATTTTCTGGGTCTTTCAATGTTATCTCAGTGCACTCAATGGCAAACATGATCCTGCTTTCCGATGTAATCCTCCTCATACAGCTCTCGCGCCGATTTTGGAGATGTTCCTAATGGTGCGGGTGGCTGGCGTCACCTCTGTCTTTACGTTTAGGACATTCCGCCCATTTTGCCACCTTCTTCAGACACATCAACCCACGGGGGTGCGTGCAACTGGCTGTGTGGGCCATTAATTTAATCATCACACAAAACTGTAGGTTTCGTCTTGCTGGATGAACTGACTTTAGCTTTCCTTGTAATGCTGCTTGTTTTTTCTTCCTCGTTGAGCATAAATAAGCCTTAGGGCCTTACACGTCTACATGAGATAGATACCGATTCACATGAGGAATATTTCCGAGGTGGGCGGCTGTCAGTCAATGCAAACCTATCTCACCCGCCCTTTGGATTGTGAATGTGTGTGCCGGGATTGTAACATGCAATAAAACCAAAGCATAAATAGTTGATGTGGGCCCACATTTTGTGGAGAGAGGCGAGTCGGGGAGGTGTGAGTCAGTGAGAGAGAGCGAGAGAGGGGTCGGGGGGGAGAGATGGCTCTTGATACAGTATATTAGATGAATTGCATAAATAGATGTATAGCTGTATTTTATGTAATAAAATAATTTTGATACATAAATTCTTTAAAAAAAATTTAAGTGAAAGTGTGCGTAGTTTGGAGGTCAAATTGGTTGACTACAGCAACTGAGCCCGACCCCAAATAAACATTTTGAACGCTTCGCGCCTGTTCTCTCAAATAGCCACTAGAGGGTGCTTGAGTTCTTTATCTTCACGGCTGAGGCTGCGAAATGGTCACAGGTTAAATGTCAAGTTAATTCACAAGGCAATTTTAAGAACAACCGCAGCTTAGACTAAGTGCTGTGCATCAATACAAAATAAAAATTCGAAAGTAATACAATTAAACTTATTCTAATTCAAAAACAAAGACAATAACAACTCAACTTTATTTTCAAGACATCTGAATCTAAAGTGCAACAATCAGAGCTATAACTGCCAAGAGAGATACGTTTTGGAATGTACAAATGCATGCACAAATTGTGAAGCAACCAACAGGGAAAAATAAAACACTTTTCTGAGGGACATTCTAGTTCAAGTTGATGCCAAAGATGTGACAGCAGTCTACGCTCAAATTGGATTACTTCATATGAAATTGCATTTCTGATGTAAAAATGTAAACTCATAGCTGACTTGAAGGTCCAAGTCATATTTAAATATAAAACTGCCACATTTGTATTCACTTTCATACTCAGAATTTAGATTTAACCAAATCCACTTAATATGTTAACGAAAGAGCTTTGGGCAGATTTCCTTCTTTGGCTTTCTGGTTGTCGACTGGCACTGTTTAAGCTGCAGGCTTAGCTGGCTGCTGACATCACACTCATATCACTCTGATCATCTCCCTGGCATTTAAAAAAATAAAAAAGCACAATCATACTTCCCAAAATGGCAACATTTTCTTTGAAATGATAGAATAAAGACAGAAATAGCGATGTCACAAGACAACTGTCAAAAATACCTAGAGGAAAAATAAACAAAGCCTGAGGGGTGGCTAAAAAGAGACCGGCTCCAGATAAGAGGAATAAATGTAGTCAAAATATACGTAAGAGTATTTCAGGCTCGGCACTGTGAATAAAAATATAGCAGCACAATTCACCAAGTCTACATGTCTGTCTTGGTCCCTTCGAATTGCAGCTTATGGATTTTCATTATCTCACTTGTGCAGATGCCTCTGTCGGATCAGCAATACATGTGAACCTGTCTGGGCACCACCAATGCCCATTCTTGCCATTGTTATTGTGGAGTATTTTTCAGTGCGCAGAAGGACACACCATATCCTTTGAAATGACTTTGGGAAGAGGCACAGAGCCGGCAGGGCCGTCGGCCTCTGTGCAGACACAGGAAAGCATCAGCAACATCCGCCGTTCTGCCAAGCCACTTCCTGTTGTCTGTCAATCATCATCACAGAGGACAGCTAATAGACGTATAACAGGCACTACAAAGTGTAGCACAGGAACAGAATCGAAGGCCTTCTCTCCTGGCCCGAACACAATTAGAAGCACTGGCCAACATTTACACTTGAAAGGGCAATTCATATACAATTCACAGTGTGTGTCTTGGCTGCATCGCTTACAGTTTTTGACTTTTTTGCTGTCCAATAAGATTTCAGTTTCTATGTGTTACCGTGTAAATGTACTGTATAGTCTGCCCAAAACCTTCACAATCCTGAGCGCTGGTGTCGCGCATATACACAGTGTATATATTTTTTAGCCTATTTTATTTTAAATAGAAACTCTGCGCCTTCTCAAAGGTTCATAGTGATGTCTTTAATTTTCCAGCATCTGATTGGTTCAGCTAAATGGCCTCTTTACCTCTCTGATTGGTTACACTTCCCATGTACAACAAAGATTGATTTACAGGCAATGACGACGTTGAACGAGATTAAAAATTTTTTTAAAATTAAGGTGCACTTTTTAAGAATAATGACATTTCAAGGCAGGTTCAACCAAATATCGTTGCTGGCTGGCTTGTTTTGACCACGCGTAAATGGATTTGTGGGCCACTGTCAGAGCAGTATGTATGAGCACTAAAGCTAGCTATCACAGACAGGCAGGACCAAAGAAAGTAGGTCTGACGTGTCTGCATGCATCAGCACCTCTGGTGAGTACGATATATTTAATTCAAAATTTATGTGTAGATAAATTGGAGTCATTTGGAGGTGATGTCATGGAAGACAAAGCATTCCTTTCGTAAAAATGGTATCTTCATCTTCAAATATGTGAAATGCCCCTGTCTTTTCTTTGGTACCACACGAAGTTATGTTGCATTTTTTTTGTAGATTATTTTGCGAGCTGCATGGTGTTTTTTAGAGATTAGGTCACTTAAATCCCCACTAAAGGCCCAGAGCCAAAATTTCCCACCGCCTGCCAGTGGAACAAATGGTATACAAACTGGAAATACTGTATTATTTAACAATAACAATAGAAACAAATAAAAAAAGTAACAAGTCTTGACTGTAAACAGCAAGTTGAATACAAAAGGAAACGCCATACAAAGTTGGCATGTTTGCCAGTGTCTGACTAAGCATTTTATATAACTTGTGCTCATGCTAATTTGATGCTGACATGTCTTATGCAGCAGTGATTATAAGTGACTTATTTTTCAACAACCGGAATGCAGGCTCCCGTTTCCTCATCCCCCATGTCTAAATTTGTAAATCATTCTGCTCCTCGATGAGACGGATTTGTGTAGCTGTAACCCTGTTGTGTGTATGTGTGCGCGTGTGTGTGTGTGTGTGAAGTCGATGAAATGGCCTATTATGGCGAGTTAGAGACGCTCATACTTGATGTCACATCTCCCATCAGCAAGCGACATGCCTTGAGTTCAATAAATCCACACTAGTGTGCAGAAGCATAAACAGCCACTGGCTGGGAAATTTCTACATTGGATAGCATTTGTCCACGTACGAAAGCGACCATGGCCAGACAGATCAGTTCGGACTGTATGTAGTGACCCCTAGGTTCGCATGCATGCATGGATGGATGGACTTGGTAATAGCCACATCAGTTTTTTTACAGTGCAGTAGATCATTATTTCATGAGAAAATACTTTGATATCAAGCGTTATACTGAATATATTGAATGCTGCTTAGTGTGTTTGTTCCAGGAAGTATCCATTCGTGAGCGCCGGTAAGTCTGACACCAGGGAGTTGAAACTGGAGAACCTGCCTGCAACTAAGTCACTGTGTATCTCAATGACCGCTCGCCTTTTCAAATAGCATTCAAATGGGGCCATAAAAGAAAATGCCGGTATCTAATAGTGCCGCTTAATCACCCGGAGGTACTGAAGGTCAAGACCAGGAAGGGTCATTAAACTAGTATGCTTCTCAGTATGGTTTAGGTTTAGACATATTGGTGTCACCTTGCAGCTGTTTGATTTTTTTTTTTTTTTTTACGGTCTCGTCACAGCTAGCACACTGACCATAAAGCTCTTTCTATAATTCAACAGGCCATCATTCTTATTATATTTTTATACAGTCTCCTCCATTGCCGGTTCCGGTTTCACAGTCCAATTTATTTCTTTTCTTTTGCGGTTGACATAACAATTTTGTTCTGCCTCCTCTTTATTTTGGGTGTAATTTGACCGTCGACTACTATATAGCAGCACACTTTGACGTTTGACAGAGTACATTTGAAAGAGTGAAAACAGGAAGTAGTATTTCAAGCTCAGACCGTTTTTTTGAATAAGCTTTTTACAAATTATTTGGATTTTTATTTTCTTTATTTTTTGGTGACGATCTTGTCTATTATGGTTTCTGTTGAACAATGTACGATGCTAACATATTATGTACATTTGGAGAAAAAAAAGTTTTCTGAAGATTAGTGAATGTAAAAATCATGCTTTTTATGCCCATAGAAAGCAACAGCATGATTATGGATTTATGTTGTGAGATATGTTTGTTAGTTTAAAAAAAACTGTCAACAACTGGAGGGATGGACTGTTTTTGCACACTGTACAATATTTTTGTACAATTAAGCTGTCCACTGTCGTAACCGCTGTCCCTGAAAGGGTTAAACACTTTTTAAAAAGTGTTGTGAATGCAATAAGAACACGCCTAGGGAGTATTTAAAAGGGGTATTTCTATCTTGTGTATTTCTCTTCATGCAGGCATGGTCTGGGTTTACTGTATACTTATTTAATATTTTATTTTTGTGTATCGAAAATATGTACAGTATTTTCTCAATTTTCACAGCGTGTCTTTGATGAACCAAAAGTTTACAAATGCATACAAAATAACCAATTAGCTTGGGCTCAACAACAGTGACAACAAACAATACAGAATCTGATATTTGAATTATCGTTTGCCAAACTAAGATTGCTTTTCAATTTGATTATTTATTTGATCATTTTGATTTGATTTAATGTGAATGAGAAACCGCTGCCAGAAAGTCAGCCGAGTGATGCTAGCCATGCCCTGCGATTGGCTGGCAACCGATTCAGGGTGCCCCCCGCCTACTGCCCGGAGACAGCTGGGATAGGCTCCGGCACCCCACGCGACCCTCGTGAGGATCAAGCGGTACGGAAAATGAATGAATGAATGAATGAATGATGCTAGCCACTATCAGGTTGGGAAAACGCACACCAACATTGGGTAAATGAGTTCACTCAGCAAATGCTTTTTAATAAATCAATGAACGTCACGGATCAGTTTTGCATAATAAAAGACAACAGCTTTGAGTTAGCGCTTGTTACAGCAAACTGTATTGTATTAGCAATTCATTTCATCAGTTGCTTCATCTTAAAGATGATGTGCCGCCTCTTTTAAGAGACGATTAACAGGTCAAGGATACATAGAGATGAAGTTTGCCTGTGGCTTATTACATAACAATGAATGTTTGGGTTTTTTTTAACCATCATACAAGTGACTTTTTATTTTTTTAAACCGTCACTGCAGTGATACCCTCAACACTTATGTACCCTTAACACTTGACTTTTACTACTTGAGAATTTATTTGTAACTTTAGTAACCTCGAAACTGTATGAATAGTTACACAAGTGTCGCGATATTTAGCCCTGTAGTGAAATTGACTTCTGCTGAACTTCTGTCAACATTTGCAATGTAGTACCCATCAAACACTCAAATGATGAGTAATTACATGTGAAAAAAAAATATTTCGGTTGTTTGCTAACCCACTCGCTAGATAGCTGGCGAGTTTGAGCAGATGAGCTTACTTATACCCCAAGATTGGGTTAATTCCTTTGACCCACCAGATTGGATTGAAGATCCTGTTCTAGGCTGTCTGATCACTATTTTTGAGAGTTTTCTTGTGTCCTAAAGTTGAAGTAATTTGAATGTGACATTCTTTGAAAACAGGATTCCAATTGCGCTCGAGCCAGACAGCCCACCCTCAAAAAGTGAGTAGGTGTGCGTAAGCAAGGGCATCTTGTGTATAAACGGTGACAAAACAACATGCGATAGAGTTGCTGGCAGAGGAAAGTGGCTTCTTCTCCTTAGAAAATGTTGCTAATAAATTTAGCTAGCCATATTAGCTAACCTGGTAACCCATTTCCTGGTTCCTGTACCGCATCAGAATGGGTAGGTTTTTTTTTTATCCAAATCTTGACCTTACATGCTGGGTCAAATCTTCAACCCAATACACTGGGTAGAAATAACCCAACATTGGCTTGGTTCTTTTTGGACCCAGCACTGGGTCAGCATTTTCACCCAATTTGGGTTACTTTTGACCCAGTAATTTTAAGAATGCAGCATACTCCCAACAACAGCGTTGTATCTGTCTATGAAAATCGGGCCCACCGTCTTCACAGTTATCCTGACTGACCTCTTGACCCAGTCAAACGAGACAAGAATAAGTCATGCTTTTCATACATGGTCCACCATAACCTCCATTATGTGCTTGGAGCCGGTTCCATCTCTCTTATGAGAGTTCAATGTAGAAGGACATCCCGGAAATCCTGGAAGCAAACGGGAGGCACTATGAGAATCCAAAGTGCCCAAGGTGAAGCGGACACCTAAACAGTGTGTTTTAACAAAATGTTCTCATGGTCACTCGTGGCCCGTGTGGGCCGCCCTGACTCCGTGGCCACTTCCTCTTCATCGTCCAGTTCCAGCTGCTCATCTTCCTTCTTTATGTAGCGCTCGTAAAGCACCATGATGACCCCCATGAACCAGGCCAACACGGTGCCGGCAGCGAAAATGACAAAGCCGATGATGACGAAGAAAAGATAGTCCCAGGAACCTAAAGTGTGGTGGCACAATGTCCGTAGTTCCAGGCCCACCTCGCCGAGACGACGGCCCTCCAGGTTGTCTGGGGAACCGCACACGGTCTGGCCCTCATCTGTGACACACACACAATAAATCGGCATCAGATGGCATAATTGCACTGGATTTCCATTAGACTATTGGACGTGAAGAAGTGGCAAACATGATAAATAAGGTCACCGAAATGCAGGGCCACAACCAAAAATGTCATGTACATCTGAAACATGTCAATAGCGCAAAGCATTTAAATGAAAAATAATGGATGGATGTCGTACTCACCAGGCATGGTGATTAGGTCATGTGTACAAATATCTGCAGACTACAGCTGTAACCATCACATCTTTCTAGAATCGATTATCCAATCGATTATTCTATTATTATGAGCGGAGCGCCGTCTGCCTATTGCAGCACACTGCATCAGTTTTTTTCTTTTTAGTTTGCAAAGACTTAAATGAACCAGAATGATATGTCCTCGGCGGCCCGGTAGTCTAGTGATTAGCACGTCGGGTTCACAGTGCAGAGGTACCGGGTTCGATTCAAGCTCCGGCCTCCCTGTGTGGAGTTTGCATGTTCTCCCCGGGTCTGCGTGGGTTTTCTCCGGGTGCTCCGGTTTCCTCCCACATTTCAAAAACATGCATGGCAGGCCGATTGGACGCTCTAAATTGTCCCTAGGTGTGAGTGTGGTCGTGGATGGTTGTTCGTCTCTGTGTGCCCTGCGATTGGCTGGCAACTCATTCATTGCCTTGACCAACCTATCAGAGGACAGAAACATGATTTTATTGAGGGTCACCAGCAAATTTTAAATTGGATTGGTGAAAGAAACGGCGGCCCGGTAGTCCAGTGGTTAGCACGTGGGCTTCACAGTGCAGAGGTACCGGGTTCGATTCCAGCTCCGGCCTCCCTGTGTGGAGTTTGCATGTTCTCCCCGGGCCTGCGTGGGTTTTCTCCGGGTGCTCCGGTTTCCTCCCACATTCCAAAAAATATGCATGGCAGGCTGATTGCACACTCTAAATTGTCCCTAGGTGTGAGTGTGAGCGTGGATGGTTGTTCGTCTATGTGTGCCCTGCGATTGGCTGGCAACCGATTCAGGGTGTCCCCCGCCTACTGCCCGGAGACGGCTGGGATGGGCTCCAGCACCCCCCGCGACCCTAGTGAGGATCAAGCGGTACGGAAGATGGATGAATGAATGGTGAAAGAAACAATCCCATCGTTTATTGTTCAAGCTACATTTTCTGATTCTGAAGGCCCTGGGTAGATTAAATGGACATGGCAACACAGAAGCTGAAATCTGATTGGACAAAAAGTCCAACGTCCACGTACAGTACTGGAAGCAGTGCAGCCAGGTGAAATGCAATGGACTGAAAATAATACACTATTGGGAATATATTAATCCAGTTTCATGGAAAAGATATTAGAATGTATCTTGCAAATGTGGATCGTGCTTCTCATTATGTTTTGGTCAGGAGAGAAGACCTCACTGACCCAAACATTCTGCCACTGCCAAAATGTGAGAAACGTCTCTCAGTAGGAAGCAGTACAGTCCATCCACTGAAACTGAACGTTTGATCCCACCCCTAGATTGGATCACATCATTTAGATCACGCAGATGGTCATTATGTTGCAGCTGGAGGGTCCACATTCATAACCAACTCTTTTGTCACTGGAAATGGGGGCGCCGGCAAAAGCAGTTTGGAACACACAAATCTCCTCCTCGGCTAATCAGCATAATCGGAAGTTTGCGTGAGTGTCGTAATGAAATTGCGATGAAAGCGATAGCAGCATGCGTGCAGCAAGATGGTGACTTTCAGCACCATTTGATTGTGGCTTATTCCAGAACAGCCGCAAAGATCTCAGAGGAAAGAAACATGACTTTGGCAGAAAATGCTTAGTTCTCTCTGTTCCTGTGAACCATAAATAGCATCCCAGATGCCTTCAAGTTTAACCCAAGAGCTTGATAAATAATTCAAAGGGTGACGTATTCTTTTGCATCGAACATATTCACTCAGCCCCATCGTTCATGTGCAGCGGCTACACGTGCTTAGCCATGGAACTAACGAAAAGACACAAACTTCAACGTAATGCTATCTTCACGCGGCATTAAATTACCAAGAAAAAAAAACCCACACGTTGAATTATTCAAACCTGTTTCTTCTTCACGGGCTTCTCTGTGCATGTGCACGAAACCAGTGAACAAAAGGGAAAAACTCGAAGCTAATAGTCAAATTCCTTGGCTTTCAATAAATGAAGGGATATATTTTTCCAAGGCCTACCAGTCAATTTTAAACACGTCTGTTTTGCTCGACGGCGCTTCAAAAGAGAAGCCTCCTTCGAGAAAATAATCCTTAACGCCGGGTTTTTCTCTTCAGTCCGCATGAAACGGGAGAAGCACACAATAATACTTATGAATGGATTCTTTTTTATTTTTTTTCCTCCACCGACTTAGTTTCTTGGAGGGAATTCCCAACGGGAGTGATCCAAAGACTATTCTGCGTTCTATGACCCTCGATCTGCCAAAACAACCCTGAAGATAAACAAGCTCACATTTTACTGGAGTCGTTCACTGTAAAAGCGAACAAACGTCGAATTGGACTAGAGGAAGCATTGTTTACTTCTTTCAAAATTGCAGCTTAACCCACAATAATACCCCAGCTGTCTAAGAGCACACCAAATCCAATGCTCCAAAGGCCCTACACTTCACAAACTAAAAACAACAAAGATGAATTATCGGGAAAAAAATAATTGAAGGCATTCCGTCAGCACAAAGCCTTTTTTGTCAACCATGTCTGTCCTTGCACAGTTTTCCTATGTCTGTACACGTGTCTTGCAGGGAGGTGGGGGGAATAAACCTTTCTGGCCCCCATAACATCACTCCTTCTTACAAAAAAAAAAAATCAAGCAAATCGTATTAAAGAGGCATCGTCAGACAGACGTGTCCTTCCCTTGCTGGCGGCTGTTGTGACGAGAGACTCGACTCCAAATTAAGTTAGACAAAAGGCAGTGAGCTGCACGGAAATAGGGCAGCTCTTTCAGGACTCGTTTTGGACTTGGCCTAAGCTGCGGGTATTGAGCGTTTGTAGATGTTTATGCGTGTACGGGAGAGAGAGAGAGAGAGAGAAGCACGGGACATTTTTTTTTTTAAGCGTGAGCGCGGCGGCTGCATGATGGTGCTAGAATTATGACTGGCTTCTTTACTCACTATAAATAGCAGCTGCCCTTTTACGCAGTCAACACATGCACAGTAGTTCCAAATCAAACGAAGAGCGAAATAATCGAGATGATAAGGAATCAAATTCAAATCAACATCACGATTGAAATGCAATTGTCAAATTGCAAAGGCTGTCATTTATGAGTGTGGGCGCGCGCTCTGCTTCATTTAGCTCGGTCAGTAGTGTTAACGTTTAACGATATATTCACACCGTCACTGAATGGGAACTGATCCCGCGCTGCACGCTCACAAGTCAGGCGAGTTTAACGCGACACCATCAGTGATGCAAGTGGAATTGATATCTATAAAATTCATTTTTTATAGTGTTCCCTCGTCACGGGTTGATTATGGCGTCTTCACTCTGTCGCGTCTTTTTTTTTTTCTTATTTCTAACCAGTCTAAAAATGTCACATTTTGAGGGCGAATTTGTTTTACAAAAACGAAGACCACTAATATATGTACACTCACAATGCACTGCTTCACTCACACCCCTAGGAAACTCAGAACGCTGATCAAATGTGCCGTTTGGCTATTCAGAGTGCCCCCCCACCCCCCAATTCCAAAAAATGGAGTATGAGGGTCCAGTGTGTCAGGCAATATGAGCAAAGTCAATTTGAAGCACGTGTGGCTGATTATCGGCTGTGTTCAGAAACGAATCTGAGCAGAGCACGATCTGCCTCCCTTGCAACACACGACATAAGTTTTTCTTTTTACTTTAAAATGGCTTACCATCATCAGAATCCTACATCACAGTGAAGCCAAAGGTACATCCCGGTGGGATAGTGTAACTCTTTGGTGCAGTAAATGCTTGTTGTGGAAGTGGGAGTTGCGGAAAAAATCCCGTATTAAATCGTAATTGTTGAACGCCCCCCCCCCCGACACACACAATTATTATAATATTTTTTTTTAATTGTTCAGCACTACAAAACAAGACCCATTTGACGGTCATACTGATAGTCAAGTGTCATCATGTGTCGTAAAAGCTAATGACATTCAGCCTGAATCAGCTGAACCGAACTGGCATTGATTACGAGATGGAACATTGATTCTCGGTAACACAGATTGCAAATACGACTTAATGAGCACAGTTGCAAGGACCACGTGACCTTTCTGCCCCTGCACCTGCTTTTATCCGGGGCTCGTATTGGATGCAATGTCAACATGCTCCAGTTCTATCGCTTGCATATCTTTGCAGAGAATTTGCAGAGCTCAGCGAGCTGTACGGAGTGGACTTGTTTGTGTTGGATAAACATACACACTTGTACATGCCAATAATATCTCCCTCCATTTAAAATGTTCAGATCCGATACGCGCCATGTCAAATGTTGTAGCTGCATGTACAAATGTATGACTGATCTGTGGTGATTGTTCCAGTGAGAGAAGTCAAACTTTGCCTACATTACAGACCAGCGACGCTAAAATGATTCACCCTCACGTCAAATTGTATTGGGTCACCACAACTGTCAAAGATGTTGTGACGCCTTCGGCTATTTAACTGAGGGTAAAACGTACGCACATATTTTTAACTACAGTTTAAATCTGCCCGGTCTCATCAATAATTGTTCAATGAGACATTAGCAACAAATCATGCTGTGAAATGGAGCTTGTATCATATATGACATATTTCTGCTGCCGTGAAGTGAAGGCTTCTGCTACAACGCTAACTTGAACGGAATAAGCCATACAAAGAGGGTGGATGGATGGAAAATTAATGAAATGACATTTGACATTTTAACTCATTCAGTACCAGCCAATTCTGGACCAAATCTGAAAAGACGTTTAAAAACGTCTTTGGGAATGAATGAGTTAAGAGGTGTAAATATGTATGCATCGTTTGTTGTACCGTGAGCCGATATGTACTTTAAACAGGTTTGAAGTAGGTAAAGCCTGCGGATGTATTGCTTGTAACGAAAGGGGGCATAGCACAAGTATTTCAGGGGTTTAAATCTCCAAACTTTGAATGACGTAAATGCATTTGTGGCGGACAAATCAGCAGATATGTTTTCACAACCTGATAAAATGATGGCATTAAAGAAAACAAAGTGGAACCTTGGAACTTGAAGCCCTCCAAGTGGACCCACAGACAGAGTTCCTCGCTGCCGCACTCGCAGCTCCACGGGTTGCCACTGAGGCCCACCGAGCGCAGGGCAGGTAGTGAAATCAAGGAGCTGATGTTAAGCACCGTTAAGTTGTTCCGGCTCACGTCGAGCACCTGAAGGGCCAGGTTTTCTGCAAAGGCGTCCTGGTGGATCTCCCACAGAAACGGGTTGTCCGTCATCCTCAGCATGACCAAACTTTCCAGCGGGACGAAAGTCCTGTCCTCGATCCGGGCGAGGCTGTTGAAGGAGAGGTCAAGGTACGCCAACTTCCTGAGATTCCCAAATGTGGACTGGGAGATCTCAATCAAGGAATTGTTGCTGCAGTCCAAGTAGACGAGATCTGAGAGGTAGTTGAGCGTGAGCGGCGGCAATTCCGCGATCAAGTTGTTGGAGATGATGAGCTGCCGGGTGGCCAGCGGCAGGTCCGCGGGGAAGTCGCTCAAATGCTGCCCGGCGCATTGAACCACCAGCTGCTCGTCGCACACGCACCGGTCCGGGCAGCCCGACGACAGCAGCGGGGAGGTAATCGCCTCCGTGCAAAGCAGGAGCGCAACGATGATCACCAGCGCGCTGGGCTGCGGGGCAAGACGCATGACACCGCCGAGGGCTTCATCCAGCCCACTCGGAGCGATCCGCGCACGCTCACATTCTTCATGGACCTTCGGCGGACGATCGTTAATAGCGCGAGGATTGTTTCCACAGAGGTCAGCGGAGACGGTTGCCCTTGGCGCCTCTCTTGCGCGTAATGTTTCAGCTCATCATGTCAGCTGGTCCTGATCCCGATCCAGCGTGGATCCGATGAGATCACACTGGTTGGCATACCTCGTGGGTATATGACGGTGCAGGGTTTCCTTCACGCTCCCACTGAGCTGGCGACGTGCGCTTGTGCTACCCCGCCGCTCGTGGTGTGCGCGGTCAATCGTCGCGTTTGGCTGTGGCATTCTCTCGCCTTCCCAAAGCCAACTCCGCCGAGGGGTGGGGGTGGGGGTGTGGGGGGGGGGGTGTCTCCACGCTGAGGGGGTTGAAGCACCGGGCAGCGGCTGCGACTGCAAAACCAAAATATTCCGTGTAATCCAATGCATTCGCGTGTGTTTGCTTGCATGACCTATTTGCTCCAGCAACTCGCGCTGGCTTCTCCACGTGCCTCCCGAGCGCGCATGTGTGCGCCAGATGCTCACGTTGATTGATCATGATTCACGCACGATCGTTGTGCATAATGTGTTTGTGTGCTGCAGGTGTGTGACCAAGTGTGCGGCAGCATCACATCACATATCTCAAAAACAAGAAGGTCTGTTTGGAGCCACAATTGCTGGTGAAATTAAAAAAAAAAAAAAAAAAAGAGGCTGTCATCGCTTTGTGCAGTGATTCCCAATCACTGTGATGCATAAAAATGTCCAATTTAATTTAATTGGTATTGAAAGTATCTATTTACTATTATGTATCTATATACAGAGGTGGATCATTTAACCCTTTCAAGGACAGCGGTCACAGTGGACAGTTTATCATGTTATCGGGTTACAGCAGGGGTCGGCAACCCAAAATGTTGAAAGAGCCATATACTGCAGGACAAAAAAAAAACAAATATGTCTGGAGCCGCAAAAAAAGAAAAGCCTTCTAGAAAACTTACAATGAAGGTAACTGTACATTCTGTATGTATGTAGGAGACTGGACTGTCTCAGAATTGGTTATGTTATTCATTCCTTTGCTGTGATAGAATTTATTTACTGATTTCTTCGCTCGATTTTTTTTGTTTTGGTGCATTATTTTCGCTTTTCTTAGTGTCATTGAAGTGATCATTAAGTTCCGTTTTTCGGAGGCTGTCTTTGAACACCTCTCGAGTAGAACGAGAAGAGAGAAGGCGCGGAGTCGAACGCAGACGTGTCTGTGTTTGTCCAGACTTTTAAAAGCATAAAGTGTACGTTTTTAAAAAACAACACCACAGCTCTCCTTTTTTTCAGAGCTGCAACATTTATCTATATCTATTTGAGCTATATTAGCCTACTATCAAAATCTTTTTCCATTTTCAAACATTTTTTTATCAAGCTCCAGGGAGCCACTAGATGTCACTAAAGAGCAGCATGCGGCTCTGGAGCCGCGTGTTGCCGACCCCCGGGTTACAGGGTACGTGAAAGGGTTAAATGATAAAGGAGACCACCGTTTTTCACCAGCTCTAGAGGGAGACCAGGGACGGCGTTACACCGGGGCAAGGGGCCATTGGTAATCTGTGTAGCCCTAGTTAAGTCTCTCCAGCATTTCATCTGATATTCCAAAATATACAGATAAATTATTTTATCAGCCATCTATGTATGGTTCAGGCCCCCCTTGAAGCGAAAAAAAAAACAAACAACCTAGAGCCATCACTCAGGCAGATCAAATATCAACAAGAATAAGAGCGAAAAGCTCCCCATCCAATTTTGTTTATTTTTTTTTAATTATCAAAATAAATAAGGTCGTGGGCTGCAATTTCCAATCACTGATTTACAGCAACCGTAACATCGAAATGAAAGCCATAACTCTTAAATGGTCTTCAACTAGATGGGAGAATGTGTGGAATAGAATCTTATCGAGACAGAATCTTATTTAGAATACTTGACAAGATTTTTATTGGTTTATTCATTGATCGTTGGTAGGCTTGCGAACAATACTATTCTCTGTGTTGTGTCAAATTTTATTTCACAAGGACTACAAGCCCACTGTGGTGAAGTTATGACCTATGGTGATGTTCACATCTTTCCATCCAAAGAGAGAAATATTCCAGGGAGGTGAAAATACACACACACACAAAGACACACACTTTGAATTAAACTCATAGAATACAAAGCAACTCCCAGAGAGACATCTCTGTCCATAACAGAGCACCCCTGGGGTACTGAAAATAGAAAATGCTAAATATTGACAACAAAATAATCTTTCCTGACATTTAGCTTCCGGCTGCACCTTGCACCAATCCAGAGTGAGCATATGCGGCTTGCGAGCAGATGATGGGAGATGTAATGGGACAGGGTGGTCTCATATGTTCTCCTTCACCCAGTCTGAATCTATTCTTGGTTCTATGTGTAGGTGTTGAAGCGCTGAATCAGAGTCAGCACGGTGGAGGAGGGGGGGAGGCTATGGTGGGGGCAAAGGGGCGACAGATATGTTGCTGAAAGACCCCCTTTGCACTTTGTACGATGAGCGTGCTTTACTGACGCATGCTCTGGCAGAAGTGAAGGAGGACAGACCGGGAAGTGAACGAGGACAGACCAGGTTGGTTTTATGGGCACATGACACCCACCGTTCTGCCGTCAACGCAGATGTTTGGCGTCGACTGTTGGGTGATGTTATGACGACATCTAGTGATGAATGCTAGCTAGCAGCATCATGGAACACTTGCTGCAGAGTCAACACAGGTATGTAGAACTTGGGATACATTATTTTACGCAACCCGTGCGTTACAGAGTTGGGAGCTCTCGATTCCAACTCTCCGTGGAATTTGAACACATCGTCACGTTCTTTCCACGCTGTAAAAATGAGGTGTTTGGTTAAGGTGAAAGCTCGAAGGAAAAATGACCAACAGGTGTTTCTGTCTTATGCTTTCTTTGCTTTCTTTTCTTTGTCTTGTAATATGTACTCCACAAGCTGAATATAAATTTAGTGCACTTAAAATATCCGTCTGTATAGCTATACTGTATACAGTCTTTTGTTTTTGTTTTTTTTCTAGCCAAAACATACTTTTTCACAGTGGACCTTCCAGTGCGAGGTCCTAAGAATCATCCCAGCCTTTTCTTATTCTAAATAGTTACATTATTTATATTACGTTTACGCAAGTTTGCAGCCACGCCCATAGTTGGCGCGTGTTACGTAAATTCCAACGCGGAAGTCCGACCGAGTTTGTTGTCATTGTTCAATCGACTGTAACCGGTGCACGTTTTGTCCTGCTTCGTCTGTAAGGTTAATGCATTTTTTTCTGTTTTTCTGTGATTTGTGATAGGAGAAAAGTACAAGTATACAAGTTTGCATTGTCTGTTGTGTAGACGGTGTCATGACGCTGTCCTCGTTTGACCTTTTTTAAGGGCGTGATTGTGCACGCGTGTTCCTTTTGGGGGAAATGCGGAGGCGATCATTTCAATTTCACACATCACAAATCATTTAATCCAGTGCAAGGAGACGAATTAGCCCAAATCATTGTATGTCGCGTTCACAAATCCTTCCATGGGTTTACGGGCGTATTGGTGTACTTCGTGTTTTTCGTATGTTTTCAATACTTGCCTCCTGCCATTGTTTTCTCACAAATATTTTCAGAATTTGTGACTTTCCTGCTGCTTTAGTGTTGATTAGCGATCAACTACCTACACAAATTTAGAGTTACAGGCTATGTCCGCCGTAAACCGTGGAGGACTCCCTGTGCCCTCTAAGACTTGGGATTTGTATTGATGAGTCATTTTAGTGAACATTGCATCATGCATAAAAAAACACGTGTATGTCCTTCACAATCACAAAATTCACCTAGCTAATTTATAATAACGTTTTATAATGTACAGTGTGATACCCATTTGCACTTGACTGTATCAAACTGCCCCCCTGCCCTCACAGGTGTCAAGATGGTTGTTCTGTCCAAGGAGTACGGCTACGTAGTGTTGACTGGTGTTGCCAGTATGATCATGGTGGGACACTTGGCATTTCAAGTAGGCAAAGCTCGCAAGAAGTACAACGTGCCGGTGAGCTGAGAGGTTGACGTCTTACAGAAAAACGTTTGATCTGTAGACTAGCTGCAGCATGCCATGGAAAATTCCTGCTCATTCTGACCACAACGCAAACACAATATGTGTGTATGTCTCATTTAACAGTACCCTAAGATGTACAGTGATGACAGCGAAGAGGGCACCATTTTCAACTGTGTGCAGCGTGCACACCAAAACACGTGAGTAAGGAACATGCATTGGACAAAAATGACGAGATATGCTTTTCCGCCTTGCAGGAAGTGAACATATGGGGATGCATTTATATTTTATAAATAGCATCAAATCAGATCAAATTCAAATGTGACATTAAGACTAAAAGATGCACCCCTTTTGCCTCAGAAATTAAGATTGTTCGATTGTCCTCTTCTCTGTCTTCGTCAAATCCTCAACCAGTCTGGAGCTCTACCCCGCCTTCCTTTTCTGTCTCGCTGTTGGTGGCTTGCATTGTCCTGTAAGTTGACCTACATCACTTCACAAGTAACAAACTTTGCTCCAAATGCATATCAAACATTTCAGACAAAACGTAAATGTGTGCGTTTGCTTTCAGCGTCTCAGCAGTGGACTCGGTGCTGTGTGGATCATCAGCCGGGAGGTTTACGCGCAGGGCTATTCAACAGGAGGTGAGATGGTGTTGAACAATTTGTGGTGTATTTATTTATTCAATTCAGTGCCATGCAAGTAATTTGTTAAACAAAAACTTTAAAAAATCTCAATCAGATCCTAGAAAAAGAATGCGCGGAGCTTTTGGGAATGTGGCTCTCCTTGGGATGATCCTGACTACCGCCAGCTTTGGACACCACTTGCTGGGCTGGGCGCGACCCCATTTGGGGTCTTGGAGCGAGATGAAAAAATGCTGTTGAAAGACCTGCAGGATGGGAGTAGCCATACAAACACATCAGCAACTTCACCTTTGCCATATTTTTTGACAGGCACTGCAAGAAATACTCATAAATACTGATGTCACAATAAGTGACCTGACTGGTTCTCCTTGTTAGGGGTGGCCTAACATGGCACTCCCAAACCATAATTGTGTTTTTTTCTAAATAAATGCAGCACTTGGCTTCATTCATTCATTGCCATGACTGGGTTTTTTGTCGATTGCAAGTGCCTTGTTGTTTTGACATTAATGTATTAGATTTGTGTTGGGGCGGGGCAGTTTTTATTGGTCTAGGTCCGCATTGCATATCCCAGCAGGTGAGTTTATTACTCCAAAGCAACAGGTCACAGACAAGAGAACCGCTCCCTCTTATGACAGAAGACAATAACAATATTATTTTAAACAGCACACTTGTGATGACTCATCAAGGGTGCCGTGGGTCATTAGAAAGCCACCTTCATTTACTTGAGCTAGCACATTTCAGCCACAAGGCAACTCAATGTGTTTCACACAACACTCGGAAGCATTCACAGGAGTCAGTGTTAAGCCTTGAGAACTGCCATGCATTCTGATATTTTTGTCGTGGTCCAAACCTGACCTGCAGCTTTTTGAATTCTGTATCATGTTTTACCGAATTTCTTTGGAAATTATTAATTCTTTTTGTCTATTCCAGCGTCGTCTAGTGACAGGCAGAATGATCTCAATACCAGAGGGTACAATAAACCCGTGTGTCCACTTCAGTCATGATCAGCCACACGTCGCGGCGAGTAAATCAATCACATTTGCGAGCAAATCAAAACAATTATTTCAGGAATTGTGTTTATTGATCTGCAGCCGAGAGAGTTGTCAAATGTAAATGGAGGCCGTGGCTAAATAAATGTCGGGAAACAGATTTTTTAAATAGTGTACTTTTCTCGTGATCAAACCAACAGAGGGCAGCACAGTAACGTAGTTGTGTTGCATGAAGTTTTTATTTAACACTTGGTAGTACGTTCGAATGTATATTTTTAAATGATTTGCAAATACGGTCTGACTTTCCAGTCCAAAATGTTTACTCAACGTTAACACAAATTTGGCCGTTCCACGCGTTAGTCCGTAGCTGAGTGAGACTGCCAGCACGAACTGACTCGCCACAACGGACGATGACTTCGACCTTTTGCAAGGGCTGGCTCGCTAAGGAAAACCAAGATGAATTCAAAAAGCAACGTGGACTGTTGTCCCGTTGATCGAAACTTGTTACTTGATATGTGACGGGACACCATCAAGGCTAAAAATACCCTGAAGCGGCGCATGGGTGGGGTCTTGTGCGGGCACACACACGAGCGCACAATAATAACAAAAAGGCAGCCACTGTTTTAGTCACACTACAGGTTCATAATTGACTTCCATGTTCACCTGTCACCGCCACAGCAATTTGCAAGTTGACGTACTGACGGCAGATTCCGACATTGCATCCACGCACAGCCAATCAGAAGGCGATGCGTCAGAGGCGCGCCTGTTTTTACGTCTCGCGACTGGCGCTCAACACGGATAACCGCATTTTCTTTATTCTGGCGGCTATTTTAACTCTGAGGGTGGCTGTTGTGCTAAAAAATACTCCCGTCATTGAATGATGGAAGCAATCCGGTTGCATCGCTTTCTGTGAGGCGGACTACAAGTCCGCCAAGGGGGTCAGTGTGGTCACGTGACAGTGTGGGCAGCTGACAGACACTCTTCGGTGTCCTCTGGCTGTTTGCTTTCACACACTTTATTGGGCCGTGTGTGCTCTTGAACTGTTTGTCAACCCTCTTACCAAAGGCGAGTCCTCATGGATATCCAGGGGCCCCGTGGGCAAACCTTCCTATTGCACCAGTCGGAGGGTGCAACGACCGCTGTCGACTTGCAGGAGTTGACAGTGGAGAATGTGGAGGCGGTGAGTTGCATTTATTTATTTTGTTTAAAAATCCGAGGATTGTACAGTACTCGCATTTAAAAAATGCTTCGATTTGATTGGAATGTATTGCGCATAAAAATTGTACCAAAATAAATGTTGGAAAACAAACTTTGCCAAAGGATGAAACACAAATGTGTTGTATTTAAAAGTTACAGATTCGTGAATTGTATTTAACTTGAATGTACTGTATTGGATTTTAAAAAAAAAGTTGTAAGGCACCTTCGTACAGTTTGAACATTTAATTCAGTTATTCTTTTGCGTGCCACTAGAGGGAGCCTGGGTACCACTACTTAGGTCCCATAAAGCAACCTGATTGGATCATTCGTTAACGCTCTGAATTTCAACTAACGACCTGTACAACTTTATCTATCCGAGTCTTTATACTGGTCTTTCAAAAATAGTTTTGTCATGGCATGTAAATAGAATGCCATAAGAGCTTAGTATTGACATCGAGGAAGATTGCATTCTTGCATGATGTGAAAATGTCGTGTAAGTACAGATTGCTTAACCTCCAGTTTAATCATTTCTTTCTCTTTTTTTGGGGTTGGTCGTAGAAAATAATTTTAAAAAAAATAAATGGAGAAAAAAAAGACTTTAATTCAGGACTATATACAAACATTTCATTATCAAACAAAAGCAGTTTAACATGACAGTGTAGGGAAATAAAGACCAGCAGACATTTTTGTAACATGATACCAACTATAAGCATTTGCTGCCCTAATAATAGCAACCACGGCATGCTTCGGATTCGTAACTATGGCAATGTTTTTTTGACCCCCTTGAATCAAGCGTTCCTCTAGGATGAATATTCATGCAATTTGATTCAAGTGTACCTGTGACCGACTCCCACTTGTCTTGCAGGCTCTCTCCCAGCTGTATTTTGAGCCAGACATGGAGCGTAAGCATGCCGCCCAGAAGTGGCTGACGCAGGCTCAGGCATCTGCCCAGGCGTGGCACTTCTGCTGGATCCTGCTAAGCCCTGACAAGGTCTGCTGATCAACTTCAAATTTGAGATAAGCTTGTTGCACACTCACAAGTCAAGACAGGGCACCTTTCTTGACAGCCCCCGTCCAAAATTTTGGGATGAAACTTCATTTGTTTTTGTTTTACGTGCTGTATACTGAAGACATTTCGGTGCCAGATCAATAGATGAAGATGCTACAAAAGTTGAGAAGTCCAGCTTTGATTTGATGGTATTGACATCTAAAAAATAAACATAAAAAATTGGGAGAGAGCACCTTGTGTTTAGAGACACCCACTTTTCAAATGAGTACCGGAACATGTGACGGATGGTGGCTAATTTCAGTTCTGTTGGCATCTAATTCCATTTGCTTGCAGCATAACAGCTAAATGCCGATGCACTATGTTTGCTTTCAACTCTGGCTTCTGCTAATTGACCCGAGGCGACTGACCTCAGAACCCTTCTGGATTTATATCCCATGAGCATTTCACAAGATGTTTTCGTATGGTTCCACAGCTCCCAGAAGTCCAGTTCTTTGGTGCCAGCACCCTCCACACCAAAATCTCCTCTCACTGGAGCGAACTGCCCGCAGACCAACATGAGCACCTGAGAGCGCAGCTCCTTTCTCACATTTTGCACTTCTCCTCCGGCCCGAAAATGGTGTTAACAAGACTATGTGTTGCACTGGCCGCGATGGCCCTTAACTTAATTCCCCATGTCTGGTCACACCCGGTTGCTGACATGGTGCAAGCCTTCCAACCTCAGAGCCCTGAAGATGCCAAGGAGACGCAGGACCCTCAGCTGCACTGTCTCGCACTGCTGGAGCTCCTGGTTGTACTTCCGGAGGAGTTCCAGAGCAGCCGGCTGGCGCAGAGCCGACGCGGACAGCTGAGGGCAGCTCTGGCTGGGGAATGGAGAGCCATATGTCCTCTCCTGCGACAGCTCCTCCAAAGCCAGGATTCGTCGAGTCAGGTGAAGGAGAAGGTGCTCCGTTGCTTGTTTAGCTGGTTGGGACTGGATGTGCAACTAGGGGAGACTCAGGAACTGGTGCAGGATTGTTTCACGACTTTATCCAACCCTGTGCTGTTTGACCCAGCCGTCGAGACGATTGTCAGCGCCATCTCGCAACCTGACTGCCAGAGGTAAACGCTGCAGGACACAGACCAATATATAGTCACTGTCATTTGACATGTGGTTTGTCACACAGTTGTGATGGAGCCTTATATATGTGTGTGTGCCTGTTTGTGTTTTGTTTGTGCGTTACCTTGAAAAAGTAACTTTACTGATTACTTGACTTTAAAAGAAAATGTGTTACTTTACTGCTCATGTAAAAAAGTGACTACACTCATTATGATTACAAGTTTTGGTATGAATTATATTGAACCCTTTCTGGGACAGCAGTTACGACAGTGGGCAGCTTTTCATATTATCGGGTTACAGGGTGCATGAAAGGGTTTACATGCTGACGACCCTTCTTCACATAAAGTTGACATTCGGTTCTGCCAGTACTTAATGGAAAGTGCATTTTTAACAGAGGTTTTTAAGAATACTGTAGTTTCTTTTTAGTTAACCCTCGTAGTGCACCGCTTGCGATAAATGTAAAATGATGTCTTTGAATCAAAGGCAAAGGCATTCAGAAAAATACGAGAGAGCTGAAACTTATGGAGGGGTTCTAAAATGGCCTAAATTTCATGACGTCACCGGGTGATAATTCTCAGGCATTGCAGCAATAATAAAAAAAACGTTTTGATACCTTAATCTTCACAATTTACATATTTTGCACCATAGAGACCTATTATAATTCTTATTTTTTAATGCATCGTAAACCTAATGTGTAAACATGCATTTCACGCGATTTTTACGTCAATCGCTTTGTTTTTGCTTGTACAGACGTATGCATGCCACATTGTTGGGTTGAGGTCATACCAATTGTGCAACTTTTAGGTGGCGCCTGAGGATCGCAAATGAGTTTGCCTTTTTGCAGGAGGCTTCAAACCAATGCTTTTTACATGAACACGTCCGGTCGGGATTGTTAGTAGGGCTTGGTTGGGACCTCCAGACACAATTTCTTTTTCCTTTTGCAAAAAATAAAGAATAAAAAATCCC
Source organism: Hippocampus zosterae (assembly GCF_025434085.1). Taxonomy (NCBI): domain Eukaryota; kingdom Metazoa; phylum Chordata; class Actinopteri; order Syngnathiformes; family Syngnathidae; genus Hippocampus; species Hippocampus zosterae. The sequence continues at coordinate 11,208,339 of NC_067465.1, forward strand.
AAAGAACTAATAAAAACTATATATGTATGGATAGCACAGTTGCCTCTGAACATTTTGAGTGTTTGAAAAAAAAAAAAGAATGTTTTTATAACACAAAATACATCATTACAAAAATTGCAAAATGCGTAACTTAAGGCCTTTTTAATTTGGAGCACACAAGGGTTAAACATAATTATTGATTCCTATACGATCAACGTGTGTGTTTGTTTATCCAGGTACGTCAGTGCTCTGATGAGTCTAATGCCTCAGGTGCTGGGTCTCCATGATCAGCTGAAGACAGCAGTTCAAGATGGGGACATGGAGACCTCACATGGGATCTGCCGTATTGCCGTCGCTATGGGAGAGACACATTCCAGGTGCACACGAAAAGCTACTTTGATTCCCAGTGCCTTATTTTGGTTGAAAGGCTCACATGGCGGTTGGCGTAAAAATGAGCACATCTTCATAATTGGCATAATCTTCTTGAAAGTCTTGTTTACCGTGCTTGGGAATTTGAAAGACCGTGTTATGCCTCGCTGGCCATTCTAGCGGATCGAGGATGTTTTGTTATTAACATGCCCCGGGTGAATTTGGACCAGCTAAAAGCAGGTCTAAGTTGTGACGCAGGTGGTCTAATGCAATTTGGGTGGATTTGATGGAGGGCAGGCAGACTGCGGATATGTCTGCGGGATGTCATTGTGTTTGATTCAACGTTATCTTAGCTTTTTTTTCTAGCACCTTAGGTTTGTGAGATATTTTGATTTGCCTGTGTCTGCATGGGTTTTCTCCAGGTGCTCCGGTTTCCTTCCACATTCCAAAAATGTGTGGCAGGTTAATGGAACGCTCCAAATTGTCCTTAGGTGATATTGTGACTGGTCGTGTGTGAATGGTCGTTTGTCTCTCTGTGCCCTGCGATTGGAGAGCAACCAGTTCAGGGTGTATCCCGCCTACTGCACAAAGACAACTGGAATAGGCTCGAGTATGCCGGCGACCCTCGTGAATATAAACAGATTAGAAAATGGATGGATGCATGAAAGTTTGACATATAAAAGTTTGCGCAATATGGATTTTAGCTTCCGCTGTAATTTTTAGCACGATATTTCGGGGGTTGGGGGGAGAAAAAACATCTATCCATTTTAATACCCCTAGAAACAAGTCATGTATGTTTATGACAGGGTGTTGCTGGAGCAGGTGGAGCACTGGCAGCAGTATCTTGCCTTGGTCAACATGATTCTGTCCTGTACTGGGATTCCTGGCCAGTACCCAATCAGCGAGACAACCAGCTCCCTCACACTCACTTTCTGGTACACTCTGCAGGTGGGGACCAAATGCAAATCCGCAAACCTCGTGCAGGAGTTGCATCGTTCTTACGTTTCTGTTCAGGATGACATCTTGTCTTTTGAGGAGGAGAAGCAGGCCATTTATCTGCACGTCTACCGGCCCGTGTATTTCCAGTTGGTGGATGTGTTACTACACAAATGCCACTACCCTTCCCAGGAAGAGTACACCTCCTGGAGTTGTGATGACAAGGAGCAGTTCAGAATCTACAGGTTAGACCCATGAAATGAACCATTTTTACATTTTGGTTGCCTCCTTCAGAGAGCTAGCAAAGCTAGCAATTTTTTTCTTTTGCATTTGCTGCTTGTATCTCCACAACTTCAGCATTTTCAAAGTTTGAAAAGTCTCTTCATTTCATGACAGAAAATATTAGTTTTCCTGTTGTTTTACCTCCTAGAGTGGATATCTCGGACACATTGATGTACGTCTACGAAATGTTGGGAGCCGAGCTGCTCAGTAACCTTTACGACCGCCTGGGCAGGCAGCTGATGGACCCCCAGCAGGCAGCACAATGGCAGGTAGTAGAACTACTTCAATTCATTCATGTCCAGATTCTAGATTTGAATGGTTCATAACTCGAGAGGCATGAAGTTAAAAAACTGCACACCCATCCCCCACACACACATCCACAATTGTTCCCTTCTCATTTTCTTTTGGTGTATTATTCTACATTCTCCTTTCAAGGAAACAGAGGCTTTGTTATTCGGCTTCCAGTCCATAGCCGAGACCATTGATGTGAACTACTCAGACGTCATCCCAGGTCTGATTGGGCTGATCCCCGGAATCAACGTCAGTAACGTCATGCTGGCTGACACAGTCATGTACACGATAGGTGTGTGGAATACCGCGCCTGTTATTCTGTAGTACAGTACACGGCAAAACCCGATGGGTTCGTTCAACTCTAATACGTTGATGAAACGATTGCAATTATTCATTGAAACGTTCATACAGTAAGTCAAACAATGTAAGTTATATGTACAGCAACTTAGATATCAAGGAACACAAGTGAACTGCATTTTACTTACTAACGACTACAGAAAATTAATATGAATAAAATGGTAAATGTACTGTAAAAAAACACAACTTGTATTTTGGGGGCTAAAACAGTTATTTAAGTTGCAACAACTTTGAAATATAAACAATTGTCATTTTTGGCAACAATGTTAGTTACCACAAGCTAACAAGTTTAGCACAAGCTAAAGCTAGCAAGTTGTTTGCGCCAAAAGCATTAGCTGAGTTGTTTTTACTTCTGTTTTTAAGGTTGGGAACAATAGTCAATAGACAATTAGTTTGGTCAAGTCTTGTTTATTTTTTGTAAAAAGCAAGGCAGCCAATTTTCATAACATCAAAACCTTTTGTTGACTCAGGCAACTTAAAATTTGAGTGAAGTTTGTTGCCTAGAAAATTTTGAGTTCATCCATTTTTTTTAACAGTGTGGCCTTTTCACTTTTACTCTTTACTCAGAGGTACCTAAAGTGTTTTTTATTCATTTTAGAGTCAGATACATTTTTGAGAATGAGCGTTTTACAGATTTAAATAACTGCTTTTTTTGAATGATGTACTGTTTTCCAGTGTATTATAAGCAGATTTTGTCATGTATTTTATCGGCTAATGATGCCAAGGATCCCTGGCGGAGTGGCTGGTGGACCACCCGGTGATGCTTGGGGGCATGTTACCCATGGTCCTCCAAGCTCTGGCGAGGCCCGAGCTGTCCGTGTCCAGTGTTTCGACTCTGAAGAGGATCTGCAGGGAGTGTCGACACGACCTCGGATCCTTCACTCAGGACATTCTCACCGTGTGCCAGGTTGTACACGTGACTTCAGATGGTTGAGGAAACTACATCGGTACAAATAATAATAATGTCTTACTCGATAGGATGTGCTGGTTAAAGGTCTCCATAAGGTGAGTGAGCATTGAGATAAAGGTCAGTGTGCCGCAAGTGAGGAAGCCATGTGTGATTGGATTTTCTGTATGTGCAGAGCAGCCAGTGCATGTGGCTCATGCAGGCTCTGGGCTTCCTGCTTTCCGCTCTTCCAGCCGAGGAGATCTTGGGAAAATTGCACTCGCTCATCAGTCCTCATATCCAGCAGATGGACAGTCTGGCCCAGCAAGCGGTAGGTGAAAAATAGAAAATGGTTAATTTCCCAAATAGCAGGCTTTGCGATTTGAAAATCGCTTTCGACTATATTGCAATGTCAGTGCTTTGTGTATGATTAATTGTTCAGCCCTCGATTAAACAAATGACCGTCAACTGCGAAATAGTAGTGTCACGACATCAGACTTGATGAATGTCTCTTCCTGTGCAGGCTGATCCTGCCCATAAACAGTCTATCATTCACATCCTGGGAATGTTGTCCAGCCTCTTCTCCTCTCTGGACTTCAATAGATATGCAGACGGCTTCGAGGGAGCGGTCCACGCGGCACCGCCTCACCCTCAAACCACACGCAACCCAGTAAAAATCGTCTTATGAGTACTTTGAGAAAAATGAGGGATACCATTTAATCACAACAAAAAGGCACAGTTAAAAGCACAAAGAAGTGCCTAAAGATAAGTGCACCCTCAAATTTTCAATTACATTGGAAAAACAAACAAAAACATTTTTTCAATCATCATTTAAATTAATTACCGGTAAGCATTATTTATTTTCCAAAGTCTTTAAGAGCCGCCACAGCTGAAAGGATGAAAAAGTGATTCATGCAAATGATAACTGCAATGGGCAGCTGTCATTATCAAGAATATATATTTTTAAAATTTTCAAATGTCTGTGCACATATTCCAAGCTATTTCTCTTGTTTTTAGGTTGTGGTGGTACTAGAGCAAGTTTACCCATTGATCCAGAACATCCTCAGCAAATGGCTTGAGGACACTGAGGTGGTGGAGGTAAGAAGGTGTAGAAATGTTAACCTTCACAATAATAGGTACACCTGCAATCTAATGGGATCCAATAGAAAAAAAGAAACTCTTCTTTAACCCTTTCTGTAACCTGATAACATGATAAGATGGCCGCTCTAGTGACCGCTGTCCTTGAATTTATTCATGATCTATTTTTAAAAATTAATTGGCCGATGAATTGGTGTTGGTTTTGTGAGAATTTAAGCCAGCGGCAGATACCTCCCATTTCCACTCACTAAGCCAGCTTAACTTGACTACGGTACATTGATTTCTACATGGCGCTTTTACTTGATTTTCTGTCCCTTCGGTGAAAATATCACCGTTCATGGGATACTGTTTTAGCAGGAAGTCTGGAAGATGAGCATGCACATTGTATCATTAAGAATATGATTGTATACATACACTCTGAATGCAAACAGTAATGTTTTGTTCTTTGAGAGGCTCTCATTATCCAAACCTAAAACACACAACAGAGATTGTCAGTCACAGTTTATTTGTTTGTTTATTGAACATAAAACATATACAGTAATAATTAGACAGAAAATAAGGTAGATAAAAAAGTAAAAAGAAAGAAATCAGTCTTCATTCAACACAGTTATTATGTTCAAGGGAGTAGGATGAAGTAAAAAAACGTATCTAGTCCTACCCCGTTATGTGTTTATATCTACTAAATCATTTTTATATCAATCAGAAAAGAAAAAGTAATAAGTCTCCATTAAGGCTCATACTTTACCCTTAACCGTGATATTTTCACAACTTTTGGTTTGTATCGGGATTATATACATCCTCACCCTGGCACTCTTGTGTCAATTTTCTCTTGTATTCATAATGGATATTGCAATACCTTTCTCTATTTATCAACTTAGTTCTGATTTATCATTATATTTAATGTTTAGAATTTATCATTTTAACTCTGATTGGTGTAGGTTGTTTGTACTATTTTTTTGAATTTGTTTTTGAACTCAGCAAGCGATTTACTCATTTTTAGGTCCGTTTCGAGATTATTCCACAGATTAACACCTTTGCTAGATACACTTCTTTGCTTGATGTTTGTTCTTGTTTTGAGTTTTTTGAATAAGTTGGTACCTCTTAATTCATAGTTGCTTTCTCGAATTTCGAAAAACTTCTGAATGTTTTGGCAGAGCAGGTTATTGTGTGCTTTGTACATTAATTGGGCGATTTTAAAGTGAACCAGGTCATAAAATGTCATCGTACTTAATTTGATAAATAGTGGATTTGTGGGTTCCGTATATTTTGATCTATTAATAATTCGAATTGCTTTTTTTGTAGTTTGAGAATAGGGAGTGTGTTTGTTTTGCAGGCATTTCCCCATATTTCCACACAGTAGGTCATATATGGTAATAATAATGAAGTGTATAATGTGTACAAAGATCTCTTATTTAGCACTTCCTTGGTTTTGTAGAGGATCCCTACGGTCTTGGCTATTTTTCTTTTTACGTTATCGATATGTGGTTTCCAACATAGTTTTGAGTCTATTACTAATCCGAGAAACTTGGTTTCATACGCTCTTTCTATTTCAATTGAGTTTACCATAATTTTAGCTTGGTGTTTGATTGGTCTTGTGCCAAAAACAATTAACTTCGATTATTTCAGTGGCAACGTAAAATGGCTGCCCTCTGGCTTCATCCGTGAGGGTCCTTTTTGATAGTCCAATAAGTCTACACTTGCATGATTTATTATATTTAGTGCTTCCCCTTTCCCCCTCCGCAGGCAGTGTGTGGAGTATTTGATAAGACCCTTCGAACTCTCCTCCGGGATTTCGGGCCCTTGGTCGCTCGGTTGAGTGAGACGCTCGGTCAAATTTATAGCACCTTCCCGCAAGCCTCAGCACTTGACCTGGCGTCTCAGGTATACGCCTTGATTGAATCAAAGGAAATGGCGGCAAGACTCCCAACGGCTTCTGTTCTCCCTTAGATGGTTCACGTCTTTGCTGGAGAGGAATGCCACATCTCCTCCATTAAGAACATGTTGAAAGTTCTGACGTCTTCCACGGTGACAATATTTCAACAAGGTATTATTTATTTATTTATTTTCAAACAACTGACTTTCCTTTTGATCACAATTGTGATTTTGTAGGCATCAGGGATCATCCTGATGTTGCAGAGTCCTTCATGCACCTTCATGCTCAGGTTGGCTTGGAAACTTTGGAAAGGGGCTGAGGTTTTCTGCATCACTTTGAAAGTTTTAACTCAAAACATCTGCGGATAGGTTCTTAAAAGAAAACCCGATTTGTACCTGGAATGTGATCATCGGGATATGAATGCGCTATTTTACTGCGGTGAGTATTTTGTTTATGGGTCACAGTCACATTCACACTTCATTATTTTCAGCTAAGAATATCAACACGTCAAAGCCATTTTGACCTTGAATATATATTTCAAGACTAAACTCTTTTGCTTTGTCATGCTCAGGAATTCTGTCACTTAAATTTCCTGAAACCTCCACAGTAAAAGCTGCCAGCTTCTTCTTTGTAAGTTGAAGTTAGCCCGAAATAACGCACTGTTGGATGTTCCGTGAAACTCCCGAAGTCAAATTATCAGGTGATCAAGATCTAATTTTTTTAAATCAACTTCACTGTACGGTCTTTTAGTAATTTCAGAAAGCTACATTTAGTTTCTTTCCTTTTCTTTAAAATGCCTTTATATCTTTTTTTTTTGGTCAATGTGTCTACTTATTGTCGATGTACGTTTTAAAAAAAAAAACTTTTTTAGGAAGCTATTTTTGTTCTTTTTGCTTTGCCCGAGTAGCATTTTAACCGTACGTAATGAATTTGGCTATGGTCTGGACTCTGGAAAGAAAATCCTTGGCACAAGTCTGCCACAAGATGGCAGCCAAGAACTCATTTTATCACTCTGATCTGACCCCCCCCCCCACCTCCCCCCACACACACACAAAAAAGCACTGGGCTCATTTTTTTCAGGAAATAATGGCAATTAACTCAAATGTGGAGTTTTTCATTGCATTTTCCACAAAACAGCATTTACGCTTCACCTGGTAGTTTTTATGCATTTGACTTCGGTGGTTCCACTGTGTCTTATTTGGAAGAAACCCGCTTTTCCATGCGTCTAATTTTTGTCCTTTGGCAACAGACCGAATTATTGTCCCGATGTCAAGACGTGTCATGTCTTGTTGAGGTGCTGCAGAGGGACGGAAAGCTCCTTACAGAGACCATCCTACAGGTCAGTCTGATACACGCTGACTTATTTTCCCTCGGGGGGGAATCTAACAATTGTGAACAGCGTCAACATCTCATTTCTTTTTGCAAATCCAACTCACCTCTTTTGCCCATCTGCGTGGCTCTCACAGGCAGTTGGCGGTGGATCTCCTCGAAGTCTGATGGATCATTTCGCCGAGGTGTTGCTTAGTCTGAGCAGACACTGTCCGGTTCTGCTGTCCCAGTGGCTCCAAGAACTTCTGCAGTCACCAGGATTCCCCTCCGCACAAATCTCCGCGGAGCAGAAACACAACTTTACGGAGCAGCTTCTCAGGTAAATCAGTTAATAGCACACAATTGCACATCCAAAAATGCGTTGATTGAACAGCTCCAGGCCATGTCTTCGGTAAATGTCGCTCATGGCTCAAAGTGAGATTTAACAGATGAATTTACAAAAGCAAAATTCTCCTTTCCCCAAGGGAGCAAAGCAACAAACGTCGTGTAAAGGAGATGGTGAAGGAATTCTCTCTGCTTTGCCGAGGCCTTCAGGGGTCTGGACACTGCCTTTACTAGGCCCCACGGAAGGGATGGACTATCCACCAAGAAAGGAAAATTCAAACACTTGGACTTAACGGTGGACATTTGGAAGCGTGGGATGTACTCATGACCGTAAACAGCAAAATAATACGTGAACTGCTCAGTTGTCATTGTTCATGAAGTGTGTGAGATTGTGTGCTGTTTATTGTTTTGCTGATCCCTTGAATATTGGCATATTACACTGTGGTACATTTTGAAAAGAAATAATGTGTTGAGTGAAATTTTTATGCTGATTCCAAAATTGTAGTCAGTTTTTTTTTCTGGCGCATCATTTTCCCTTGGCACAGGGTTCCCACAGGTTCTTAAAGTTAACAAAAAAACACACACAAAAAAGTTATACATTTCTGTTCTTAATTGTCCTTAATTTTCAGGGAAAGCTTGTGAACTCAATAAAAATCCTTAAAAATTAAACTGTGGTGTTCATTTCATTTGTGTATGTCATTTTCCCCACCCTTCCAATTAATAGTTTTGTTGGAAAAAGTGCCTTATCCTCAAACCCCGCTGTCGGGCTACATGCCTTCCTGGTTTCCGCTCTGCTTTTTCCGCCATCTCCGATCAGTTCCAATGATGATCAAATGATCACTTCGGTTCATTTCAAGCATACATTGTATGACATTGTATAGTAAGAGGTTTTGGGCTGAAAATTGACCATGTATAGTCAGGCATTTTTAGCTGAAAAAAACGACCATGTATATAGTTAGGCGTTTTTAGCCGAAAAAAAGACGACCATGTATAGAAAGGAGTTTTGGGCCGAAAAAAACAATCATGTAGAGTGAGGCGTTTTTAGCCCAAAAAAGAAGACCATGTATAGAAAGGCATTTTTTTCAACAAAAAAAAAACGACCATGGTGTAAGTAAGGTGTTTTAGGCTGATAAAAATGACCATGTATAGGAAGGCGTTTTTAGCCGGAAAAAAAACGACCATTGATAGTTGGGCGTTTGAACCCCAAAAAACGACCATGTATAGTAAGGCGTTTTTAGACGGAAAAAAATGACCATGTGTAGTAAGGTGTTTTGAGTAGAAATAAACAACCATGTCTAGTAAGGCGTTTTTAGCCGAAAAAAACGACCATGTATATAGTAAGGCATTTTTAGCCCCCAAAAAACGACCATGTATAGTAAGGCGTTTTTGGCCGAAAAAAGACCGACCATGTATAGTAAGGAATTTGTAGCGTCAAAAACGACCATGTATAGTAAGGCATTTTTGGCCGAAAAAAACGACCATGTATAGTGAGACATTATTATCCCCCAAAAAATGACCATGTAAAGCATTTTTAGCCCCCCCCCCCCAAAAAATGACCCTGTTTAGTTAGGCGTTTTTAGCCAGAAAAAAAACGACCATGCATAGGAAGGAGCTTTGGGCAAAAAAACAACAACCATGTATAGTAAGGCGTTTTTTTCTGAAAAAAAACGACCATGTATAGGAAGCCGTTTTGGGCCGAAAAAAACGACCATGTATCGTAAGGCGTTTTGGGCTGAAAAAAACGACCATGTATAGTAAGGACTGTTTAGCGTCAAAAACGACCATGTATAGTGAGGCATTTTTAGGCGAAAAAAACCGACCATATAAACTAAGGCGTTTTTAGACGAAAAAAAAATGACCATGTGTAGTAAGGTGTTTTGAGTAGAAATAAACAACCATGTCTAGTAAGGCGTTTTTAGACGAAAAAAACGACGATGTCTAGTAAGGCGTTTTTAGACGAAAAAAACGACGATGTATAGTAAGGCGTTTTCAGCCCCCAAAAAACGACCATGTATAGTAAGGCGTTTTCAGCCCCCAAAAAAACGACCATGTATAGTTAGGCGTTTTTAGCCCCAAAAAAATGACCACGTATAGTAAGGCATTTTTAGCCCCCAAAAAACAACCATGTATTGTAAGGTTTTTTTTAGTTAAAACGCCTTACTACCATGGTCGTTTTTTTCCGGCTAAAAAGGCCTTACTAAACACGGTCGTTTTTTTCCGGCTAAAAACGCCTTACTAAACAAGGTCGGGTTTTTTTCGGCTAAAAACGCCTTCCTAAACATGGTCGTTTTTTTCCGGCTAAAAACGCCTTTCTATACATGGTCGTTTTTTTTGGCTAAAAACGGCTTACTATACATGGTCATTTTTTTTCCGGCTAAAACCGCCTTACTATACATGGTCGTTTTTTGGGGGCTAAAAGCGCCTTACTATACGTGGTCGTTTTTTTTTCGGCTAAAACCGCCGTAGTATACATGGTCGTTTTTTTGGGCTAAAAACGCCTTACTATACATTTTGGGCCGTTTTTTTGGGCTAAAAACGACTCATCGTTCACTTCAAATAGCCAAAATCCTGAGGCCTGCTCCTGAATTAAATTTTTGCAACATTTGTTTATAATTGTCTGTATATGTTGTTGTTTGTGTTATTATCATATGCAATTGAATAAGTAGAAGATTTTGTATCATAAAACAAAGCCAACAAAAATCATGATTAAGAAGTTAACTTTTAATTGTGTGTGTGGTACATCACCGATGGGGAGTGGGGGGGCACGAAGGGGAAGTTTCTGAGTGCACACTGTTGTGAAACAAACAAACAAACACACAAACAACAAATAGTGGCGGTGGCAAAGTGCTGCAGGTCCACCATTTTGTGGGAAGTGCTTCTCTATCGGATTCGTGTGAAAAGGTTCAGCACAGACTTCGACTCCTGACGACAACACGCACACACACAAGAAGAGCATGTGATTAGATATTCCGTGACAAGCTGATCACATGACCTGACAAGGAGCGACCTTGGTGCAGCGCGTTTTGCTGAAGATGTTCCAAAAGCGAAGCGTCTCATCGCCCGCACCCGTGACGATGGCCTCGCCGTCAGGGGACACGGCCTGAGAAAGAAAAAGAAAAATGACATTGTTTATTGCGTGGGAAGATGATGATGTCATCCAATGTAACTGAAGATGAGGACGTACCAGGTACAGTACTCTGTACGAGTGTCCCGTCAGCTTGGCCACCTGTGTCAGCGACGGGTACTTCCATACTAAGATCTGGTTCTGAGAGTAGCCATGAGTGCTCACCTAAGACCAAAGAGTGGACAAAGATTTTTTTTTTGAGGGATCGGGGGGGAGAAAAACAAAAATCTGCTTTTTAAGGGTGTGAATGTGCATGCATGTTGCTCACCAGTTCATTGGCGTGCTTGGACCACGCCAGGTTGCACACCTGGGAGCCGGTGTCTGTGCTCTGCAGCGCCTGACCCGTCAGCGTGTTCCAGAAGCGCAGACAGCGGTCGGCGGTGCCGCCTCCGGATGCCAGCAGCCCGTGCTGGTGTGGGGACCAGGCGATGGCTTTCACTGCAGCCAGGTGATTGCTGTACTGCTGTACCGGGAGCAGGCTGGAGCAGTTCCACACCAGTAACTGATAGCGCGGATATGAAAGTCCGTGGGAGAGTCGACACTCCAGTGACTGAATTCAGATTCGTTTACCTTGTTGTCATTGCCACCGGAGGCGAGATGTTGATGGTCAGGGGACCATTTGAGACCGCACACTTCCTGTCTGTGTCCCTGCAACCTCCTCTCGGCAGACGGCGGCGTTCTGATGTCCCGTTGCAGAATGACTCTGTCACGACTTCCCGATGACAGCTGCTCCCCATTCCACGCTAGGGCACCTTGAACACGAAGAGTGTCAAAAGCCGTCACGGGGCAATAAGGTAGGAAGGGGTTCCTAACCTGCGGTGGGGACACAACTCACCCACACGAGCTGAGTGGCCCTCCAGAATGGTAAGCTTTCGCCCACCTGCTGCGTCCCAGATCTGTACATAACCTTTGTGGGTCCCAACGGCAACCAGGCTCCCCTTCAAGAGAATGATGCAAAGTCAAATATGTCATCAACTGATGTATGGTTGTGTTGAATAAAATGATGACATCTAATTGATCATCATTATCAGCGATCCGATTTAAGGCCTAAACCTAAATGGCTAAACGTAGCAGTGTTATTCTTTATAGACACAATGGATGCATGGTTTCATATGGCTCACCCTCTCATTCCAGCATACTGAAGTTACGGAATCGCCATCCACCGAAAGATCGCACAACCGTGTCACCTGGTATCACATACAAGACAGTCAGCACAAGATCCGACATTAACTCATTCAGTACCAGCCAATTCTACACCAAGTCTGAAAAGACGTTTAAAAACGTCTTTGGGAGTGAATGAGTTAACAGTGGGCCGGTAACCCGGGGCGACAACAGGACTGTTGATTTGAGTTCATTGATGCTGGCCCAAGTGGGCCACTAGGAAGAATGTCATATTGCTGCCGTTGGATCAAAACCTCCAATTTGGGAAATGTACATTTGGGAAGACCAGATCTGTTTGAAAGACTGAGTTGAGGCTCAATGTCCCACAATTTAGGACAGTCACGACTGGGGATGACAAATGATATGACCTGGCTGGTACAGGCACTCCACAAGTAGACGCAAGCTCCCAGACCGACACTGAGCGAGTTGCCCGCCGACCAGTCGACCAGGTTGAGGTAGAAGTCATCCTGCAGCTCCGGGGCGTCCAGCACCTTGAAGGGGATCTTTGAGATCTTACGGGCCGGTTTACGAGGTGAGCGGAGCAGCTTGTGACTAGAGAAGCGTAGAGGGTTGGGGGGTGGGGGGTTAAGGGTTTTTGTGGCGCACAGAAGCGTCATTTCATCGAGGGAGACATCGCTTACCTCTTGTTAGTAAGTGGAGAAAGAGAGTAAGGTGAGACTTCGTTATCGCTATCAAAAGGCACTCTCTTAGTGTGGATGGTGAACTGTGGTTAGATAAGACACAGAATCATTTCAGTGGCTCATGAAACGAAAGATCACAACATGTCAAGTGTCGCGCCTCGTACTTGAAAGAGGCCGCCTGTGCCGTGAGAGTTGACTGCGTGTCTCCTTTTGTCTGCGTAAAAGTCTGACACAGACTCGATGCCCGCACCCAGCAACTCATTTCTCAACAGGGCGGCATACGTCACCGTTTCTGTCGGCGGTGATATAAAATACTTGAGAGACATAACCAAAGACGCAGGTTACATTAACAGCCACCAAAGAGGATTCCGTACCTTTGCCTGAATCTGAACTGGCATCTTTTGCTTTATGGTTCTGGCCGGGGGAGCGACAGTTTTCCTGGGCAGAGAAGGAAGACGGACGTCAGTCAAGCGTCTGATCAATTCAGTGTGCGACTTTGAGGCTCACATTGGCGTCGTGGAAGTTGATGCTCCAGTTGCTTCCAGCGCGGGTGGGGATGAAGCGGTCCCCTGACTTCACACTCGAGGGGCTGCAGGTAACACTTCCGCACTGGGGAGAGGTGAACCATACAGAAAAAGTACTTTATTTCCTTAAAAATATGGAGAAATATAACCCGAACCAGAAACACACTTAATTTAGTCCATTCATTTAGTCAAGTCTTGCCTAAAAAAAAAAAAAAAAAAAAAAAAATACACTGCCATCACATACTGTACAATTCAGGGGTGTCAAACTGATTTCACATTGTAAGCCAAATACGAACTCAGTAGATGTCAAGTGCGCTGGACCATTAACAACTCTGCTATAAATAACCAAAATATCATGTCTTTCCTTTTTTTTTTGCTATAAAGAAGCATTGGCCCATTGATACCGTCTGCTGCGTCGGGTCTGTCTCAGTAACGGACTGAGACTGCAGTTTTCTTCTCTAATCAAAATAATGTCGTCTTCTACTCTGATCAAAACAAGGTGCCCTCAACCAGATAATCCACAAATTGCATTTTATTAAAAATATTGATTCTGTGTCTTTTTCACTTTTACATTTACGGCCCGATCGAGCCTCCTTGGGGGCCTGTTCCGGCCCGCTGGCCGTATGTTAAGACCACTACAGTACATAACAATAATCAGCTTTGGCTGTCACTGTCAGAGAGCAATTCGTTTGACAATACTGCATTTGGCGATCGTGGGGGAAAATAATTACGATTACTGTACCGTGATATTGAAATCACGATGTATGTATTGAAATGTTGCTTTCGCGTCCGGATCTCACCCTTATCAGCCGGGCCTCGGCGGGCAAGTTCTGGACGTTGATTTGCCTCAGAAGACGCCTCTCGTACTCTTGGTCCATGTCAAGTGGACTGACGGACGGGCACCGAGGCCTCCCTCTGCTGCCCTCACCTCCTCGGTTTAAACCGTCGCTGCTTCCCGGTGTGGGAATCCACGCGGAACCCCCATCTGGAAAAAAAAAGAAGAAAAACCCCGTTGCGACGGTCAAAGCGTTTTAGCAGGTAGACGTCGTCATAGAATATGACTTCGGGTCGAAAGATACAATAAATCATACAATCGTAGTGCACTAGTGGCAGCCTTGTTGTTCACTGATAAAATGAAGTATCGCGTAATTCGGAGCCTCTTACCCCACTTACAATGCACTCAGGCCACGGGATTCCCTCGCATGTTGGGTAATCGTCGCTGTCGCCGAACGCAAGCGCTAGGAGTCCGTCCAAAAGCAGTCACACTGCTGGTGTTTACGTTCGCAACAAAAAATGGCGACGGAATCAGCTGGAAGCCAACATTATTTGGCTGACTTCAAGCGACTCGGTAGCGACGCCTATTAGCGTAGCGGGCTTCTGCAACTCGCCAACGTCGAGTCAGGAGGGTGATTGTCGCTTATGGCCACAAAGTGGCACTGCTGCCCTAACATTCAGAACATAATGGCTCATTATGCTCCTGTACAGTTCGGCACCCCTGGATTTTCAATTGGGCACTTTTTTCAATTAAAAATAAGACATTATACTATTCGATACCGCTTATCCAGATTAGGGTCGCGGGTGCATATCCCATCTGATTCCGGACGAAAAGCGTGCTGCCCTATCATTCGCAGGGAACAAATGGAGACGAACGATACCATACAACACCGATATTCACACCGTCCCTGAGTGGGTACCGATACCACGCTGCCCGCACACCATCTGCGACGCTTGATATCTTTTAATTAAAGACCGTCTGTATCAAAATGGTGGCACACGTAAAATACAGCTATAAATCTATTTATACAGTTTTTCGAATAGATAAATAAAACAGCCATCTCTCTCTCTCTCTGTAGCTCTCTCTCTCTCTCTCTCGTCGCTCTCATCTTAGTCATATATTCTTTGGAGTGGCAAAAGCCTGAGTAGACGCTGACATATCATTTGATCAAGGTAGTTTCATAGAAACTGAGTCAATGGCTCAACTGAAGAATTTAGCCATCGTCTCTCTCTCGTCATTGTTAAAACGTGTGCATTTTTATTCGAAAACAAAGTCTGAAGTGAGATAAATTGCTCTGGGGCAACATAAAAGTCGAAAAAGAAAAAACAGATGTAACCTAAATTCAGACATAGGGAAACATGAACATTGAGGGAATGACTTATAAATTGACAAGTCTGTTGCTTGGATTAATGGCACAGATGCGCTCTTTTGATGGTGAAATGGATAACACGCGTTGCAGTAGACTGCCAAAATGTTTTGCTCAATTACTCAAAGTAAACCCTCAGGAAAACAAGCAAAGCACTCTGCTGCTGCTGCTGCAACGAGGGCTTTAATGACAGCGACCGTCACGGTCCGGCGGCCATGCGGCATTTCTGGTGGCCCTCGGACCTGCACGTAGGCCCGTCTGCCTCGGCGCCCTTTGACACAGAGCCACACACCCAATCTATATTTACAGTATATGTTCACAAAGCGCTGCCGTCGGTGCGGACTCTGAGTACGGATTTACCCCTAATTGCCTTTTCTGGATCAGTGAGAGACAAAACACACTCCACTCATGCTTAGAAGTGACAAAAATAATCAGACACCACACACAAAATATTTTAGTAACTGGTTCATGTTCTTCCAGGTTGTTGTCCAAGTTCCAATACAGGTGTGAAAATAATATACAGATTTTCAAACCCAAACTACACACTAGGTCTTCCCCTTCGATGTATGCCAGACAATCAACCAGCATGTCTGTAAAGAGCACCCACCACGTTTACTTCATTCAGCATGTGGTTGGCTAACTCTTGGCCGCGTCACTATACACCTGTTAAAAATATCCTGAGCATCAGACAGTTTTGGTCAAGAAGTCAATTTAGTACTGGGTCACAGGATTGGCTTGTGTGTTGTTTTTTCTAACTCATTCCCAAGCTCAAGTGGACCCCGTTTTGAAGATGGATTAAATCAAGATTGCTGTGACGACTCTCAGAGGAATCTGTAAGAGTTATGTGAAGGTGTGGCACAGCAGGCTGAGAAAGTGTGTAGGACTCCAGTGAGAGAAGGGAAAAACCGAGTTTGTAATTTGGATTTGAAATACGGTATATACCTTTTGTGACACCAGTCCTGGAACTCTTTTGTCCCGAAGACTAATCAGGCACTCAATCAAATGACTTTACCACTCCATTTACACTTTTTTAAAAGATCAAACTATTTATACAGCACTTTTCATACTTAAAAATGCAACTCAAAGTGCTGTACAATGCAGGGAGTGAGAAAAGTAGATAGCAATTTTGACAAAACAAGGAATAAAACAAACTATGTGCCTTGAAATGAAAAACAAAGTTGTTATATAATAATCTAGTATGGGATTTATCATTGTAGTTGCTTTAATTTTTTTGTTTTTCTTTTGAGAACGTTTTGTTTCACTTAATTTTTAATATAGCGTATTTTGAATGAAATAAATATATTCACCAAATATGACAAAACAAATTCTCAAACAATTTAGATCTTCCATGTAGTGTAGCCACAGATGCACAGCAATATTTAAAAATAAACCCCAAAAGCACATTAAATGACAAAGACAAAAATAGACATTTTTGCTACTGTTATATTATTCATTATTTTTATTTATCAGCCACTCACTAAAATTTATTCACTAACAGCATTTCAAATGTTTGCCTCATTCATACATGTACCGGTATATATTTTTTAAATACCGGTATGTTAAATTACAGATGTGCTAAAAGTACACAAATGCACCCGAAAGGAAAATACCATCACTCTGGTTTTGCACGTGCAACCACACAAGCCACATGAACACACGGCTCATATCTGAGCAGCATCGCTAGCTTTGGGCGGCCCAGTCACAACAGAATCATATCTACATCCCTCATCACTCGCACTTGGAGCACCGTGCAGCCAGGACCACATTTGAGGAAGGCCGCCATGACCTCGTGGGAGGCAACGTCTGCGGGCGCAGCAAGGGCGGAGGGGGGGAAATTTGGCTTCCTTATCACTCCTGTAATAGAGAACAAGCCAGTGGGCACGTAGGAAGCTGGGTCAGGGCAGTCCGGCTTCATCCTGACGGGAATTCACAACAACAAAACAAGTAGCTAATCATATCTCTGACATCACGCCGATGAAACTGACACCAAAAAAAAAAAAGCTTTAATTGTCGTTAGCCAGTGTTTTTCCTAGAGATGGTGCAAGCCGTTTTTTTTTTAACTGTAAAACACAATCACATCGCAAATCACATCAGCTCTACATGTTTGTCAGATGTTATTGTACCAGTACTTCCTCTTATCGTACAGTGCCGGTATTTTTGTCATTCACTGAAACAACAGTTAAGAATACTTGTATTTTTCCCCAAATGTTTACAAATGAGCAGCGATGAATTTGCATTGGGTTCTTTTCTGATTTTCGAATCACATAAATGTTGTTTTTTTCATTTAAATGTTTTTCAAAGAGTCTTTCTACGATGAAAATCTGAGGACCTCCTGCTGTCACAATTTTTTTAATGTAATGTAATTGAAGCCAAATAATGGTTTCAAAATAGTGCCTGTATTTCTAGATTGAAAATGTGAGTCTCTTTCCTTCTTCCATTTCTGCGTTTGCGGTATTGTATGGACATGTGTATCAACGCGCTGAAAACATGACCCGACACTTACTGTGCTTGACGTCACGTCCCCAGATAGGAATGTGAAGTTGAAAACTCCCACAATGCCTCACTACGTTCAAGCTCAAAAGAGCATTTCCCCCTCTTTACCCCTTCCCTGATGTGCAATTACTGTATACAGGAGATATATAAACATGTCAATTACAAAATGGACTAAATGCATTGAAGTCCAAAATTTTTCAGATCCCCGGGGTATTAATTACATACCATCCACCTATGGATGGCGGCACGGGCACCCGCAGCGGCTCCTCTCTATCCTGTGTTTGAGAGGAAAGAAATTTCATCTGTGCTGTATGTTACACATCGAGCACATTTTAAAGTTGACTTTAACTTGAACTATCGATCCATTTTCCGATCCGCTTTATCCTCACAAGGGTCGCGGGGGGTGCTGGAGCCTATCCCAGCCGTCTCTGGGAAGTAGGTGGGTGACACCCTGACCTGTTTTGGCCAATTCCAGAGGCCACAGAAACAACCATTCACGCTCACAATCACACCGAGGGCCAATTTGGAATAGGCAATCAACCTGCCATGCATGTTTTTGGAATATGGGAGGTAACCGGAGTTGTTAGGGTTTGTATGTGACCCCAAATGCACGACAACAGGCAGGTATGCTGGAAGCCAACACTTGCCGTTGTTTATTAGCGTCTTTGAAGTGTCACTTAGGGAGAAGGACGAAGAATCCATAGGGAAATGTCGACACAAGAAACGAAAACCTCACTCAGGGAGAAAACTGGGACTTACTTAAATGTTCAGGGAAAAGATCAAGGGAGTCCACAGAGAAATGTCCTCACAGGAAACAAAAACTGTAGGCGATGCCAACCGCGCTCACTACGGGTGGTGACGGCACAAACTTGCACTGAGGGATGGTTTGGGAGCCAACTTATACCAGTCGAAACGAGCAGATGGGTGGGTGACGAGCTGGGGTCAGGTGTGAGATGCACAGCCCCCTGGCTGAGGAGACTGCCTGACTGGCCCCTCCCTAACAGGAGTACCCAGAGAAAACCCACGCAGACACGAGGAGAACATGCAAACTCCATATTTGTCAATGTGTGCCCAGTTGACCGTTGTGCTGCTGGCATTAAAACTGAGAGTGACATCAATCTTCTTTTTTTTAACAGCTTTTAGATTGGATCATGTTCGATTATTTCGGTGGTTGGTTAGTGTACCGAAAATGTGTATACATACAATAAATACATCATTGGTCAATTTGATTGTTGATTGTTGAATTTGATTGGTCAATTGATTTGTTGTTGTTTTTCTTTCTACCATGAACTGTTTTATATTGCACTTGTATTTTTCCCTCATGTCCCTCTCGAAGCATCCAGAGGGATGTTGCAATGTGTGTAAGCCTCATCTGTTTTGTTTTTTTTCTGGCACACGCAGTGTCTTTCCCTCCACACCGAACTGTCACTGCAATGCATGTTGAACATCTCCTCCCACACACTTGCTCACTTTGACGCTCGGGAGAGTCAGAAGAGCTGCTATTCCTCTTACCTCGCAATGTTTGAGTCTAATTAGAATGTTTTCCCTTTCCCTCGCAGCGTCTGAATGAAAAGGGGGACCTGTGGTGGTGTAAGTGTGTGTGGGTGTATTGTCGACCTTCATCCTGAGGATCTGCTGGGATATGGAAATGAAAATCAGATACCCCCTTCCCCCCCCCAACTGATGTCTAAATGAGAATCAACATTTTATTGTTTTCTCACGAAAGGCTTCTCCTCCTGCAGCATTTGTTCATCTGCCATGGCACAGTCTGTCTGTCTTGTGTAGGGTGGGCAAACTACGGCCCGTGGGCCAAATCCGGCCCGTTGGTCTTTTTAATCCGGCCCGCCGAAAGTTGGTACATAATTAAGGTACAATGTCAACGACTGCATTCATTTCATTTGGACTTGTAATGACAGGCATTTTAACGCCAGGTGGCGCAGTTACTTGAAGTTGCAGAGCATAGGGAGGAAGGGGGAGACGATACGGAAGCCCGCAATAGTGCCAAGTCAAGCAAATCCCGTTCAATACGACGGAATAATGTACTCTAAAAGTCTGAAAAACGTGCATAAAAATGCAAACTACTGCTTTTTAAATAAAGAAATCTAATTAATATGTCGAATTTAGTTCACCCTTTTGATCCGGCCCTCCATAATATTTTCTGGTTCTCATTTGACCCTATGCAAAAAATAATTGCCAACCACTGGTGTTGTGTGTGTTGACATGCAAAAAACAGGTGCCTGGTTGTCATCATCACCATGCGGAGAGAAGCCGTGTTTGTGTTTTCTCTCTCAGATGACATCATGCTCTTGTGCGATGCCACAGGGATGTTCTCTTCTATGTCCGAACGATTCCTGAGCTAACTGCGCCATGGCTGAAAAAACCCCCAAGGTCACTCGGTGCAAATGCCAGTCTGGTTCCATGTCCTTAATTCATCATGAGAAATGCGATTTGACACACAGCAAAGAACCTACGCAGACTCGTGGTCCTCTTGTCTTTCATTGGGTTTTAAATTATGTTCTCACTGGTTGAAATAAATGTTGTGTAATTGTACATTATTTTTGTGCGCCACAGGACTAAATGACTCAGTTTAGCTGCTAGTAAAAATATCCATCAATCCATCCATTTTCCGATCCGCTTTATCCTCACGAGGGCCGCGGGGTTTGCTGGAGCCTATCCCAGCTGTTTTCGGGCAGTAGGCAGGGGACACCCTGAACCGCTTGCCAGCCAATCGTAGAGCACACATAGATGAACAATCATTCGCGCTCACAACCACACAAAAGGACAGTTTTAGAGTGTTCCATTAACCTGCCATGGATGTTTTTGGAATGTGGGAGGGAACCGGAATACCTAAAGAAAACCCACGCAGGCAAGGAGAGAACATGCAAACGCTACACAGGAAGGCCGGCGTTGGGATCGAATCCAGTACCTCTGCACTGTGAGGCTGACGTACTAACCAGTCACCCACTGTGCCGTAAGTTTATTTAATTTAATTCCATTGCAGAAAGATTATATGAAAACGATCTTGTGTTTTGGGACCTTTGTCAATGTATTTATGTATTTGTTTTATCATATTACGGTAAGAGCATACATACACACACACGCATCTTCATGTCTTCATTTATTTGGTGTTTTTGGTGTTGTCTCAGAGACATTTTTGACTTTCTAAAAATGTCCGAATGTTAGCATGTCTTTAGCGTTATTAAAATTTATTGGGTTTATTGAGTTTATAGCGTTGTGAGAATCAGTAATACCCTTGCATCTGCATCTGAAGGGTTGCAAATGTAAATTATTGATGAAACGCTTCATTTTAGGCTACTCTGACCTGGGAGAGAAATTCAGAAATTCAGTTTCAATATTTGCACAATTTGAAGAAAAAAAAACAGTTTAGAAATTCAAACAACTTGGAAATCACAAAATAAGCAGTAATGTCAGGGGTGTCCAACTCCGGTCCATTGAAGGCCACTAGCTTACATGTTTTAGATGCTCCTCCAAAAAGACTTGGATTTACAAAAAAAAAAAAAAAAAAGCATGTGAATGACTCCCACCATATTTGACGACCTGATGCTTGATGACATTTAGTGGGAAGCACCCATCCTGTTATTGTCCTAATGTTGCATTTCACAGTCAGACAGAGAGCTAGAGAGAAACTCCTACGCGTAGCCTTTGGAGGAAGCAAATCCTTCTATTTTATCATTTCCAAATGCATCATTTTCCCGAGAGTGGGGGACGCTTTCTATTTCGACATTCTTCCTTCCTTATCAGTCTGAGGCCATCTGAGCTCTTCACTGCCCGCTACACTTGAGTCCCAAGCTTCCATTGAATTCCGCTGCAATGCTCACTCATATTCCCTGACATTTTTCCGCTGAACCGCCCGGTTGACTGCACGACACACTGTCAATCCGAATGAAAATAAACAGCAGCTGGTGAGTAAAAAATTTCAGGAAGACATTTGTTTTCATAATGTGGATACGGAGAGAGCAGATTTGTTTTTCAGGAAGTGGTTCTCTTCCTCCCTGCCTTGGCCAAAGATTGCAGGCCTTCACTGGACCTGGCTGGTACCGCGCTGAGGCGGGAAGCCGAGCGGCTGTGAGGAACCTCCGGTCCAACCCGAAACCAGACAGTTCACAGACGCCGCTGCCAGAGTTGGATCAGTCACATGACGCCAGTCAGTGACAAACCACTTGACCCGTGTTATGAGTTTTAAAGTAAATCCCTGCCGGTTACCATGGAAGAATGGAGCACCTTCATGGAAAAACAAAACAAAACAAAAAATAGTCCTTGACTGCACGTCTGTATTGACTGTAAATATTCATTGAGCTGAATGTCAAGGAAGGTAGTTCAAGTTTCATTGGAACCCTTGAATACTGTTAAGTGTCTTTGGAATGTGGGAGGAAACCGGAGTACCCGGAGAAAAGCCACACAGGCACGGGGACAACATGCAAACTACACATGGAGGCTGGAGCTGGAATCGAACCCACTGTGAGGTCGACGCGCTAACAACTGGACCGCATTTTTTTATTCGTATTTTTTTTGGGGGGGGGGTTTCCCATTTACCAACGTATTTCATATATAATGCATATTAGATGTTTATCAGCATTTTTTGCAGAATTTGGGGTTTAAACAACTTCCCAAGCAAAGAGCCTCAATTATAGACATTCTTGTGTGTGCGTGTGTGTGTGTGCTTGTGTGTGTGTGTGTGTGTGTGTGTGTCACAATTTGTCTTTATTTGTTTTATACAAATTGGATCAACGTCCATCGGGTGATGACGCACCATTGCAGAAAATATTTGAATGAATGTTTAATAGCGAGCGGTCCCGCCAGCAAATTTTTTTTTGGGATGCATTACCGCATGAGTATGAATGCTTGTCCTTCAGCTGCTACAGCTAACCTGATATCAAATGTTTCTTTTTGTGCCTTCCTTTTGACAGAAACTCAAAGCCGTTTGACGTCACCTGCGCTTTCATGCTAATTCCGTTTTTCTTTCCCGGCTTGTGGATCGTGTATTTCAGGTGCTTATCAGTTTGGGGCAAGGTGCACAAGGCCATGGGAGAGTGACTGCCCTGCGGGCTAAGCACATAGCATGGCTATCTCTTCCATTCTTCCTGTTTACATTGCGATGAGTTTGTGGCCACTGGACTGAACTCATCAGGGATACATGTGACTAATGTCATTGCTTTGAGAATTGCAAATTTTCCACTCAAGGTTTGCACAAGTTTCACTTGAGGAGTTGAATTTTTACGATACGTTTTGGGTTTTCAAAAATTTTCACACCACAGGGAAGACTTTTTTTTAAAAGTGTGCTAAATTTGAACAAAGATAAAAAATCCACCATTCTCTCCACTCTCGAATTCTGTGGGTGTGTGACAACAAAGTGATCTGAAGTGGCCACGCCAGCCCGAACACACACGCACAGCCCCGAAGCGCTACATGCTAGCTGTCAAGACAGACATTTAAAAAGAAAAATATGAATCGGTTCCTCGCACTTCTGCCTACCCCTGCGCAATGTCCACACACTTGTGACTGACAACGAGGCACTCCAAAGTTGCCACCTAGCTACGACAATTGCCCAAGATAACTCCTGATGTGAATGAAGTTTTGATATATCGGGTGAGGAGTGACTCATGATGGACTCCAAAGTGGAAACAACGCTTTACTAGCAAAGCTTAATTGCATCTCTGAAAACAAGTTTTTAAAAAACGTGTTAACCACTCTTATCTTCAAACATGCATCGTGTATTTATAAAAACATTTTTGAACTCACTCGACAGCAAAGTACGTTACTGTAGCGATCGCCAAAGGATCTCCCATGAGCCGCGAGCAGCGCTCTTCTAAAAATAGGTCAGTCACCAGTGATGGTACATTGTGATTTTCTAGGAATACCGCAGGATCGTTTGAAAATGTAAACAATGGTGAAGATTTATGAAAATCGAAGTATCGTATATTGATATTTAGCTGTTTCCAAATTACCAATGCGAATTTCTTCACACATCAGTCTTTCCATCAATCCATTTTCTGAACCGCACTCTTTACATAAATATCAATAATCATAATAGAAACTAATTTGAGCAAATTTCATTTTATGATGATAATTTCAAAAGTGCGTATGCAACTGGTGGCTGTCTGTTGAAAAAACAAACACGTTTTGTGATTTATTGTGCCCGTGTCCCTCCTCCACCCCAAAAACACTCCAGACAGGAAAATGTAATACATGCCCATTTTTAATCATCTGATAGAAAACATTTGCTGAGCACAACATATACCATTGGACCATAGTTACTGTGAAGAAAACACAGAAAAAATACATTTTGATGGTACATTTCAACAGAAATTTCGAGCTGTACAATGACACGTCACCGTACACATTTTATTTAGAACTTAATGGCTTCCGTTAAAGCGAAACAGTGGGCACACCAAATGAGGTGGATCCAAACATCTCTCACTCAGAAACTCCAAAAAGTACAGTACGTTTCAGTCATACCTAGGTTTTCGACCATAATCCGTTCCAGAAGGCTGTTCGAAAAGCGATTTGTTGGAAATCCGAAACTATTTTACTCGCCCGTGATTAAAGGCGAATACACTATGCAGAACTCACAAGAAAACAGTCCGATTTCCGTAAATCACAACAAACACGCCACACGAGGAAGCGTCACTTATTCGTGTAAGGAAACCGAGAGGATTCAAGTGGCGTATTCGGGTTTGCTCGACAACCGGTTTTCGAAGGTAACCCGAGACGTAAAAATATCAAATTTTCTGGTCGAAAACAGACACTTTCGAAAACCAAGGTTTGACTGTAGTTCAAATTTGAACTGCATAATGTCCACGTCGTGGTCTGATAACAAAATAGCAAAAGCCACTGGACAATTTCAGTCAAACTGATTTGACATTTAGTAGTGCATGTAAATAACACATATACAGTGACCATTCCGAACCAATATCAATAATATACTATACATGGAAAAGATAAATAGACTGTTGCAAACAGCGGAAGCGTTGAGCACTGCACGGCTGGATGCAAACAAGATTCTGTGCAATTCTGTGATCGTTTTACACGCACGCGCGAGTGGAGAAAGCGACTCATGCCATGACACGATGGCCCAGCTGCTCCTTAAAATGTAGGTCGCACTCAACAACGTGGTACCTTTAAGCTTAACGTTGACAGGATCGGCAACCCACTGCAGAAACCGTCGACAAAGTGCCACAAACAGAAGGACGAGATACAATTATTTAAAATCACTTACGTGTCGTTAAACGTGTCGCACGTGTGTCCAAGTCGTTTGAAGTTTACGGTGAGTCACGGTCGTAGAGTGAATTCACAGGACTGGAAGGGTGCTAAGCAATAACAGGTGTGTGCGTCATGGAAGTGCTTGACCTCACGGCAAGGGAAAATACATTTTCAAAGCGGACGTTATTAGCGCGCCTTGAAACGAAATTCGTCTGCCTGACGTCGTCCTCCCACCAAAACTTTTACAAAATGGCCAGTGAAGCCGTCAAAGTGCTCTCAATGACAAAATCTTTGGATTTGAAAAATTGAGTTACTAATTGCTTATGATGTCTATTTTTTTGTTGGAAAAACACATACGGTACACATGATTCGGGTTTCACATGTTGACCTGACCGTTACCGTTGTCACTTTGGGCCACAAAGTGAGCTGGGAAGTCCAAGTGATTTTGATTTCGAGACGCAGCCACGGAACGCTTCAGTGAGAAGGAGTTCACGCTATTGCCAGAGCATTAGGAAGACTGTGAGACAAACATGTCCTCTCCATAGAAAATGGGACATGCCTTACGGCTACATGAATGTGTTCAATAAATTAGAAAAAATATTTACAAAAGGATAGGGTTGTAAAAAAAAAAAAAAAAGGCACACATATTTTTAAGACATGTTAGAGAGAAAAAAAACCCGGCTAGGTTCCAAATAACTTGGTTGGCCACTTAATCCAAACACAATGCGATGCCATGTTTGTAAATGAATTCAACGAATGTTCTGAAGTGCA
Source organism: Hippocampus zosterae (assembly GCF_025434085.1). Classification (NCBI taxonomy): domain Eukaryota; kingdom Metazoa; phylum Chordata; class Actinopteri; order Syngnathiformes; family Syngnathidae; genus Hippocampus; species Hippocampus zosterae. Next base: position 11,234,139 of record NC_067465.1, read on the forward strand.
AGTTGGGAATTTTCCAATGGTCCGTGTACACAACTGAGTATTGTCCACTCATAAGGGGACTTTTTTTTCTGCGACAGCCAGCGCATTTGCCAAGCTTTTCCAGTTCAACAGAAGCCCCCACACCTTGCATCCTCGGATTCAAAAACAAACCGCCGCAGGGTTTCCGAGGCTCCTCAGCAGGACCGCCACACATTCAGCGAGGCCCTCACAGCCAGGAAGCTCCAAAGAGCCAACGTTGCAGGATTTCTCCACTGCAATTCAACATGATCTCCAAAAGGTGCTGCAATCTTCCAACCAAGCGCTCGGTCCGGCTATGTCTCGGCCGGGGAGACGTCGTGCGTCGCTGTGCCGACCCCGTCCTGATCGGAAGAATGACCTTGGAGGGTCTCCATTTCGGCGCTTTCGAGTTCCTGCTCGTCCAGCGTCAGCTCAAACTGAAATTTGTTGGCAACGGGAAGGCCCTCCACCTGCCCGTGCGGTCCCCCGTCGCCTTCGCCGGAGTAGAAGGGAGGGGAGGGACTCTGGGGGATCATGCTCTGGTACCAGTTGCGATTGTCCTCCAGCATATCAAGGATGTCCTGAGCATCCGGGTGGACCAGGTCGGCCCACGTCTCCCACAGAGGATGCACAATGTAGTCAATGAAGCCCACCTGAAAGGAACAAAGGACGACGTCAGTGGACGCGACTCACGGGAATGAGCTCTTGCTAATAATCAACAGTGGTGGGAAGTGGGACTGAGCAATAAATTAAATTCAAATCGACATTGCAATGTAGGAGAATGCATTTTTCAAATCGGAAAGGCTGCAGTTTAGGGAAAAAAAAATGAAACAAATGTCGGTCACTAGACTTGATTTTTTTATTTTGATACTGTACATGTAGTTTTTACATATATTATTTGTACAGTGTCTCAATAAGGACCTTCAAATAAATAATTGTATATTAAATCATAATACTGAAGGAGGCGAAAAACCCACACGATTATTTTTCAAAATCATTCAACCCTAGTAAAAAGTTACAAAACATTCCCTTACTGTACTTTAGTGTTTTTGCCAGGTATCCGTGGTTTACTCGAGTATTTATTTTTCAGATTGAATTTTTTTTTGCTTTTCCTCAACACCAGGCTTTGTTAAAGGTGGCACGTTTGTTGACAAGCAAAAGTAAAGTGAAAATATGCAATTAAGTTTGAATACAATTTTTGTTTTGCGAGTGAACAGCCTCTTTAGCATCAATAAACGCAGTCACCGCTCGGCAGTCTCACGCTGTTTATCAGTCCGCGTGGATCCAAAGTATCATCGTTTCATTCATTTTGTCGATTATTTTTTCTACGAATGCAAAATTTTCATATTCATCCATTTTCTTTCAAAACAGGGCTCAAATTCAAATTGGCAGTGTCGAAATTGCACAAACATCAATTCATGATGATCCAGTAAGTGATTTGATCCAGAACATGTCAGAAAAAAAACCAAGTCAAACTACTCCGGTACTTTAGTCCGGATCACGTAGACTTTTTCCACCTCTGCTGATCTCACGCGTTTTATTTTAGTGCGTAAACTTCACCTGCGTCCTCTCCACTGACGCTGTGTGTTTGTCGCACATGGGGCTGATCTCCATCCCCCGCTCCCGCTCTCGGTCTCCCTGGTGGAAGAACTCGTCCATGATCCTGTCGGTCCACTGCCGGTACAGATCCAGAGGCTTGGTGGGATTGCTCAGATCGGCACAGTGGACCATGTTGCGAAGAACCTGCGGGAATGGTCCACGGTTCAAACCTCTGGATCCGTGTGCTCCCCTTTGTCCCAGGTGGCGCTAGCGTGCTAGTTACCTGCATCCTGTCCGTGTAATTGTCCAACAGAAGGACTCCCGAGCTCGTCACCTTCTTGGTCTCCACCATCGTTTTCAGGGCTGCCAGCAGGCTCATGTGTTTTGACATGTCCGTCGCCAAAACCTGAAAGGGGAAGCCAGATGTGAGACGTCATTTCGGGGATGAAGGGAAAAAAGCAGCGGCCCGTCACGGCCGAGCCGGTGGCCGGCCGCGTTTGCTCACCATGTCTATGACCATCCTCCTGAGCGTCTGCCTCTGCTTCTTGCTGAGGTTTTGGAAGATGTCGCAGTTGTCTTGCTGAAGCAGTTTAAAGCCCACAGCCAGGTGGTGGTTCTCCAGCACTGACTCATCGTTGTACATCAGAGCCAGTTCGGAGTCTGCGGGATGAAGGGAGCAACGGCGGGGAAATGAAATGGAGCGCAGGTAACTATAGCAACCGTGCAACGTTGACCCACAAACAGCCACGCTATTGCCTCTGGAGGCAGATAAAGCATAAAAAAATAAATAAATAATCGACCTGCAGAGTAAATACTTGAAAACAACACTTACTGGTGTTGATTAGGAACTGATTGGACACTCCCGGGTGATCGACGTCATGAATGGCAGCTGCAAAAATGGCTGCCAGCACCTCCAGATCAGTGAATACAGCCTGGGTTTTAATGGGACAATAAAACAAATTAGGCTCTTTCAGTGAACTGGCTGAGCAGGCTTGTCATGGGTTTGAAGCCTCATGGTGTTAAACGTGCGGTTTGCTATTTCATGAGGCTTGACGTCAATGGAAGTCAGCTCATTAAACAATTAAAAAAAAAACAGGCATGTGGGAAAAGTCGTCACAGCGCCAGCTCAATTTCTAAGGGAAACGCTTCTAAATGCTACACAAACGCGTTTACATTTTCCGTCTCAGGATGTACAAAAACGCGTATGCGTGTGACACACTTACATCCAACGCCGGCGTGGACAACAGGATGTGAGTGGACTGGGCGACGTCGGCGGCATGCAGACTGTTGTGGTAAGCCACGTCAGAGTGGTAGTGGCTCTCCAGGGTGAGCATGAACGTCACAAACGTATCCGTTGGAATCTTGAACGTCCTCATCAGGTCTCGCTCCTGTGCGTCACACAGAGAACAAAAGTTACAAAAGATACGTTTTGTTTTTTTTGGAAGGATTCCCAAGCACTTATTATCAGTCTCTTGCTGTCAAGAAATAAGAGATTAAGGCAAGGACATCACTTTGACGAAACGAAAAAAAAAAAAGATGCCCCTCGTTCACACCAGATAAGATGTCAAGAGTGTTTGCTTCAAGTTGTTTATTTGTCTAGTTGAGGTTGAGTTTAGAAATGACACATGGAACAGAGGAGAATTGAACATTGTGTGTTTAAACTCCAAAATATTCAACCGAGCCACATAACTTGGATTAACTGTAGTATGCTATCTTAATGCTAACATAAACATTAATCGATGGGCTAAAGGAAATTAGCATCCGTGTTGCGATAATTCGAAACTTAAATTGCAGCTAGGTTTGTAACTATTTTTAAAAAATAATTTATTGATTATTTTGTCAATTAATTGAATCAATTTTAGAAAATTATTTCATTTCCCTCGCTTTATTCAAACCCTGGATTCAAATTGACAGTGTAAAAATTGTACAAATTAATTATGAAAAAAAAAAAAGATACCAAACGAGTAACAGTGGTTTTGGTCCGTAATGTCAGGGAAAAAAATGTACAAAAGCAAAAATGGTGATCGTTGTTTTCCTTCCAAATCAAAGCAAAAGTTTTATTTTTGACAAACGATGATCCGTCTGCTTTCAAACATGACACTGACCTGAAAGATGGCGTACATGATGCATGTGAGGGGCCGGTTATGCGAGTGCTCTGCCACCCTGAAGATATTCAGCCCCCATTTGTTGATGCCCTCCAGGTCCTGATTGAAAGACAACATTGTAGAAAGCAGTTCGTACGCATATTAGCCCAAGAGATCCATTAAAAAAAAATCCTCTGTTAATCGAGTGACCAATCACCTTCGACAGGAGTTCTTCCTGATCCGTCTTGACCCCGAAGCGATTGTTGGTGCCTCCAGAGAAACTGGGTGTGTAGCTGCCCTTCCTCACCCCGCCAATCTGAGTCATCACCCCACCACCTTGCTGCTGCTGTGGCTGCTGGCCTTGCCGCCGCTTTCTTTCTCGAGACTTTGGAACGGGACACGGGAGCTCCAGCTCATTCTGTTTGTCTGTGGAGCGCAGTGGAAGAAGAGAAAATGGATTCAAAACTTGCACGGGGAGTACGCTGTTGATGCATCGCGGCTGCAGATCGTCGACTTCTCAACATATGTAAAAACCCTAAATGACAGTTTCGCGACCTACTTTTTCATGTGACATCAAACGGAAGTGTGGTTCGGACAAAAGGGCTTGAGCGATACAAATGAGACGTGAAAAAATAAATAAAGCAAAGCTCCCATGCCACGGTCATGTTGTGGCCCAAAACCACAAAGTACCATAACGTATAGGACTGTTTCGAGAAGTTGTCGCGACTTTGGGTTTGTCCTGTCCCGCTAGCATGATTTGTTTGGCAAAGGTTTTTACTCCGGATGCCCTTCCTGACGAAACCCGACCATTGTTTTTGTTTTTTTATTCGAGCTGGTGACCGGCATGGGGCTGTGGATTAAAAGGCAGCACTATGCACACGGCGCAGTGCGAACAGTTTCGAGAAGGAACCCGCTAATTAATGTCCAGGGTTGTTCAGCGCATGTGCAAAGGTATTGTGTGACATCCTCGCATGCAGCGTGATCCGCATGCAGCCAGCACAAAGAGGCAGAATATAAGCCGGCGAGTAAAGTGGAGCAGGTAAATATTCCTGCTCCACTTGACGGCTGCTCGCTGCAATGCAGATGACAACAAATCGGCTTTCAGATGAGCCGAGGGGAGCGTTCGTCTGCGTGCTTCGTTTTCGTCCCCTCTGCTGTTTTCCATCCTGTCTTCTTGTGTTTAAACAGAATGCAAAGGGAGGAAAAGCCTCTGGGGGTAAACGTGAGTGGCTAGATGCCGCCAGGCTTCATAAAAAAAAAAAAAAAAAAGAGAAACTCAGCCATTTCCCATGATGAATAATGGATTTGTCTTTCGGGACCCGAGGGCACGGTAAAACACGAACATTCACGTGCTCCTCCGCAAAGTCGACTCACATTGAAAAACACAGACATTCTCCGTTTGCCAAACTCCTTGCCCTGATCTCCCTCGGGGGAAAGTCTTTCCCGATGAGACCCCAACCTGCCTCCCCCACCCCCACCACGCCCTCTCCCAATATTCACCCGCTACATCGCACTGCAGTCAGAGCAAAGGGAGCCCCGTCTCCCTCCTCCAGACCAGATTAGACTGGTTTGGAGGCAGCGGTGCACACCGGCTAGTTCCTCTGCACGTTATGAGTGTAACCCCTGCACGAGGCACTTCTCAAGGACATCGGCGCATTTAAGTATGATACAGCAGCGAAACATAACGGGCTCTCGTGTGTGTGTGTGTGTTTGCTGTCATATGTAGGGACTGACCTAGGAAGGTATTGGAGATGTATTCTGATACTTGGTTGCCAGAGCGACTCATTTCAGACAGGTGGCTCAGCTCCCGGTTCAGCATCCTTTTGAACTAGGTTGGAGACAAAAACAAAAGTGAAGTTGAAAGGGAATGTATAGACGCGCAACATTTTCACGGCCGTTACCGAGGAGATGGATGAGAATGAAGCTGGACTGTCCTCATGAGGACGAGCGATTTTTTTTGTACCCTTGTGGCTCCATTTCACATTTTGATAAATTGTGGGACGTGATGTGGAGGTTGCAGTGGCATGACGGTCTTTCATATCAAGTTAAACAGCGTGCAATTTTCTGGGGGTCCATCCAAGACATTGGTGTCAAAGTCAAGGCTCGGGGGCCAGATCTGGCCCGCAGTATCATTTTACGTGGCCCGCAAAAGCAAATCAAGCATGTCAAGTTCCATGATGCTTGCTAAAGTCTGAACCAAAATTGTCATATGTAATCCACAATAACAGTTATTATTCTTGACTTCTGATTTTAGAACTAGTTATATATCAATTTGTTGTGCGCTCTGTATGTAATATGTGGAAGGGATGAAACATTTATATAGTTTCCCAAAATTCATAACGGCCCTCCAAGGGAAACCGTAACTACGTGGCCCGTGACAAAAATGAGTTTGACATCCCTGTCCCAAGATTATACCATCAGTCTACTTCAACAGATTTATTGAAAGTTTTTCATATCAGTCGATATCTACATATATTGAATATTATTATTATATTATTGTTACTCTTCAATATAAGGACCCAGAGGGAAAAGGTTGAATTGAGCTAATTTTACTTTTCAAACATCATACTTAACCTTAAATTGGAGGTTAAAGCAACTATGTCAGATGAACGGGTCAAATTTAAAGATGAAATAAATGACTTTTAAAACAATGTGCTAAGTAGGACTGGACGAAGAACAATGTATTTCATATTTGTCTATCGATAGTTGTTTTTTTTTAACCTATTGAAAAATCTGAAAAACAATGATATTGATACAAGAAACCCCCCTCCCCCTCCCAAATTAAATCAAACACAACTATCAAGAGGATACACTTTCCAAATTTCTGGTGGTAAAAGACACTTTTGTGCTCGAAATTTACCCTTCCTCTTGTGGCACAAATCTAACATGTCATTCCTGTAACATCTGCCTCCAGCGACGACAGGGTTTTGCTTCCTCATTAAAAACAAACAAAAAAATACCATATTTTTAATCTAGGGCAATTCCTGTTGACAAGGCAACACTGACGTTCATTTCATGGGGTTTTACCCAAACATCATGCACGACCACGAGTTTGACCTTAACCAAATGAAGACACCCCCCCCCCCCTTCTCACTCCACATTATGGCGACTCTTTGTTGTCATGCTAAATTGGACAAACTCCTCATTTCCAGACAATGCGGACAGCAATGAAGACACGCACGTAAGCAATTTGTCCTTCCAGACACACCTTGATGTATCCCCAGGACACAGAGAACAGGTAGTTGGCCTCAGGCATGGTGTTGAGCTGTGCCGAGCCCCTGGCGCTCCCCAGCAGAAGCAGCCTTGCGCGCTCCTCTCTGAGTGGACCCCCAAGGCTGAGCTCAGACTCGCAGCCCCAAGACCTTAAGGCGCAACCGACGTGCTCAGATTTCCAAGACTATCGACGACTGGCCAAAACGCCCCAGCTGAGCTCCCTGAAGAGGGGCTGTGCTCCAGATCCGCATCTTCCCTCGGATGCCCGTCCGGCACATTCCACGATCACGGCAACGGCACATGTGATGGAATCCCCCCCCTCCTTGCCTTGCAATCGATATATTTCCTACATCTGACCTCCTTCCGAAAGCCCTCTCGTCCCCCCAGCCACCGTTCAGATGGAATCCGGTGACATAGGAAGGGTGGGGGTGAGGGGGCTTGGGGGAAATCCAGCCTTCCTGTTCCCAGATTGAGCGAGTGAGAGAGGAAGGGAAGGCGCCAAGACAGAGCGAGACGAGAGAGAGAGAGAAAAGAGAGATATTAATATTTATCGAGAGAGAGAGAGAAAGATTTGGCAACGGGGAGAGAGGGGTTGCGTTCTAACGAGTCCCCTGTCGAGTCCCCTGAGGTGAAAAGACTGGTGCATCTCACCATTTTTCTTTGCCCCCGCCCCCACTGCTAAACAAATTGGCCATGCACAGCACTGCAGAAAACAGAAGTTCAGGGAATCCCCCCCCACAATCTCTCTCTCACTCTGCCACCCATAATACTGTTAGCTGTGTGCAAAAGCCCCTCCCGATGGCTGTCTCGTCCCCGCCATCTCTGCTGTTCTCTCCCCTCCGGCATCTCTCTCCCCTGCGCAGTAATGCAGAACAGATCCGATGCATACTGCGCAATGTGCGGCTTCAAAGCACCGGCGTGTTGATCACATGGCGAAGGAAACGCTGGGTATTCATTTGCCACATTACGAGGAGCTGCACGGTTCGGTTCAGGCTATCATTATGTTTCGAGTTGAAAGTGGAGAGCCCTCGTTCACAGTTTAACCTCGACCTAGAATATACTCCCGTTCTCAATGTCTACAATCTTGATGCAGGAAAGATGCAGACGGAGATGACGAGTGACAACTGAGTTTTCAGACTGCTGCCCACCCAAGGGTGCCACCAATTGCTCGACAACCTCAACGCCATGGCAACAGAGTCACGTGGCCCCCGCTGTGCTTTTCTCATGGCGGTTCGCAAAAAAGAATGAAAAGACGCTGATCGATAATACGGTTTCAACAATGCAAAGGCATCCAACCACGGACACGATTTCTGTTTTGCAATGCTGGATTGTTACACGTGAAGAGTCTCATGTTTCTTAACCTTGTCCCTACAATGGCACCTTTTACTTTCCCGTATACGCTTTTTACATTTTTTTTTCTCTCTCTGGTTCACAATAACGGTCTAACAGCTGTCAAGCAAGAAGCAAATCTCTACTTGACAGCATTCAAAGGCTTGGCTGCACTCACGAGACCGCCGGAGGAAAGTCATGCAAATCAAATGGAGCTCATCAGCAAAAAGTGGGAGCAATGTATTCGGCGCTTTTATTCGATTCAATGACACTTGGGGGTGATTCTTTAAAGAAGTACGATGGTATGAATTGAGGAGACTTCTAGGAACAAATTCAGACGCTGAGGCCCACGTGGGACACTCGAAAACATAGCGAATGCAGTTTGCGTGAGCGGTAGGCTTAAATGAGGATGATGAGAAAAAAATGACTTGATGCATACTGCTGATTGATCCAACAATTTACATTTTAACGACAAAAAAGGGAACACCAAAGTTACAGGAACAGTTTTGTCAAAGAATTTTAACCATCTACAACTTGTGTTTCGTTGCCAATCAAAGCTGATGAGGTGACACGAGCTTCAGTAAACTCAAATAGAACCGGACGGTGAGTCAAGAGTTAAAACAAAACAAATCACTTTGAAATCATTTGAAATATTTTACCCCAAATGATGCCGTGAGGTCTCTCAACATTATTAGTGTTGTTATTATTTAAAAATAAGACCACTTGAATATGTGATTTTACATTCGTAATTCATGATAGTTTCCAAAGTAATCAATGACCGCATTCAAGCCCAAGTTCGAGTCTTCACATCCCAAAGCATAATTTACACCCACCAGAACTTACCTTATTCCAACTACCAAGCATCTGAGCGTTTGTCCTCTCTCTTTCACAAAAACATAGTCCCATTGTCACGTGACACAAATTCCAAACAAGAAAAATGAATATTGTTCACTGTATTGGAGGGATCCGTTGAGCAACTCTGCCTGATCCCTAACCTCTCACGTGGAGACAGAAAAGTATCATGACGAAGCGAACTCAACTGACCGGCTTTCAGTCTCACAAGAGATTGAAGGCTCCGCCCACCACCTTGGGGCAAAATGTGACTCCACCTACTTCCTCTTTGACTTCTTAGATGACAGCGTCATTGACGAACACCGTTTAGAAATCCTGTGCATGCGCATACACGGGCCCAGGTCCCAAGTTGGAAACATACCTGCATACATTCATGAAAAGCCACTGACAAAAAAAAAATATTATCACGCCACACTGACGTGCTTTTGCGGAAAATTACAACTACCGCCTACCATGCGTGTTCAGCATTCATCAGCTTTTGTGGCAAGTCTTTCAGCATTGCACTGGCCTTCACCGAAACGACACATGTAGAGGAAGGGAAGGGGCATATTGCGAAAACAACCACTGTGCAATCTTACAAAGCCCGGAATTAGCAATTTGAGCGCTGGCTCATCTACATCTGTTTAGAGCAGGGGTCCCCAAACTACGGCTCGCGGGCCGGGCACATTTGACGCGGCCCTCTAACCCTCCTGTTGTCCTCAGGTCAAAATGACCCGTCACTGTGTTAAAAACGCCCCAAACCCCTCCTAAATGACCTTTTTTTTAAAACTAGAAATTTTATGACTTTTCCTAGATTGTCCCCAACTGCAGAAAAATTGAAATGTTTTTATTCACATTTCCATGGAAGCTGTACAAAAAAAAGGTACAAAGGTGGTCTTCGGGGCAAAATGACCCATGACGCAAATAGGGTTGAAATCAAAGTCACAAAGTTATTTACACACCATAGAATGTTTCAGTGTTTTAGTTGTGTCTCAGATCAATTAGTAGAACATGAACAAGACGGTAGCAGACATAAACAAGACAAGATAGGTGGCGTTCTAGTAGATGGCAGAACTCTTTTTTTTGTGGATTTCAAGGGGCTATAAAGAGAGAGAGTTTAGTTATTTATTTCTGTTTTTTTTCTGTGAAGAACTCAGAGAGGGTTATTTAGTTTTTATTTATTTCATTAATACTGTTATTATTTGTTTCCTGACTTTTTTTCTGTAAAGAACCTGGAATGGGTTATTTGGTTATGTATGGCTTTCTGGGAAACAAATTTTTTTAAGCTCCCCTACGATCGTTGATGTTACAAACTGACCCCCCCCCCCCCCCCATCAGAGAAGGGAAAATTTATGTGGCCATCACAGGAAAAAGTTTGGGGACCCCTGGTTTAGAGTGTCAACAGGGATTGGATTTTGCCCAGCTTCATCACTGCAAAGCAGACGTTTCTTGGTAAATGCTGAGCAGTCAGAAGAAAGAATCTGGTCACTGTGATCTACTGCGGCATGTCTGATGTCCTGCCCATACTTTTAGTCACATGGAATCATAACACTATAATTTAATGCCCATTTCCCCACCGTCACAGCGACAGACCCTCATCTGCATCTGTTTCAGTCATACCCCTTTCGCCACCCCCACTGAAGACGGCAGCACTTCAAAGACCGAGTGACCACACGTGAATTAAAGTTTCCTACTTGCGTGCGCGCAGCTCAGGGGTTTGCTCACATGTCGGCCTACAGAAAACTCCTCTAACTGGATTCAGATGGCAATGTTTGTCCAAGGCCGTCACCAGCATCACGCTGGAAGTGCGGTGAGGCTAATCACAGTGAGGTACAGGCAGGCAGCTCCCCACTCTGAGGTCATCGGGACCCGGGCTAGTGGTCAACGGGGTGTGTGGTCCCAGACCCCCGGATGCACCTGTGCCCTTGGACAGTGAAAGCGGAGACACCCTGCGCCTGATTATGGGTTCAATTAGGTCTACCGCTTCCAAAAAGAAACAAATTCTCTGACAAATGTGCCCTAGAAAGGTTGGGAGGAACCTACACTGATGATGCACTGATAGAAATACGTCGCTTTACTTCCACGGATGCTAGTAGACAGTCTTTAAACTTAGCTACAGGGCCATGACTTATTAACCTTTGCACTCTCCAAAAAAACATTGCAACAGTGCTTTGCGATGGATCCTTTGGGAGGTGAGTGACTCCTGAACAATGCAACCATTCTACCTGACCGCTTAAGAGATTTTGCCGAGTCCCTGCCGGGTCGCGTGCTCTTTTGTCTTTACGGTCTCAGTGACGTGGTTGCCTGGAAAGATTCAATTTGACCACCCGGTCAGAACAGCATCCATTGTCATGTACTATAGCAAGGAAACGGAGCAGCGGCAGACAGAAGGAATACAAGGAAATACAGAGACCGGAAACTGCTGTCACGGTCACAGTCAGTCACCAGCGACGAACCGCAGTGTATAGTTGAGACGGAAATGGTCAACATCACCCTCGGTGTTTATCATGGAATGCCGCCACGCAGTCTCGTCTGTCTGTGTGAGGGTTGAGTAATAATTGCCGGTGTGGATTCAAGTTTACTTTTACAGAAATCAAATAAAACCAAATAAACCTAGCGTGTATACTCAATTAAAAGGATGGAGGACCACCAATCTTCAAAACACATTCTATATTTTTTTGGGGGGTGAGAGCTTTGAACAGGCTTTTTTTTTTCCAACAATTGACAGCCAAAATAATCGTGGCCATGAAAAATGAAATATCCGCGGATTGAAAACAACGGCTGCCAATGAGAACATGGAAACGTAACACCTTTTTTGCAGTGACGCTCATGACATTTAGTGAACTTCATACGGTGACGACATGGGCTCCATTTTCTTGCCCATAATTGCACAAATTAAGGGCCATGATTACGATAAATCACCCAAATGAAAGAGCGAAACATGAATTGTGGACCACAGTATGACAATTCAATGCGATTCGGAAGGACCGCATGACTTAATGTGATGAGCGAATTGAAAGACAAATCATGACTAAGATGGAAACGGGGAATTAAAAAAAAAAGCAAAGAAAAGAAAAACCAGTTTCGAACTGCCATAGAAAGTCCCATTGATGTTCAAAACTTGAAATTTGGACAAACTGTTCATTGTTGTCATAATATGACGGGAGAAATTAGCCACGCTGTCCTTGGCACTACAACAAACGACTGAAGTGAATGTGGAATTGGAACATGACCTAAAAGCAACTCGGGCATCAATTATGCATGAAAACAAAGGCTTATGGTCCTCGGGTGATTAGTGTGAACGTTTATAGACGCACCAGTCTACCTCAAGACCACTACAGCTGTAAATAAGCATTCTGTTACCGTGATTAAAATTGTACGACAAAGTTTAACTAGGTAACATCGCCATAACCTTTCTTGCTTTCAAATACAACCCATGAGAGAATTGCCGCTCAGCTTGTAAACAACAGCGACGCGCTTTGTCCCTCACATTCCTTCAGATATGACTCCTTTTGCTTGCTAGGTAAGATTGAAGCGGTACGATAAGCAAGGAAACACAACAACCTCAGAGCGCCAATCATGACAAACCGAGCAAATTCCGAGTCATACCTTGTTGGATGCCATGTCGCTGACAGAGCGGTAGGTCTGGATGGTCTCCAACTGGTCCAGACACCAGTCGAGCTCCTCCATGGTTTCCAGAGTGAGCTTCTGGTAAGACTCATCTGCCAACAGACACATGGAAACGTAGTCAGGGCCCAGAGGATCTAAATCCATATTGGAACCTGCCGGCACCATGCACGCAGGTCCAAGAGTGCCAGAAAGGCTTGCCCTTCTGCTGGACTGGCCAGCTGAACAGCCGGGAGGTGCGGAGGACGACGGGGAGTTGCGCACACAGAGCTCCTTCATCCTGTTGCGCGGCGGCGCCACCTCCGAAAGTTCAGGCTCGTCCAACTCTCAGACAAGCTGAGGCTACGGTTGCCGACTCTCTCAGTAGCCCCTTTCTCTCCATAGCCCGCGCTTTCGCTCACAGTCGTGGGCTCGTCAAATCCCCAACCCCTCCCTTCCTCTGTCTGCCATTGCCCCCCCACCGCCCCTTCGCAGACTCTCGGTCGTTCGCTTAGCCGCCTCACAGTGCCATTCGACAAAACCGCCAGCGTGCAGACTAGGCAGGACGCTGCCTCCCGCAATTGGTTTATTGGCCCCAACCCGAAAATACCCCCCACTCCCAACCTTATAAATGGTGTGCACACACACAACTGCGGACCGGAGGTGCTTGAAAGGTGATTTTTAGTGAATGTAATTATCTGTTTTGTCAAATGCATCGTGCAGTGATTGGATGCCCTTGTCAGTGCTGAAATGACAATTACTCAACCTCCCAATCGCTTCCTCTCTAAAACGCAGATGTCTTCTACTTGAACTCAGATGAACTGCAGCAGGAACTCCCGTCACGCCACCTCACTTCCCCAAACGCCTCGCTCACTTCTGAGGCTCATGGAGGAAGAAGAGATGGGGGGTTGGGGGGAGGGGGATTATATCAGACATCAAACCCTGTTTGCACAAGTAACGCAAGGGGCAAACTTTGACTCTGACGCTGGCGGGAGGCCAAACCCGAACCAAGCCATGTGCCAAGAAACCAAAGTACTTCCTATTTGACCCTGAACTCGCATAAAACGCGGAGCGGAATCGATACGAGGTCGAGGAGTGCCTCTAAAGGGACAATCAAGGCGACCATTCATGTGACAAGTGGGGGTGAAAAAAAGACTTGAGTATTTCGATAAAGAAATGAGAAGAAGCAAATTCAAATCAAATGGCAACTACGGGGTGGGGTTGATTCACCAAATTTGTGCCCGAAAGCAGTTGACGCTGCACACATCTGGATTTCCCCACCTTCCTTTTTCCTTGAAAAAAGACCCATCGACCTCATAAGCGTCACACATGGAATACATTTACCCCATCTGCTTAGCACAACAAGGCAGCCAGCATGCTGCTCCCCATTTTACGTCAGTATAGCGGATCAAAGCACTTCAAAGCACCGAATTGGCAAATACAATCCGAACCAGGGCGCAGAACAAAGACGGTCAATGAAATCTCATTGCACACGTGTGCTGCTGAAGAAAGCGAGCACCAGTGAAATGCATCGCAAAGGAGAACCAAGAGTCAGCTGACGATATGGGCACGGTTTTTGAACATCATGGCCCATTAGGCTTCTTGTTTCTGACGTTAGAAATATTTCCCCGAACTTGAGCACCTGGCCTGTACTCCAAAGTACCCTTGGTTACAAACTATTAGCCACCAAGCGTTCCAAGAATCAAGGCATCCAAGTCATATAAAAGCCAGTGGCAAAGAACCGAACAGTCAACATCAAAGCCATTTACGCAAAATAAATAAAAGAATAAATAAATAAAATATGGTTAGCTGCTGAAATTTACGCCAACATACGGAGCTCTTGGCTCCGATGCTGCCAAGAAGGTGCGACCACATCCTGCTCCAGTTCCCTTCAGACAGGGTGAACGCAAACTGGCAGTTCAAAAAGAGTCATCCAAAATCAAAACCTTGGCTCATCCGTGCTGCAAATAACGTCCGGGTCATTTTTGTAATTTGTCTTAAAGGCTTCAGAACAAATATTCTTTTGGTGTTCTGATTCCAAAATGTTTGCCTGAAGGTCAGCGGCTGTAGCCGTTGCCATAGATTGTTAACTTGCCGCAATTCTATTGCAAATCCAACTTGCTACTAAATTAAGTGAACATGGATCATTATCCCTGTTCTTACAAATTTTGGAGAACATACTCGAAAGGATCCTGTTAACTTCCAGCATATGTCACAATCTGTGTATTGTTCATGTTTTGATTTGTGGTATGACATCCAGCTCATTTTGCTTTCAATCTTGCGATTGAGCTCCGGTTTGTTTTCTTACGACTCCTCTTGGTATCTTTCCTGTCTGCTCATTATTGTCTTTGTCTCTCCAGTCACCTGACCACATTCCGACTGGGCGGCCGAAGTCACCATACTGGTCACCCATTGCTCCGGCGGCGCACAGTCTGCGGCTGCCATCTGACCCTCCTCTGGCCAAGCACGTGCAGGACAAACTCTGCAAGTCTGCACCGTTGCCTTCGTGTCCCCCTCCAGTCCCCCTTCTGCCCACTCTCACTTGTCATGCGTGTGTCACCCACATTTTGTTAATATTTGGGCTTTTGATAAGATAAGATATCCTTTATTTGTCCCACACTGGGGAAATTTACAGCCTCCAGCAGCAAGAATTGACATGATGATAATTTTCCTTTTTAACTCATTCACTCCCGAAGACGCGTTTAAACGTCTTTTCAGACTTGGTCTAGAATTGGCTTGTCCTGACTGAGCTAATAATGTTTTGATTTAGTTGTGATGTGTTTTCCCTGTGTCTCCATCTATTTGTCTCCGCCCGTTCTTGTCAGTAAGTCTTGTCCAGGTGTGCCTCGTTGTCTCGTCTGTCTGTTTGTATTGAATTCCCTGTTTTCATTCACTCTGTCTCGGTTCATTGTCCCATGTGGCGTCGTGTCGCCTGCGGTTGGTGGTGGTCTGCTGCTCGTGTTTCTTTGTCACTTTGTATTTCAGCTGTTTGGGTAGAACCTTGCGCTCTAGCTTGACCTTGTTTGCTAGCTTGATTGGGTCCATTTGCCGTTTACCTCCAAGCCACCATGTTAAGCATCCTGTAAACTTGAATGTATAATCTTGAGCGATCTGTATTATTTTTTTTCGTTGCGGAACAGTTTTGAGAACCAGTGACTTCATTTCAAAGAGCGATTTCGTCGCAACGATACTTTTATGAAAAGTAGCTTATTCGCTTCCACAGAGACGATGATTACTGACTTTGGAGAGACTCCGCGACATGTTTAGCCACAGCAGTCGCCAGCTAGAGTTTTGTTGCTAGCCGACTGGTGCGACATAGGGAGCACAGAGCTCTTGACCTCTGAAAATCACGGTGGGTAATATGAGTGACGCAGCCCAGCGAAGCTTTTTGGGACGTCTCAATGGTTGGCTTTCAGGTTTGTTATTCAGGAAAGGATTAGAATCATTTTGGACAAGATCCAACCATCCATCCATCCATCTTCTATCGGGTCGCAGGAGCAGCAGCTTTAGCAGGGAAGCCCAGACTTTCACCTCCCAGCCACTTCTTCTCACACTTCCCAAGGGATCCAGAGGCGCTCCCAGGCCAGCTGGGTGAGTGACAAAGTCTCTCTTGCGTGTCCTGGGTCGTCCCTGGTATCTCTAGTACATCCACCCCGGTCCCAAAAATCACTCAAAATCAACTCAAAACGTATTAACAATTTTGGACGGAACTGTTTTCTTGTATTCCCGTTGTGGCGCCAGATGAAAATGCTTCAAATAGCCTCACATGTCGGGATGCAAAGCTACCTGCACTGACATCTTGTATCTCACCATCACCAGTCAAAAGTGGTGTGAGGCACGCTCAGCACCTACACCCACATATAGCGTGGGGTACTTTTCCAGCCTGTTTTTTCAATGGAGGTCTATTTTCTTTTTTTTCTCTTCATCTGCGTGTCCCAACGCCTCGGCCATATGCGGGCGGCTGCTATGAGGACAACAGGCCTCAGTGTCCAGACACACACTGTCTGCTTCCCAGCTCTCCCCTATAGGGCCACAAACCAGCCTCTGTGAGCGCCATCAACAGCACTAACAACACTGGCTGGGCTAAAAGACCCCCCCGCCCCCAAATCCATTCCTGGCCAAGACACCTTCCGCTCTCATCCACCTCACACTGCCCCTCTCTGTGCTCAATCTACCCCCCAAACCCGTTTCCTGGGCTGTCTGGCTCAAGTGCGGTTTGCAAAACTGCACTGCCTTATCCGTAATGCCACCTTGTGAAGGGTTTCAGCCAGCAGCAACAGAAGAAGACGATTACTTTAATGTACAAGCGTTATATAAGGGAATAGAAAACTACTCCTGCAATGACATGTAATGAGCGTTAAAAGATGGTTTGGGGGAAGCCAACGTTAAAGGCTTTATATGTTCTAAAAAGAAACAAAATGTGTCATCAATAACTAGAAGAATTATGTGTGTGAGCCATTTACTGGATCGAGATGAAGTTGATGCGTATGTTGTGACGAGTGTTGAGTTTATTCATGCTTATCTGACTTGTCAGGAGGTATGTGCAGTTAGGCTTGAGTCACCAGTTTGCTTCAAGCTATCATGTACACCAACAAACATTCATTGTGACCTTATGGCATTTCGTATGAGAGACAAAGGGAGAGGGAGAGAGTGAAACCAATGTGAAACCAACATGCGCAATAATTTTCTGTTATACGTTTGACTTCTCACGACACGTGGCGCAGACAAATGACTGAGTACTGAATCACCTTATTGCAACTGATGTTCGTCAATTTATTGTGAAAAAAGGAAGAACATTTTGAGCTGCTCGGTTTAATGAGTGCAGTGGAAAAATGAGCTCCCCCGCATCGTATTTCCAAACTTTTTAATCCCATAGTGAATCATGGAAATTGAAGTAATCTGTTCCAGGGTTAAACTATTGCCAACATTCAAGTAAAGGGGCAATTTTTAAATCAACCTTGATAACTGGTGAGTGTGAAAATGGGTTAAACACTGTTGACATCCAAACAATAGAAAGAATAAAACCCTCAAATATTAACTTGAATGATTAATGAGAGAAGTAGAGTGTGATTCCAAACTCAAATTACGCACGCCAAATACGTCTTTTTTTTAATAGGTGTAGCTCCACTTCCCTTAATTATCGTCATCTTGGGTTTTTATAAATGACAAAAAAACAGTTGAGAGCCTCAACTGATTTGACACACCATTATGCCAATAATGAACTTCATACAATTGTTAATTTTTTTAATTAATCTATTATTTGCCTGCAGTTTTTTGTGACAGAAGCTTTGATCATTGTGCCAGCTTTTTTTTTGTATTAAAGTCCTTATATTTGTGATCCTCTTGGGTCATTGTTCGGTCATTTAACCATAGACTAATAAAAAAAAAATCACTGATCACAATGATTTCATGATTAATATATTTAATTCCACAGCTCTAATTGTGAGTGCGATTTTCGTTACAATAACGACTGCAAGGGGTGCTATCGGGGTAAATACAAAAATAAAAAAAAAGACAAAAATATGTTAGGGATTGTATTTTCACTCATGGTGGCAGCAGTTGATCACCAAGCCACCAAATTACAGTGTGTCAATCATTGTTGCGGCAATCATGAATATCCCCGTTCATCGGTCAGTTTTCAATCTCACGTTGTGAGGAAAATCAAATCTGCTCGTCACTGTTAAAAAGACCGAAAGTGAACCTGTGAAGAATGAAGAAAGCTTCGATTGGCAGGATTAAAAAGGGGTTATGGTTTGTACTACAATGTTATACCGTCAATGTATTTCCCATAATGGATGCTATTATAAAATTGTGTCTCTAGTCTCCTGTTGTCCAAATAAGTGTCGATAATAAAAAGAAAGAAAAACGCAGTTGAGAATATTGTTGTTTACGTTTTTTTGTGTACCAAGGGTGGCTCGTATGAAGCTGATCTATTTAAACTAACAAATACATTTCTATCAACATATTCTTATTCTTCTTCCCGATGATTTTCTGTGACAACTTTTGTGATTTGATGTTGATTTAGCACGTTACGGGTGGCTTATTCGTTGAAATGAATGTGACCGTGGGGCCTTACGTAAGTCAATTCCATTGTTAATGTTACATTTTTAGTTTTCATTTTGACACTGCCAATTTTCCTGCCGACAAAGGATAGCGGGTGGCGCAATCATGAGAAGCATCAAAAAAGACGTACATGATATCTCACAGCCTTTGTTTTGTGGATTTGCCCTCGCTTTAGTCGATGAGGTAAACGGTTTTAGTATAATCTGTGAGTGGAAATGACAAAAACTAAACATTCAGGCCAATACCACAACCACTCTATCCAAAGACTGTCTTCTCTCACTAGCAACCCTGCATTTTGATGAGGTAGTTTACAATTGTGACAGAATCTCTTCACCTATCCAAATGAAAGACTTCAGTTGTTACACAAACATAAGCGTGCGCACACTTCATCAGGGCCTGTTTGACGACCCTCGAACAATGCGCCATGCAGCTTTGTTGGCACGGGACGGCTTGAGGGATGTGCCGCAACAAGGTTTATGACTCTGCTGACGTCAATGACATAATTCAAATACTTAACCAAGCTGCAGCTTCCAGCCCTCAGGATCCTCTCCTTTGGCTGTGAGCCTGGAAAACCTGAAACGGATTCTTGCTGCGCACACGGATTTGAGTCAGTGGCGCAGACTAAACCGGAGTGGGGTGGCCCGTGAGACAAACCGCTGGACAAATCAGTTCTGGGAGTCTGTGAGTGAGGCACCAAAAGCAATGTACTTCAAATGTAATGGAGTAAAATGAAAATTGGAAACTTGATAAATGTTCTGCACCTCTTTGGCTCGTGTTGATTGCGCTGTCTGTAACATTCCATTCTAAAGGCATCGAACAAATATTAATGATGCATTGCCAGTCAAAATCTCCTTTGGGATCAAATGACGGTTTACACTCGGTCCTCAAGACGCCTACGATGATGTGTGGTTAATGCTACGGATAGCCGTTTCAGATGAGTCAGAAGTGACCGTCAAGAACGTCACGGCCAAGCTTTGCGCGTTGTGGTTATCACGAATAATACAAAGCAAAGCCTATAATCGGAATCGGTCAGGGAAGAGTGAGCCCTTTGTTGGCCGCTGGACTCACGGGACAAGAGTTTGATGGGGTCAAGATGGTGTGCGGTGAAAACACTGCAAACTCACATGGTCAACACTTGAGTCGTTTTATATTCAATCATGCTGGCTGATAGCGTAAACAGTGTGAGGTGGCAAAGTAACAGCACCCCCCTCCCCCAACCCCCTCCTCCCACCACCCACTTCCCCTCATCTTGCAGCTTGTGACTGTGGCCATGTGCTTTTGCTTTATTTCAATTCTCCCTCATCAAATTTGATTTCAGTGGTTGAAAATGACAAGTTATTCTTTACTGAAGTCTTTATGTCCCTCGACCCAACAATCCGACCAACTAAGACTTTGTTCCAAAGCACACATTTCTTACTAGGGGTAATTCAAGATGGACTGCAGTGGATCTTTTAGCACTGTAAGGGGACAAGTTTTTTTTCTTTTTGTGAACACAAATGCAAAACAGGAAAAATCTGGTCTCCTTTTCCGTTCAGACAGATGAGAAAATGAGACAGAAAGGACCACAAAGGAACAATCGCTGTTACTTAGGAGCAGGTGTGAGTTCTTTTGTTTTGTCTTAAGTATCTGATGACATATTCGATGGCGAAAAAGGGAGGGTCGCTGAATGCATTCAAAACAGCAAGCGTGACAAATTTGTCTCCCCCCCCCCACCCCCACCTCTTCTTAACGGACAGTCGTACGCATAAGTGATCGTTCAAGGTTGTGAAAAGTGAGGCGTAAACAATTAGAGACTTTAGCGTTGTTTTGGTTTTTTTTCCTGCTTCAACGACCCATCTGTGATAATAGGAAGTCGAGAGCGCCCGCTTTGAAGGCCTTGCTGACGTCAATCAGGCTTGAAGAACCAGTGCAGCAGGAAACAATGTCCATAACTCCCTTCTCTCCATCTGTACTTTCACAATATCACTTTAGACACGAAATTTGGACTTTGATGTTTTATATGCCTCAAATGATTCAATCCCTGACCTAATTTGCAGTCAATGTAGGTTTTTAATTGGCGAATGGTTATTTTGAGCTGAAAATGAAAAGACATTAGTGGCAAGATTATTGTGTGACAGGTTACCTTTTGTTGTCATTATTATTATTATTTATGATCTTTTTTTTTTTTACATGGACATGCCTCCATGCATTTTCTATTACCCTCCTTTGGGTCACGGGTGACTTCGGGCCTAACGCAGCTGACTTTAGGCCAGAGGTAGGGTACGTCCTGTACCGGCCGCCAATCAATCACAGGGCCAAATGACCATCCACACTCATATTCATACTTCGGGGCAGTTTAGTCTTAAAGTCATTAACCTTATGTGCATATTTTTGGAATGCGGGTGGGAAGCGCAACGTACCCAAGGAAATCCCCCTTTGTGCTCATTATAAAGCCTTGAGCAGAGCTTGTCACAGCATTAGCTGCGCTGACTTTGTGATTCTTGAAAGCGTCAGACTAAACGCACTTCTGCACGTCATTGCATGCCACAACGTGAGCCCTTCCCTTGAGTTACCAAATCATTCTGGGAAGGTCATCAAGTGAGCTGCTCTCACTGGCAGTAAGAGGCTGAACTTACCTGACAGACAGACTTTTGCCACCGGAGACTGATTTGCAGCAGGGGACCTCCTACGATGACACATCAACAGGTCACAAAATAAAAATACAAAGTGATACAAGAA
This sequence comes from Hippocampus zosterae, assembly GCF_025434085.1. Taxonomy (NCBI): domain Eukaryota; kingdom Metazoa; phylum Chordata; class Actinopteri; order Syngnathiformes; family Syngnathidae; genus Hippocampus; species Hippocampus zosterae. The sequence continues at coordinate 11,255,519 of NC_067465.1, forward strand.
AAATGTAATTTTTCAGCGTGCCATGTTTTTATTTCCCTCCCACTGAATTCATATGATCGACTTCTGTTTCATATTATTGTGAATGAAGTTCGTTCCTTCTTTCTCCAAAACAGCTATAAAGCAATGTACCATTCAATAGCAGACTCAACATGACCAGAAAACAGTGCTTATTTATATTTATATTGACTTTATTCTTCACTTGGTATTGGTCAATAGATGTTTCTTCGAGGAATTTTGAATGAAATGTTTTTGATACAGCGGCGCCCCCAAGTGAGAAACATTGGTATCTTCAACAGTGAGACATCACTGAAGCTTGCAGTAAAAACATTTTACTGTGCGAAAATCCAACCCCCCAAAAAGCAAAAAACTATTGACTTACTTATTGAATGCACATTGCGCATTTGTCAATGTGGTGAAGTTATTCCTGACCGTTCGAAGGCTTGCCAGAACCTGGAAAAACAATTCAACTTAATGAGAAGCGGAAACTTTTTTTTTTAATCAAAAAGCAACAAAGTAGGAGAAGGATTCCGTTTTTAAGTGTTATGCAGCATGCACAGCAATCATTTGTTTGGCTCTCATTACCGAATACAGAACAGAAAAACAGATGAATATCAGAAAATAAAAATTGGCATTGACTTTGATATGCTGATGATTATGATATGCTGATTTCCAATTAGTGTGATCTGGAGCCAATCCGAGTTGACATCCGCCAAAAGGTCGACTACACCCTGAACTGGTCATCAGTCCATCACATGGCGCACACAGAGACAGACAATGAATCGCAACCTCGCCGTCTCTGAGTTGGATGTGAAGTCATGCTGCCTGCAAGGACTTCACTTAGCCATGACGCAGTCAGTTAGCAACTATTCTTCCAAGTTGTGTTTTTTGTAAAAATGGAGACAGTTGAAATGGGATCTTAAGACAGTTAACATAATATTATGCATCCACACATTTTCCGATCAGCTTTATCCTCAGGGTCAGGGTACACCCTGAACTGGTTGCCAGTGACAGGCGAACAACCATCCATGGTCACACTCACACTTAGGAACAATTTACAGTGTTCCATTACCCTACAACGCATGTTTTTGGAATGTGTTTGGAAACCGGAATGCCCGGGGAAAAACCACGCAGGCATGGGGAGAATATGGAAAAATTTGACACAGGAAGGCCGCAGCTGGAATCGAATCTTGCAACTCTGCACTGTGAGGCCGACACACTAACCAGTCGGACCAGCGGCTTACATATTATTATTCATTTTCTATTTTAAAAACGTTAAGCGACCCAAACATTCTGGATTTTGTAAGTGAGCCGGGATAGACTCCAGCACATCTCGCAACCTTACTGAGGATTAGTAATGGATGGCTAAAATCTAATAATATGGAGTCAATTGAGTAAAACAGAACAATTAACTCAATCACTCCCAAAGACGTTTTTAAACGTCATTTCAGACTTGGTCCAGAATTGGCTGGTATTGAATGAGTTAAAAGCTGAAACTGAACTAGAAGCCACGAGATGGCAGAAAAAGTTAACATGACCCAAATGCAACAGCTTTGCATTAAAGACAAAATGCTCAGGGACTTACCTGGGCAAAGGGGGTCACTATCAAGTCCTCTCCATGGCTAAAATGAAAGGCAAAAACAATGATTAAAAAAAATAAATAAAATGGTCCCAAGCAATAACGATAGAAAATGACTCACAGTTCTCCAACGATGGAAGAGTTTCGAGAAAGGGACTTAGGGGACAATTCGTAGTCGCTGTCAGAGCGATAGAGGAAGGACTCTCGACGTTGGCCGTGGCTCGCCAGGTTGGGATGAAGAACCAGTCCCGAATTTGGGGAGGTTTGAGGGTCTGAGGGACTGCAGCACAATGATGGGCCATTCTCTCCCTCCAAGCTAAAGGCAAGAGGCCATAAAGAGCATTTGTAAGGTATGAGGAAAAACATGAAACGTAACAAGATGCCATACGTTCTGTCTTGTGCAACAAGGTTTCATAAAATCTAATATATAGCCACCAGTCTGTCCTTGACCTAGATTTGAAATGCAACTATTTTGCACAAATAAATAAGTATACTTTGGTCAAACAGCTTGGTCTCACTCGAATAATACCCCGGGGCATCTTTGTTCATTAATGCTTGCTCATCACCAAGTAATGAAGTGATCTTGCGGGCACAAAGTAACACATGTGACTATAAAACAGCCATGATAAAGTGCAATGATTCAAAGAAAATGTCCTATTGGCATTCATTTTTTTTTTAAATAGAAGTCACAGTTTTTCATACTTTTTCCAAGATTTCACTTTCACTTACTTTCAATTTGAATTTGAATACCAAAAGCCTCACCTATTGGGGTCAGCCTTTGTAATGTCAATCCGGGGCAGAGAAGCGATTGGTAGACTAGTCGGCCTGGCGTGAGTCACTGTGTCTTCCACCGGGGATACCAAACTTCCCCGCTCGCGCTCCTTCTCCGCCTGTCGCCATGACAACGGAGGCAGCTGCAGGTTGCCAGAAAAGCGCCGATGGACTTTGTACAACTCTACTCCGAGGGTGCTACCCGAGGGGTATTGCCACCCAGGAGGATCCTTCCTATCCTAAGAGAAAATGACATCAAATTGAAGTTCAGACCACTCAAACTGAAAGAGAGAAAAAAAAGACATATAGGTGGGGCTTGGGTGGGGGGAGTATTTCAAGACTCGGCGTAGCAAATGAGGAAGGCTGATAAGTCACTTAGGAGTGGGGAATATTATCAGTACAGTCGTAGGCATTATTTGTAATATAGTTAATATTATAAAGGCATTGTGATTTTAAAAATGACCCGATTAAAAAAAGGCGCAAGGAAGTCTGCTACTCTCTAGGAGTCTTTCTGCTGACTTTGCAGGGCCTTATTGGAAATGCAATCGGTCTGATATATCGTGCCTGCTTTTGAGAAACCGGGTGTAGTATTACTTGCACACTGGGCAAAAAAAAAAAAGTGAAAATTGAGTCTTGGGATGCAACGCATGCTTCCTGAAATATCTCTTTCAACCGAGAACCAATTTACAATATACTCATCAATATTTTACTGTAGAACAGCAGAATTGTATCTCAATTGGCAATTGATTGCATTACAGGCATCCAAACATAATTTGAGCACTTTATTGATCTCTGGGTTGAAATGGCAGCCGCTGGATGAAACATTGCAATTTTATTTTGTGTTTTCAGTCTTTGATGCGCCAGATTGCCGTAAAATACAAACCATCACATTGAGAGACCCTTTTTATCATTAAAAGCAAAATATGGTCATGAAAGGAACGGAGCAAAGATTAAAGGCAAAGCCCCAATGTTGAAGGGAGGTGAAGTGGATGATGAAAGAGTTTTCTTGGCTACTCACTATCTAGCCTAGCCTATATAAGCATTTCCCAACCAGGGGTACTAATCATTTGTTTCCAAAACTATAAGTCCTGTAAATATTCTCATTCATTTCATAGTCCCATCAATAAAATGGTAAATGTGCGCTACAACGTGACCATTGATTGACCAAGAGCCTAATAAGGCTAATGATATACAAAATGGACGCGATGTTATGATAAGTGTCTTGGTACTAATTGGTAAAAGTATTATCCGATTTTAAAAAAAAAGGTTTTACCTTTATCTGTGTTGGCCATGTACAAAATCTCGGATAAAATGGATCACTTTTTTTGATACAAATGTTTTCAATACATCAAGAGGGAGTCTGACGGGAGCCAGACATGGGGATCAAAGCCTGTCTGTCAAGCTCCTATTGGAGATTGTCGGAGTAAATGATCTGGCTAGGCATTGCAGTCATAAACAGAAAGGATTAGAGAAGCAACAGATGGGCCTCTCTGTCAGATCTGCCCTTCTTCCTCTTACGTTTCAATTGAATCTGTGCCCAAAATGTCATCCTGGCGTGGGCTGTCTTTAAACACCCTATGTCCTCTTCGTGCCTCACTCGGTCATCTTCATGACAATCTTGTACACGTACACATACACACACTTGATGCCTGTTTACGGTTGGGTGGACAGTGCAGTCATCTTTTTGAGTCACAAACTATACATAGACACACGTGCTGCCGGAGTGTCTCCTAAAACTGCCCTCCAAAGGAAATTGTACAACAACAAACCTCTTGAGTCATCATGAATTTTCTTTTTTTAACAATATCGCGAGTGGGCCGTGTAATCAAAATATCCCGGATCACTGGAATCTTGTTGCATTGAAGACTAACGGGAAGAATCAATACTTACGTCTCCCGAAGTGACTCCTTGAACACTGCGGCTTTTCTTCATCATGACTTCCCGAACGGCAGTTTCTTCTTTCTTCTCCTGTTTTGGAAATACACCTGCGCAGGGGGAGAATAAAGAAGAAAAGCAGTTGGGTTATTCATCATTCAATGTAGTTCTTTTCCAATTAGAGGGGTACCTTCATTCATTCATTTTCCGAACCGCTTGATCCTCACAAGGGTCGCGGGGGGGGGGGGGGGGGGGGGTGGAGCCTATCCCAGCTGTCTCCGGGCAGTAGGCAGGGGACACCCTGAATCGGTTGCCAGCCAATCGCAGGGCACACAGAGACAAACAACCAACCACGCTCACACTCACACCTTGGGACATTTGGAGTGTTCAATCAGCCTGCCACGCATGTTTTTGGAATGTGGGAGGAAACCGGAGCACCCGGAGAAAACCCACGCAGGCCCGGGGAGAACATGCAAACTCCACACAGGGAGGCCGGAGCTGGAATCGAACCCGGTACCTCTGCACTGTGAAGCCTACGTGCTAACCACTGGACTACCGGGCCTAGAGTGGTACCTCTACTTATGAAATTCATTGGTTCTGGAAGAAATATCTTAACTAATATTTTGTAAGTAGAGACGCGTTTTCCATGTAAATGCCCTAGTCCGTTCCAAGCCCCCACAAAATTCAGACAAATGTTTTGCAAAATATGTAACAAATACATGCTACAATTAGATTATTGCACAATAAATGGGAGTTGTGCATAATGTAAAAAACAAGACTCTGAAAACAAGCTTTCAAACTTAGCTTGTAGCAAACGTGTGCACATTTTGAGCATGACGAAAGGACACTTTGATTCGCTCCTCTTTCATCTATAACTGCTTCAAACAACAAAGTGTATACACAAAAAGGGGTTGGGATTGCACGACTGTCTGTGTCTTATTTGTTATGTTGCATTATTTTGTCATTTTATGTTAACATTTCTTTTGATGGCGTAGCCGTAGCGGCTCCTCTCTCTCCTGTGGTTGAGAGGGAAGTAATTTCATCTGTGCTGAATGTTGCACATGTAGCACATTTAACAATAAAGTTGACTTGACTCGACTTTAATCCGGACGTTACTGCCTCCGTCACGTTAGTAAATAATCTTGATGATTTTTGTTGTGTTTATGGGAGAATCTGTGTCAACACATTCCTGTTCAGCAGCAACAACAGTGAAAGACGAAAGACCAGGAGACCAAAAGAAACCGTTACTTGTGCAAATTGTTGTCTGTTCATAATTGAATCGGGATATTCAAAGATCTTTTGTATATATTTGAAATCGGCCCTACTTTTTCCAAACGATCACTGCCTTATGTGGTCTTATTGCCCATTTGATTGGAATTTAAAGTACCCACCCCATTATCTCAAGGCAGATCTTCTTATTAGACTGTACTCTAATTGGTATTGGTATGTGTTGCTAAATGCAATTGTGCTCAGTGCGTGAAACAACAACGTTGAACAATGTCGTTTGAAGAGTGTTGTAATAATTTCAATGCATGTGAATCCTGCAAGAGGTCACCTCCAAGGAGATGTTCTTTCGTAGTGGCCAGAAATGCAAGGCCATGAGGAGTATTTCCTTCGGAGTTGGAGTGGACCACCGGTAACCCCAACCGTCAACATCACTAACCACGAGAGCCCAACTGATTAATTACAATTACGGAGAAAAGACCATATTCTGCTCCAAATGGCATATTCGTGGGCCGCAACTGAACAACACAAAGATTAGATCACAAAAACAAAATTACATTCAGCGTAGTCAATTGGTAGAAATGGAGACGAAAGAAGACAAGAGGGAGTGTATTTACGTCACTCTTGTAAATGGCCCAATCTAAATTCTGGTACAATTGATTCTCAAGAAGTGAGTGCGGCTCGAGGCAAAGCATGGTTTTGTTTAATCAGCAATTAGAATGTAACTGAGGAGAACAGGATAGCAAATAGATAATAACAGCTTGTTCCTCAGCATAGCCCAGTCCCGTCCCGTCTTTCAATTGACAAGACCAGAACATTTATTTTCACTAATTGAACATTCGTTACTCGTCTGACTGATTCGTTTTTCTAAAAATTATAATTTGAATAACTGCTTCCAAGATTCTTGCGTCAATGTTAACATTTTTCAGTTTAAATGTGTCGCAGACTAAAAATGCTATTTTAATAATTGACTGAATGTTAATTTCAAAAACATGTAACTGCATGTGCTGAGGATGTTATTGAATCTTTTCATTGGTATTGAGTTAAATATAATGATTCCCTCGAGGTATTTGGCACAGATGTGTGAATTTACTTATTTATTACACGTTTCTACAGCTGCCAGTGAATAATGCATGAATAGCAATAACAAAATTCGGGCATGAGCAGGAGGTGGATGATAATGAAAATGAAAAAAGATGAGTCAAATTATTGCTCAGCCTTGGCAATCATGTCTGCTCGACTGAGGACCATTTCCCACTCCTCTCGACTCACAGCTCGTAAGAAAATTTGAATTCTCAAAAATATCACATGCAATCAGTCACACAATTGTAGGCCGCATTCTGCATAAACCACAGGGAATTAAAATAAAGAAATAAATACAAGTTAAAAAGGCAATTACAGGTACATGTGATAGTCAAAGCACCTCTTGATGCCCCTATGAATAACAAAGTCAGAAATACAAATCTGCTCGTTCATAATGCAGATTCCGTTACACATATTTTCAGGGCTACAGCATACCTATGAATTCCATTGTATGTGGCAAACAGAATGACAGCGTGACGGCATTTAAAGCCACTTACATGATGCTTGGTTTCCAACAGCACTCACATAGATACAATCCCCAATCGCTAAATGGCAACCAAGACACAGCAAGTATTCATTATCTTTGAATTGAGATGTGCACTGTGGTGTGGTGGTGTGCTCGCCTGACTTCAGCGCAGACAGTGGCTGGTTCAGTTCTGTGAATGTGAGCGTGAATGGTGTTCTGTCTATGTGACCTGTGATTGACTGGGACAGTCTTGATGGGAGTCTCCCTTTTGACCAGTTAGCTTTTGACAGCAACAAACTATTTTCATCGCCAACTTTTCTCTTCATGGCAGGCTTTGAAAAACCGGGTGACAGGATATAAATTTTTCCTTCTACTTGATGTCAAGTTCACAATTACGTTTCGCAAAAACTGTCAGGAGCCCGATATATGGTAATCCATAAGAGACTTGAAAATAAATAAATAAATAAACCCAGGGCAATGGCACAGCAATTTTTTAAAATAAATAAATAAACAAGGGCCCTGCAGTATTATTAAGCTTTGCTGTCAACATATTGGCCACAAATGGTCCTCGGACCGTGAGTTTGAGACCCCTGATATAGGCTAATTCTTTGTTTTACTCAACTCACCTTTATTGATCGAGCACTTTAAAACAACCAAAGCCAACCTACAAAGTGCTGTACATAAAGTCAAAATCTGACATTAAAAACAAAGACTTATTAAAACAATAAATTAAGAATGGGGATGTTCGATTCCACATTTTTTCCATACCAGTACAAATACTGAACTCTTGATCAGTCACGAATACCCGAAGTGAGTACCAGTGCTACAAGTACTTTTAAAATATAAAATTTCTCCCAAAGAACAATGATAGATAATTTTAAAGAAAGCCCTACATACACCAATGTAGGATTTTCCTTAAAGATTCCCCAACTTAATGGCAATTTTCTATAAGCTTTGTTTCCAATTGTTCATAAAATATATATTTTATGTCGAACACTGAATAAAAGGAAACAAAACAAACACATTCCTAATGGGCATCTGTCAGACATGCATGTTCAAGTACTTTATTGCAAAACGGCCACAAAAGGGTTGCGGTTATCAATACAATGAAATAACACCAGGTATCAGCTCGATACCAATACAGGTACCGGGTAATGGTACAGTACTTGCCCATCCCTTATGAATAACTAAAACACATTGACATAAAACGATGCTATGTCTCATTAAACCACTGACACTGATAAGCTGCCACTGCTGCTGCTCATACCACCAATCACCACTATTAAAAGAGTTCTTATTATGAATATTACTCCTAAATCTGCTGACAGTTCAACTAAATTAAATCACACAAGTCTTGTCTGACCTAATTTCTTAATGGATTGTTTATGTATTGGACGTGCATATCTCCTAAATCCATTCCCTCAAATACGACCATGTTCAGGACAGAGCTGTGCCATAAACTTGCATTATTAGGCAATGGCGTGTGGGCTGCATTCTGTCCACATCTTCAGAAGGAAATTGCCAACTACACGAAGAGATGTTGTAAGTTGGCTTTTCAACATGAACTTAAAAAAGGCACGCTACATCAAAGCCGAACGAAGTAAATTAAGCCGAATATTACGGATTCCATGTTCTGCATGTTTGAATATTGCAAAAGTGGACACAGAACAGAAATTGGTGAAGTAAAAAAAAATTAAAAATACATTCCGAAATAATTATTTTCGAGTGTGTATACCTCAAGAGAGAGCAGGTTTACCCAGCGGTATTGTTCGAGGAATGTTCCCAGTCCAGCCCTCGACGTTGTCAACTCGTTCTCATTTGTCGGAGGTCTTTTATTCAGGCGATTCGCGCTCGTTACCCAAACGAGCCCATCAATTGGCTCCTTCACCGGCTACGCATATCCCTCCGCGAGCCAATGCCTGTGTGCTCCACCGGCTCGCGCCGTCCCACTCCCGCCGGGATCCATCCGACACAACAGCCGGAGCACAATATTAATCCGTCTGGTCAAGCAGCTGTTGAACCGACACCGTAAAACGACTTTTTGCGGATGGCTAGCCTGTTTGATTACTATTTATAAATGACAGTCAAACGGATTCCATATTTCCGAACCGTTCCAAATATGCCCATCTAATGCTACTCTATTAGTGTTGTGTTGCATTCAAGGCCACGTCTTGGCGAACAATGTGAATGCTACGGCTGTTGCCAAGCAACAGTTGTCCAACAACCAAGGTGAAGCGTCCCAGAACCCTTTTCATTCCCACTAACATGTTCAGTGTCACTGTAGCGCAGCACATCTCGTGTGAAAGTCATCAAAATGCCATGGTTTTACAATGAAATGTGTAATTGTCAAGGCAATAAATTCATCGAGGAGAGTTCACAGGTCGTGTCGTGATTGTGTAGTGGTTAGTACCCTGCGTTGTGGTCGCAGCAATCTTGGTTTGAATCCAGGTCATGGCATATGCAAAGACTCGACTGCATCGGGTGGCCCGGTGGTCCAGTGGTTAGCGTGTCGACCTCACAGTGCAGAGGTACCGTGTTCAGTTCCAGCTCCAGCCTCCCTGTGTGGAGTTCTTACAGGGTACATCGCAAGGAAATACATTCAGGAATCAAGTCGTGCTTCACAGAACATCCAAGTATCCTCTTGTAAATTTCCCCATTGTGGGACGAATAAAGGATATCTTATCTTATCTCAGGGACATTATGGATGAATCCTGTTGACCATAAAAAATAGCATTTATGAAGTAGGATTTTTTTCTCCCAGTCAAAGTGCATTTAAGGAATAAACATTGCAGCCCCAAAGTGAATTCTGGACAGTGGACAGTATACAGTAGTGTCTAACTCAATGTACATGCGGCACCCATCAGCACTGCCCAAAAGAGGCCAGACTCACTGAACAAAACAGCAAGACAAAGCTTAGGCATTTTTATTTTCCAACACAATTTTAACAAGTGTGAGAAAACAAAATTCAGTCAAGAGGTTATAAAAATATTTTTGAGAGTCTAAGCACCCGTTAGTGTTGGAAGACCTAATTGACACCCTTGAGTCGAGATGAGACATACTGTACATACATGTGAGGAAAAGAGCTGCATTTCAGGAAATGAGCAATCATTTAATCAAGTTGCCTATAAGAAGTCAATGGAAATGCAGCAGAGAAAACATGCCGTATTGCCTCATAATTTGCATTTGAACGAGAATCAAAACACCAACATTGGTTTTCTTTTTGGATGCCCTTTACTCATTATGACGACGGACCACCACTCAAAATGTACAGGGTGACCCGAAATGACTGCAATCCATATCTGAATCAATAACAATTCAGTCCTGAGAATTACGGCTCTTTAGTCCGTGTGGTTAAAAATGTATCTCCTTTCTAAAAGGGGCTCCACATGTCCATCATGACGCCACCGACACACGCACGCACACTCCTTCCTCACTTAAAAAAGCTCCGATCTTGGCTAGCATTTGTCTTTTGGACCTCTTCATCTTTATTGCTCCTTCCTTTGGTCCTGAATTTATTGTCCCATCTGTAAATCAAGAGTTGTTCCAAGTATAAATTTACCTTGAACTTCCTTCCAAATTTCACCTGCGTAGATTTCAATGACCTGGTCTGACAATAGATGTCCATGCAAAACGTCCTCTGCTCAGTTGTCCACGGCGTTTTCAGAAAAAGCTGTTGAAGGTTCCATTTGCTATGCCTTCCTTTCGAATAATCTGAAAATTTCGATAAATACCATGATCAAGAACAATTTGATCAGCTGGAGTGCTGGTTGCAATCATTTTGGGTCACCCTGTAAAATGTCTAAATTCTATTGCTGTCGTCTTCAGAAATAGGGAAAACACTTGACTATAAAAGACTGCATGTTCACACAGTGAATGAATAAAAACGTGCCTCCCCAAAACGTTCAGCAGGCAGGTACGTATGATCTTTGGTGAGAATATTTATGATTGCAGAAGATAAAAAATCGAATGCTTTAAAAATGACAGGGGAAAAAAAGCTATTTTCATTGGCAAGATACATAAACATTATCACTCTTGGACATCCAACTTGTGTTTGTCAGATGTCGCATGAACAAGGATGACTTTTTTAAAACAAGCAGTACAGCTACATTAGCCGGACCCCATTGCAATGGTAAAGACAATGCAACAACACAGCAAGCTAGTCAGTGTGGTTTGATTATTGCGGTCCATTGATCAGACCAAGTAGCTTAAAAAAATGTAAGCCAACACAGGTTTAGAGATACAATTATGTGGTTAAAGCTATGTGGGTTGACGGTTTGGCTCTGGTGTCCCACATGTAAGGCACAATAATAGAGCCCAAGGCTTTGTGTCAGGCCATAATAAAGACCATGACAAGACAGCCGACACATTTCAAATTTGGTTGCCTCGCTCAAATCAAAATTGAGTACAGTAATCCCTCATTTATCGCGGGGGTGCAACTGTACAGAATGTTTCATCGACGTTGTGGGTTTGGTCATGGAGAAAATTTGGCATGCTGTACAGCGATGAGTCGTGGAAGACTGTTGACATTAGTCTACAATTCCATAGCCAATCAGGATGCAGATCACAATGCACTGTTAAAAAAAAAAATGTGCACAAAAAAATGTGAAACTGCGACGTCGTGAAAGATGAACCGTGTTATAGCGAGGGATTACTGTATTGCATAGTCTGCTGCCAAGCCAGCCACCCACCCGACCGACAGTCAGTCAGACCATCTATTCATCCTTGTGTCTGCCCACTTCCAACAAAAACACTTTACCACTGTTCCCAACTGAATTCGTCGCCTCTTCCAAAGACCATAAAAAAGCCGAAGATTGTGATGAAGAGGATCGTATTTCCTGTCAGCGCAAGACCACAGGCACCCCACTCGATCTGCAAGTGAGAAACAAGGAGGTTAACGTAGCCGTATCCAAGGACCGCGCGGGTAATTAACTACTTAATTTGGAGTTCCATTTTGGCTTCTGACAAACAATAGAAACATTCGAATCGAAACAAAATGATTCACGTGCCAAATGGTGTGGTGTGTGCGTATGCAAGTTCCTATATTGTGAAAGCACCCGGAGTACTGCTTGTGTTTAAAGATGTTGATTAACACCCCAGTTGGGAGTTGACTGCAAAACTAAACACATGACAACAACAACAACAAAAAAGACACACAGTGGATATTTAAATGCGTGAAGTGCTACACTGATTAATCTGACGATTAATCGGATGAAAAACTGCTTCCATTTCCATCCCTTCATTGAAAAAACATGACACTACTTCAAGATGACAGTGCAAAAAGATGCACAAACATCTAATTAAGATTCAGTTACTGATTTGGTTTGTGAACCGTCGGAAAAAAAATCAGCACACATATTGCTCTTGCAATCATATTAAATATTGCAAATGATCTATTCTGATTAACACAAAAATAATTACTTGACTTTCAGGAGAGGAAAGTGGATTATTTTGTCATGAGAAGCTGAAAGTATGTACAATTTAATTTTTCTTAAAATGATCGAAATGATTCAGCACTTATAAAAATATCTCTCTCTCTGACATTATTTGCTCCAGAAAGCCAGGGTGACGAAAAAATGATGTTCTCTCGACAGAATAGTCACCAAACCAAACTATAAAAAGATCTCTTCATGTTGAGAGGGAACTCACTGTGCTACTATGAGCGAGGACAATGTGGAAGCCATAAGCTGACACGACGATTCCAGTTGTTAAGAAATAGGCCAGTTCTCTGCATGCATTGCTGGAGGAGTCTGTGTCATCACTGACACGGTTGGCTATGATGAGTGGGAGCGGACTCAGGATGTAGAAAATCAGTGCAAACAATGGCCAGTAAACTCTGGGAGGGGGGGGGGGGGGGACGACAAAAAAGAAAACAGATAATTTGATGTTATAGGACTATTTGTGAATTATGATAGCTATTTATCCAGATTCTGACTGAATTTATGGTTGTTAGTGTTTTATATAGAAGTTTTTTTTTTTTTTTACCAGTTCTTATCCCTCTCAGGGGGCGGTCATTTTGCCAATGGCAATCAACTAAAAGTGACATCAGAGTTTCATTACCTCAGCTCTGAGCAACTTTGGTATCATTTTCCATCGACAAGAGTGGAAAAATGTCCGTAGTCTGAGATGGATAAAAACAGGCTGGAATTTGCTGCTTCATTCATATTCCACAAATGTAATATTCATCAGAATATTGTGTTTAGACTAATGGCGCTCCATAGAACATATTATAAATACAATTTTAGGGTTGATCTCGCCTTTAAGTACTGATGGCTGCTAAAAACCCGCCTGTGTGAGTACCTAAAATTAAGGCCGGTACCCTTACTCGCCCATCCTTACATACGAAATAAAAAATGCAGTAACAGTACGTACCGGTAAGTGTGCCATATATATGACCTGTTTAGTTCCGAATCAATACTTGAAATAATAACAAGCTAAAAAGGTACAAAAATTGAACAGAATACACATTCTCAGCAGACATGTCATTATTAAGTGTTAATGTTAGCAACAGGCTACAGGGGTGGTTTTCTTGTCAGACTTTGCTTGCTTTACGTTGCAATTTCGTGTTCACACTTCAGTCGACCGCTGGTAACCGTGCTTTACACTACAAAGTCACGTGACTGCATCCCTTAACAATATCAATAATTTCCATTGTAACGTTGTCACTCCCAAATGAATATTTTATATGTCCTCTGTAACTAAACGAGGCTTGTATGAGACGAGGTTGTTGAATGCCTTTGTTCGATCAAACAACGTACCCATATTGTTCCACTGCACAACCGAGAAACAGAAACGTCAGACCGATGGCGCCACCAAAAGACAACCCGACCAGGTCTAGTGGAAGAGAAAAGTATCCATGTGAAAATTGTTAAAAGCGACATCGGATATTTGTTAAAACATAACACATGCTGCATATCAGTAATAACTGTAGTGACTGTCGGAACTTTCAGATATCAACGCGACGCTAAGTTCGTCATGGATCTAAACTACTTGAGAAAAGTCAAAAGCAACAAATTGTCCACACCATCCAAAAGTCAGTTTGCACACTTCAGCAAATACCTTTAATACCAGGCATTGTGGACAACTAGTTGGTGATTTTGGTTTCTTTTCGGTTTTGTTTACGTTCCGGACTTCCTACTTCGCTCGTCAGGGTTTCCCTTCCTTGTCCTTGGTCACGTGACTTAACAGACAATGTTGATGCTTACGAGCTCCTGCGACGACCACAATGACTCAACTTTGTCCTGACTTCGTTTATTGGTTAACCGATTGCAAATGTGGCCTTGAGATTGTCACAGAGCCATTGGTGTCGAGATCGTTGATTTCATCGCATGATAACGTGTTAGACTCAACTGACTGTTATAACTGACTCGTTATTCAGTTGACGCAATTAGAACGCGCCGAAAGGAGTTTCGTGTGAAAGCCAAAGCGAAGCAATGCTTTTACGAAATAAACGTCATCTTCTTCATGTCACAAAGGTTCGTTTGGAATTTGTTGAAACGTTTTAATACAGTCGCCAAGTCGTACCTCAAACGGGGCAGTGGTTCTCAATATTTTTCAATATCCACTGTCAAATGTTTTCATGACTGTGCCCACTTAACCAACGCAAAGCATTTTGGGATGAAAAAAATAATAATGCTGTGCCACCAGTGTATGATTTCTTTAACTTGGCATTCCATTTGCAGTGGTATCTCTAGAATTATTTGGAAATAAAATGCTAAAACTTAAAAAAGAAAGAAATGATGAACGTAAAGCGGGAGTTAAAAAAAAGAAAGAAATAATGAAGTTAAAGCAGATGTCAATTCCAAAAATTGTTCTATTCTGCCGTACTAGCCTTCTTAAATTGTTTTGCCTTTAAATGTTGTTATGTAACTATGTGAAGCACATTGAGTTAATATATATGAAATGCCCTACAATCCTACATAAATGCAGCTGCCTCGCATTGTCTTGCTTCTATTAATTGTTGTGATAAAATGGTAGTCTCCAAATAAGTTTTATTGTGCAAATGTCACCTGCAATGAGATAAGGTGTTGTGTATGCATGAGCAAGTTGGCTTTTTATCCCTCAGCACCCACCAATTTCACTCCAATTTACGGACGTCATTCCCTGATGACTTTCAATTTTCCAGTATGAAGCATTAGGGGTGATCATGTGATATTATTCAACAAATACAAATAACAGATTGATAGTGACAGTACCTCACCCATTTTTAATATGCTTATATTTATATTTTATAATTTCTATTTATTTCTGTACTTTTTGTTCTTTTTTATACACACATATATATTATATACTGTATATACTCTATATATATACTTTTGTTCTTCTACTTCTCCCTTTCATAATTTTCCATCCATCCATTCATTTTTCACCGCTTATTTGGGGTCGGGTCGCGGAGGCAGCAGCTTTAGGAGGGAAGCCCAGACTTCCCTCTCCTCAGCCACTTCTTCGAGCATAGTCTCTCCAGCGTGTCCTGGGTCGTCCCCCGGGTCTCCTGCCAGTGGGACATGCCCGGAACACCTCACCAGGGAGGCGTCCAGGAGCCATCCGAATTAGATGCCCGAGCCACCTCATCTGGCTCCTCTCGATGTGGAGGAGAAGCGGCTCTACTCTCAGCCCCTCCCGGATGACCGAGCTTCTCACCTTATCTCTAAGGGAGAGCCAAGACACCCTGTGGAGAAAACTCCTTCATAATTTTGCTGCTGTAAATTGGGAATTTCTCCATTGTGAGACGAATAAAGGGTTTCTTATCTTCTTATCTTAGTAAAACGGACGCAGCAAAATAAAATACTGACTTGACTGTAAAACGTTGCCTTAACTAGTCCCAGCTACCTGAGACAAAAAAAAATAAAAGAGGAAAAGTCAAGTCAGTCAAACCAAAAATAAAGAGCCGTTTAATGTGGCACAGTCACATGCATTATACTGTTGCCTCAAATTCAAAGACTTGTTTTGTTGCCACTTTAGAATAAAAACTTGAAATAGAAAGTTCATATTTAAAATAAAAGCAACTGGCGGGTTTGGTTATGTGATGACTGATGGACCAGTTCGACCAGTCCTGTGATGAAGCTGGGAAATCTTGATAGCAATTGTAGCCAACGGTGACAGCACTACCTGTCCCACAAAAACAAATTTTGGTTAGCGCAAAAATGATATGATAAACAAGTCAAAGTTTATTAAGACGATGACAAAATACTTTGGAAAGTTGCAGTATTATGAAATACTCTCATATTGGATACATTCTTTTTTTTTTTAACATTTAAGAAATAATACAAATAGCTGATATTTCATTCAAGTAATTTTTTCCTTAACATTTTCATGTGTCTATTTGACCAGCTTCTTTTTGTTTCAATTTCTATAGAATATTAAAATAAATTCAATGTTTTTCTTTCCTAAGCAATTCATATTTATGTTTTTGAAAATATTTTGTTTTAAGTTTTTTATTTACCTGTGTTTCTTGAAAGACATGTTCCTTCTCATAGCTTTCCAGGTAGATTCGAACTGTGGCCCCACCACTACTTGTACCACTGAGTCTGTATATGATCCGAGAGCCATCAGAGAAGTTGATCCTTAGACCCTACAAAGGAAATGTCAATTTCCAGACATGCCTTCCAGAACTTGTCATACTATGAAGTGGTATGTCTTTGTGCTGCACACTATTACCTGGTTTCGTGTGATACTGCTGTCAACTGGGTCTGTGTATTCAAAATTGTCTGCCTTTTCCACTTGGTAGATTTTGTCTTCCACTGCAAATCGCCGCTTCACAAATGATTTGTCTGCAATCATGATCTCGAGATCCTCCATCATTTCGCAGGCTGCATCAATATCTATGTTCTCATAATCATATCTGGAGCCCCCAAAAAAACAACAACAACTATGGATTATGCTTCCTTCTGGTTACAGTGAAAGATTTTTAATGGTGCAATCCCCTAGGTCAACTTCAAAACAACTTCATGATATAAAACATATTTTAAAGTAATATTTCAGTCACACGATTCACGCGAAACGACTGTCGGATCCTGCAATAACATATAATACCCACTAGAGGGCAGTAATGTACTGAGAAAATGTGTGTTTTTTCTTCTGCTGTTTGACCAGTTTGTAATCTACAGAGCTTGTCTTCATCATGGCCATCTGTGATCTGGAGCCTAACCCATCTGACTCTGAGGCGGAGGTGCTCCTTGTGCTGGTTGCCAGCCAATCGCAGGCCACAATAAAAAAACAGCCAACCTTAGAAATCAAATGTGAAGCAGACGCGCTAAACACTTTTTCACCGCGTGGCCTATTAGCAAATGAGTTTGATATCTCTCACTTTTGATTCCTTGACTCACTGTCGGTGTAAATGTGTCAAGTCTTTGAAAACGGCTGCTTTTGGCCACATCAGACCTGGTGTAGTAGTTTCTTCCATATTTTAGCCAATGGTATTTAAGTATGTCTTCCACACTTTGTCTTCGTGTGGCAAGGATGGACAGCCACGCCAGCGCAGCCCAAAGCCCATCCTTTTCGCGAATATGGTCTCCACCTGAAACATGATATATAACAAAGCAATCATACACTGAAAAATATTCAAAAATAAAACCTGAGGCTTAAGTAGTACTTGTTCCAAAGCTTTCTTCTCCACACAAAGACAGTCGACCTGCATCCATGAGGTTTCCAAAGAACTTCCACCCAGTGGGAGTTTCATATAGCTCTATTTTTGTTGCCTTGGCTACTCTGCAAGAAATACAAAAATAGACATCATTTGAAGCACACACAGATAGAATTGAAACGGAAACAAAACCACAAAACTTGATGAATATATTTTATGGTCACTTTATCCAAGCTTAGTCAAGCTAGCCGAGCTTTCGCGCATTGCTTGTCATATCCAAAATGGCCACTCTACAGTCAAACACAATCCACTAAAATCCCATAAAATAGTGGAAATGTATTTCTTGTTTGAAGGGTCAAACTGCAGATGTCATTTAAAATTTATTGGGCACAGCCGGACCTTTACTGCTTTAAATGGGATGCCCCTTCTTCACAAAACCTCTGGGCTATATTTAATTTTTTTACACTCATTATCATTCTTATTCTCTGAAAACCTTTTGTGGAGGTTGATCCTATTTTTGGAAGGTATAGGAAGCAAAAAAAAAAGCAACACACATGCACTGTTCTTTTCAATCCAAATTACGCCAAACGTTTTACCTGTCTAAGGCTGCACTTGTGGGCATGCTGCGGGCAAAGCCCCTCACGCCTCTGTGCTGAAAGTATGGGATACAAAAGATGTTGTCAGCAATGACGGCCACAGAGTCAGACGGGCTAACAAAGAGGCCGTGCTTCCCGAGGATCATGTTTCGATCCTAGAGAGCCAATAAGCAAACAGAAAGAAGAAATCAGAAACCTCGACTTCACATTCATTTTAGTCACAGAAGCCAAAGACTGATTTCTTTGATATGTAAAGCACAGCAATTAGGCTTCTCTCGTTGAATTTTTTACATCTGGGGCACACACCCCATCACCATCGAAAGCTGCACCAAAGTCAGGTTCTCCATCCCTCATGCTGTCAACCAGGTCTGCCGCGTGGATGAGGTTAGGATCGGGACATTGACCTCCAAAGTCCTCCATTGGGACACAGTTCACGGCAGAATTGGCAGGACAGCCCAACTCTTCACACAGAATTCTCTTCACATACGGACCTACCACTAGAGAGTAGAAACAGACAAACATGGACTTGAGGCTTACCTGTTGGATGAAGTTGGACTGTGGACATTAGCATGGAGCCATATGAATTTATAGTCACCTGATGTGGACACGTTATTCTTGATTTTACATGTTCATCAGTCTGTGACAAAATGACACCTAAACTCTGCTCAATGGTTTAAGTGGGATTTTTTTTTTCAAGAAAAACAACAACAAAAAAGTCTCACCTCCATGCATGGCATCCAGTCTTATCGTGATGTGGTTCTCACCAGATAGGAGCTCCTTCAGGGCAGCAAAATCAAAGATGTTCCTCATCAAGTTAGCATAGGACTCCACAGCATCCACAATTTCAACTTGAAACGATCCCCCAAACCCCAAAAAATGAAAAGAGAAGCTTTAAGTTTTGCTGGTTGAGAGCCTCGTAAAGTTACTTTTGTCCATTTTGGTTTCAGTTCATTCACCTATAAAGGGTTTGAACTTGTTCTCCAGATCAAATGTCTGTTTGCCCAGAGTTGTGAGATCCAGTCTGAGCCCGGGGCAGATGGCAAACTCCTCAATAGTTCTGCTGATTTGATAGATCTTGTTTGTGACGGTGTCATTGGCTGGACCTTGATGAAACGAAAAGAAATCATTCAGCCACATGTGTTAAAACGTTTCCCTGACTCTCAAATGTCATATCAATACTGTGCGCTTGGCTTTGTACAGTTTGCCTCAGTGACTCTGAGTTATTCATTTAGTTGGATATTATTACAGTATTCTTGAGTAATGCCCCCCCCCCCCCCCCCCCCCCCTGCATACCTCCATTTGCAGTGTTGAACTTGATGCCCAAATCTCCGTCCGGCCCTGCAGGATTGTGACTGGCAGTGAGGATGATGCCACCAATGGCTTTGAATTTCCTGATCACGCAGGAGCAAGCCGGCGTGGACATTAATCCATGGTGACCAACAATGAGACGGCCCACCTGAGAAAATGTCACAGGTAAATATCTGTGCGTGAGTGTGGGTGTTTTACTCGGCGTGATGAAAGCAAGCATACCACTTCATTGGATTTGATGTGCTTCTTCTTCCAAGGAGTCAAATTTCACTAAAAGGGGAAGTTGAGTCAAAAATGTTCTTTCCAATAATGTGTTCTATGCGACCATGTGAGTTAAAACACAGTATTCTGATTAGTATTGCATTTGTGGACTATCAATTAAGATGAAAAATCCACCAGTCTTTATCCATTTAAGGTGCGGCCATTTTGGCTTGTCGTGCCACTTGCTGTCAACTAAAAATGACATCACAGTTTGTTAGGGCTCAGGAAACGACCGTCAAGGCTCACCTGTTTTCTGGGTTTGGTCATGTGATTTTCTCATGTTAGTCCAAACATGGAACTCTGATTAATTTTGCGTTTGTGAAACATGAATTAAGCAGAAAAATACACTTATTTTCAACCATCTCAGGAGGAGGCCATTTTGAATTGCATTGACACATTCTGGCGACTGAAAATGACATCACAGTGCCTAAGGGATCAAATTGCAGACATTAAATGAGGCTACAGATCACCCGTGACCCTAATGAGGTTAAGCGGTGCAGCACATGGATGGTTGGCTGTATTAATAACAGACATCAATGATAATAAATTATGTTTATATTAAATTAGTTGATCTTGGATAGAAAAAATGTAAATTTTGCAATTGCACTATAGAGTAAGTTCTCAATCTATGGCAGAATTTTCTGCTTTTCTGATTCTGCACATTTGGGTGTCAAAACATATCAAGGTATGTTTTGAAGAGTTACAAATAGGCTTAACGTGATCAAACAATAACTGATCACTGAGTCAATCAGAAGATGGACCAATGCATCCAATCTATTTGAACAACTTGTGTATTTACTGTCCAGTCTACTCCCAGTATTTGCACGTAATTCGGATTGGCCTGGCCAAAATGATTAATTTTAAAACATTTGAAAAAAAAAATTGACTGCATATGCGGAGAAACTTTAGCCATTAACGATGGCAGCACAGAATGTTGCTAGAGTGAACAAGATTGTGTTTGCCATCATATTTATGCTTTATCTGATTGACGGCGTCGATTGTTCTGCAAATTACAGCATTACGACTAATCACTGATTTTGCAGAAAATGCAAAATATCTGCATAACCCACCCAGCCGATCTGATCTGTTAAGAAATTATGACAATTATAACAATTTTAGGGATGCTTGCACTGTGCATGGATAAAGTAAGTAAATGAGCACAAATGGTGTCACTGACCCCATTGGCAGCTGCCATCTGCACAATGACCTCAATAGCTGTTTGGTTAAAGAAGCGTCCATCTCCCCCCACCACCACTGTGGAACCCTGACGGTCACGGAGGTCAATGGAGGAGAAGATACTCTGGATGAAGTTGTGCAGATAGTTCCTCCTGGACTGGAAGACATGGACCTTTCTTCTCAGACCGTTGGTACCTGGTCTCTGGTCAGCGTAAGGGAATGTAGGGACAGTCAGCACCCGCAGAGGACTGTTGTCCATCTTTGTTTTGAAATTTTCACCCAATGCAGCAGCAGGCAAAGCGAGAGGAAAGCTGTTGTTTTGAGAGAACGTATTACAGAGATGGAACTGCTGGCTTAAATCTTGACTCCTCCTCTTATTTCCCCCCGCAGTGTGCACAGGGTGACAGTAGTCCTAACTGGACCCAAAATAACTTTTCAAACTAATATGTGTGTGTGTGTGTGTGTGTGTGTGTGTGTGTGTGCGCGTGTGTGTGTGTGTGTGTGTGTGCAGACGCAGGGCGAGTAACTGAAGACGCTCCTTCACACATGTGCAGGGAAATCACTGTCAAGCCATAAAGTTGTGCTTGGGCGTGTATGTGTTGAAACAGGGTGGTGACTTGCATGCATGGCATCTTATGTTGAAGGAGGAGCATTAGCAATGAAAGGGGCAATTACAATATCACTGGACAGAAATTGCAAGGGGATATATGGCTTTTACACCCTCTTAACAAAACACATAATCGACTCTAATAATAGATGGAAGACAGTGGTCATGTGGCAAGCACCGATACATTACAGCAAAAAAGCTTCTTTAGGGAGAATACAATTTTGCAAGTACTTCCGTGCAAATGCAAAATGCAATCTAACTGTGCGGCGAGGTAGAGTTTTCCTACTTACGCAGGTAGAAAGGAGATGTTGCACCGCTGTGGGAGGGAACGCAGCCAACTTGTTTGCCATCCAATGGAAGAAGCTCCCATCATTCAATTTAAATTCAGCGCAAAGAGAGGAGGACGGTCTACATGGCATGCACAGCAGATGCGGGATCTCGGTGCATGCCAAGTACATTTAAAAGAAACTGCAGGATCTCTACTTGCGGATGATTTAAAGTTGGCTGCGCTGGAGTGGGGACTTGGAGAGCGCCTTGTACCCCCAATCATGTGTCTCAGACTTTCTCCACCATGAAAATGAAGATGCGCTTATTTTTACGAGTTCATGGCTGGGAAAATAAAGCCCAATGTGTGTTTATTTACATCACGAATGGGTAAAAATTAACAAATTAAAAAGGATTATTATTATTATTAGTCATAAACCCGCAAGATTATTCAAAAATACGGTGGGGAAAATTAAGGAAAAAACATTTTTTAAAATGAAAAAATACAGAATGTGCCCCCCTCTAGAATTGAAGCTGCCCATCCCTATTTTAAATGGAAGATAAAGTTAATGTTTGTCACTCTCTTGGTAAGGCTCAACTCACTCGAGCGTGTGTACAAGATTGGATGCAAACATGCAAAATAGTGTGATCAAACTACATAAAAAAGAAAGAACTGCACTGCCCTTTACACTTTATTAACAGTACTTACAACTCTCGTGCTGAGTTGTAATGTGTAACAACTTTTCAGTGAAACAAAAGTTTATAGGATTGAAGCCATTCAAATGGTCCATTGCCGAGTTTCGCTGAGGTCGTCTGGTTTGATACACAAATTAAAGAAAAGCATCACTGGCCAGTACAAAAGGTTCTCTTTTTTTGTCTCCATCTTAGTATTTAAAAAAAAAATGCATCGAATAATAAAAGATACAGAAATGATCATTCTGTCAGTATATGTAGTTAGGGATTAGTACACCAAAAAGAATATCAACATTTGGGTAAGTTGGCCATTGCTAAGATAAATAATACAACACATCACATATAATAGCAGATATTTCATTCTGCGCAATACTGGGAACAGCTAAGATCCTGTACAGCACCCTCAAATTCACGGAAAAATAACAAATTAAAATATAGTTTGTTTTTCAATAAATGGCAATACATTCATAATTTATCAGTAATTTGAACTGGAGGGGTTACTCTTCAATCACCCTGTAGTTTGTACCACATTATGAAGATCGGAACAACTGAATGAATTTCCATTTGAAATGTTGAAAATAGATATTTCTTCTTGGTAATGAACTTAGCCCGACCCATCTGCGATTTCAGACAGAATAACTCTTGGTGCTGTTGCTCTGCACTTCGTTCCTGTGTAAGTGACTTGAATCCCTAACTGAGCCCATGCCTTCTGAAACGATGGCTGCCCACACATAGCATTTCAAACATTTTCCTGAAGTCAAAGGTTGTTGTTTGCGAGAAAACCACCAGTTTCAGATGACTGTGAAGACGTGTTGAAGGGAAAGACCGATATTTGTGTGAACCTGAGCGAATAAGAAGCTTTTCGCCCCGGCTTCAAATGAATCCCTCTTCGACGATCCGAACGTCCCTTGTGTCTCATGCGGAAATATCTCCCATTCAAGTTGGTGTCCCCACAGCTATTGAACCACCAACCACCTAAAGTTATAGGAAATTTGAATAAATGAAGAATATAGCTAGATGCTTTGAATTTTCAAGAAATGACATCTTTTTCACCTGTGTAGTTGTGGTCACAGTTGGAGTGCCGGTGCTTGTTATTGTCCCTGTCCTTAGTGGAGAACATCATGCCCGTGTGGTTCTTCATGGGGTCGCTCAGATCTCCTGACAATAGCTTGAGGTGAAGGGTGTAGTTGCTCTCTGGACCATCAAGGTCACAAGTGTATTCGATGAAGCGCTTATTGTGTTTCCAGTCTTCCAGATGGATATGAAGGACAGAATTGCCCTGTGCAACCAGCGAGTGAATCTTACTCAGACCCAGCCAAAACTCTCCTTGCAACAGAGACGATTGACCAGAAATGAGGGGCACAGACAGAAACATGAGAGGGCAAGTTAAAACCACATCATGACACAAAATGACACAGTACTGCGATTTATCCATTTTGTGTTCATATTGCATTTAATTGAAAGATGTTTGTTGTTTTTTTCTCTTTCTTCTTTCTACATACATTCTTGCTGCTGTAGGCTGTAAATTTCCCCAGTGTGGGACGAATAAAGGATATCTTATCTTATCTTATCTTATCTTAAAAAAGCAGCGGCAGACTACTGTGAGATACACAGTAAGAAACTCACTTCAGCTTATATCCAAATGACCACAATCGTCCCAAGTATCCTGAATTTGAATTAATCCATTAGCAAGCAAATTTTACACTTTATTTCAAAATGTATAAACACCAAAAAAAGAAAATACTGGTTTGTAATGGTCATAATGTAATCGTACTTTAAATTTTGGCTTCTCAAAAATAAACAATTAATGTGCAGAGGGGTGTTTTGAAAGTAGCTACCCTTTTTTTTAAATGATATTATGCCCTCCCTGAGCATGCTTTGACCTGTTTAATGACACCTCAGTTAGTGTTTACTGAAAAAGGAAATACACAACAAAAGAATTACTCACAAAACCATCGCTGGAGAAAAGTCAATGTAAAATCCCATTGACATGCTAACATTAAATTAGCATTGACCTAGCATTAGAGTGATACTACTTCAAATAAATACAAACGCTGTCGTAACACAGATACATATAACACAATAATAATCAAATGCACGTTATTTCCAATCTGTGGAAAATTTAGTCATACTAAAAGAGCATAATGGCAATTTCTTCTTCTACAGTACTCTGATTTCATTGTAAGTTAGCACACAATAGCAACAGCCGGTATATATTGCTATTATTTTAGTAGATTTTTCTTTTACTTTGCTTCTATTTTAATTCCAGGTTGTTCTTTGAAATTATATTTCAAGTTGAGCTTTCAAGAATTCAAGGAATTCCAACAAGCCAACACACATGACATGGCATGAAATATGATCCCCGAGGTCCCAGGTTATCCCAGTAAGTCACAAGAATTGTGAAAACAAAAAAGTGATCAACAAAATGAATACAATATTGGCACATCAAAGAAATCATTTTTCCGGCTTTTGACATACCGTGAAAATCTCCAAATCCATTTTCGTATTTCTCCCACGATTGGTCAAAGTTGACAGAGCCGTCTCTTCTACGCTGAATAACTGTTGCTCCATGATCTGCAAGAAAGTCAATAGAACAAATGTTTTTTTTGTTTTTGTTTTTTTTTTGGGGGGGGGGGGCATTTTGCATTTCCAGCAGAGTTTAAAAAGGTAATTTTGGTAGGTATACAAGTGCATCCAAATCAATTAAAATATTGTTGTTCAATTCCGAAAGTTATGATAGAAAGAAATCCCAACAAATGAATATACATAGAGCGATATACTTCATGGTTTCATTTTTTTAAAATATAATTTTGGCAATTACAGCAAACAGCTAACCAAAACCTCAAATTCACCATCTAATAAAATTTAAATATTACGCGCATTACAGTAAAAAATAAATATTTTCAATACAGAAATTAGAATAATATACTGTATGTGAACAACTGACATCATTTTCAACGATAATCCACTCGATTGCACAGCAAGCCAACAGCTTTCTGCACTTGGGAGCGAGAAAGAGTTGAAGCAATGGAAACCATTTTTTTCTCAAATGTTGAAGTAACTAAAATATGAATGGACTTGAGTCCACAAGCGGCACGGCGAGGCGTTACTTTACCTGCGGTCATGTCACAAAACACCTTGAAGGGCTCCGATCCATTAGGTCTGATGGCGTACACTCGACTGATTTTCTCACCTCTGTTGAACACTTCACTGCAGTCTGATGGGAGATCTATTTGAAGCGGACCAAAACAAGGTTGAAATGAGGAGCATTTCAAGTTAAATCATTTCCTCTGAAAGCCGTTGGCATGATGTATGCCAAGCACGGTGTAGGTAAAAGACAAAACTATGATTGCCATCTGGGAAATCTAACACCTTGATCATACATGCAGTCAGACTGAATAAACACATTTCCTGACAGATAGCGATTCTAATATCACTACAAAGCTCCCATCCAGCTGATACCGATCTTACCCATGTCTGGAGTTTTCTTGCTGGAGTCTGAGGCCAGATATGGGCTGAGTGTGGGTGTGTGGCTGTTGAAGGATTCAGGTATCCTTTCACTTGTGTCTTGAGCTAATGTACTGGCTGTAAGCTAGGGAACATCGTTAGCATCATAATTTGGACGCACATAATACATCCACCTCAGAGTCTAAAGAAACATGCAGACATATGCAGTTATGTATTCCTTGAGACCCAATGAATGAACATAATCAAGTTGATGATGCTCATTCATTGGGTGCAAAGAAAACAATCATCAGGATTGATTGACATTGTCAGAGAGGTCACAATTTCATGAAAGATAAATTTTACGTTCCTGTATTTTTTCATTGTCACAACGTTGAATCATAATGTGAGATGTTATACTGACATTGTGTTATACGAAACTCGTTACTAGCATTTAGCGGTGGCTACAGTGTTTAGCGGCTAGCAGAGTTTGCATCAAGTTCCCTCCCGGCGAGAGAGCCACCAGATTACTTTTGAAGGGCAGTTTCATGCAGAGTAGGTGTCCGTATCTTTAAAACATAAGATACGGGCAACTACTTCATCATTGCTACCTTCTGGTAAATCCCGACCAAACTCGAGCTTCTTTCTGATATGTGCAGCCACGATTTGGACATTTCGTGACAATTCCTTTGTCTAAAAGAATATTCCTCTACCTTTTCTTCCAGACTCTTGATTTTTACTCTCTGGTCGTTGAGTTGATCACTTTGCTCACTCACAGCCTTCAGCAGCTCTGTGATGCTTTGTTCCTGGTTGTTAATCACTCCCTGTTTTAAAGAAAGGAGTGAAGGGGGTAAAACCCGTTCACGGCTTTTTCATTCATCAATTCATTTCTGCTGCTCAATGAGTTGAAAACTATCCCAGCTGATTTAGATCACAAGGCAGGTCGTTTATCACAGCTCATAACCCGCTTTTTGATGACTACACCACACCAAAGCTTTTTGAAATCGGTCTGCTGAACTTCCCGGAAGAAGGAGATGGAGGGTGGAGCATGCCTCCAGGTGCCTTACCTTAAGACCATTGATGTCTCTCACTTGGTCGCCAGTCAACAGGCTCTGAGACACACTTCTCAGCTTCTCTTCCAGGCCTTCCACTTTGTTCCGCAGAGAGCTCTTCTCCAGCATGATGCCGTCCACCTTGGAGCCGATTTTAACAGATATGCCCCTGATCTCCTCATTGTTAGCTTGCAGCATCACCGCCGTCTTCTTCAGCTCCTCTTCCTCCTCCTTGATTTCACTGGCCAGCACAGAAAGTCGGTCGAACGAGTGGTCAAAGATGTTGAGCTTTTGGAAGATATCATTGATCTGCCCCTTGGTCTTGTGCACAAAATCCCGCAGGCTCTGGCCCAGCTCGAGGAGGCCGGTCGCCAGGAGTCGCACGTCGTCAAGAGCTGCAAAGTGTGAGGGGGTTTCAACAGAAACCTCGGGCTGCTCCTCTTTGCCGCACAGGACAGTTAGCCCGGCACCAGCAAGAATAAATAAGTAGATCAGGGTTGTTTTCATGTTGTCGTTCTACTTATCCGACTGCAGACAGCCGTCACGCTCTTCTGTGACTGGCTGAGTTGGGAACATGATGAGCTTTATACACTGTCAAAAGCATGTTAATGATTAACTTGGATCAGATCAATTCCGGTACTGTTTGGATTCTCCTCTTGACTGGAATACACACAGGGATTTTTCTAATCTGAAAAGATTTTTTTTAATCTGACAAGACTCCAGACATAAAGACATCTTTGGTCGCATTGTGTCAAATTAAAAAAAAATAAAAAAGCTTTGAATGACTGCTTTGGTTCTCCGCAATGATATTTTGGTCACTAGAGTATTCACCAACAGACAAAGGAGGATTATGTGGGATGCTCATAGTATGGAGTGGCAATCTACAAAGAATGATGACTGAGGCTCTCTGTTAATTGTTAACCACTCATGTCGCAGCAGCTGCAGAGGCCCTCGTTGTTTACACAGTAAACACAGTTACAACCTTGGCTTAAGCCACATGGCCTGATTACAGCTAAGTAAAATGCTGCTTGTTACAGTGGCCGACTTGGGTGGCAGCTGACACGATGTGAATTGCGTGACTGTTAGCCTTGGAGGGGCAGGGAGAGTGAAAGTAGGTGTCTCGGTCCAAAACAGGGAAATGGGCAAGTTCATGATATAATTTTGCTCTTTCACATTCATCATGTTGTTCCTGTTCAGGAATTTGCAAAGGACAGGAACAGGGTTGACTGTACGGCCAATAAAATAAAAAATTAAAGTTTGAAGTAATAAAAGGAAAGCAAATTCCCACCACTACAAAGTAAATGGAAAGTAGACATGCGTACCTTGACTCAGCAGCAGCAACAATGAGCAGAGTGAAAGAAATCAGTCAACTAAATAAAACAACAAGGCACACATCGATAAGACATCACTGGCTGAAGGGAGCTGATTGGCTGACACAAGGAACAGGGACGATGAGAAAAGGTGGAAACCAAAAACAGGGGCGAGACAAGACATGAACATGGGGCACAGGAAAACAAGACATAACGGCAAATAAAATCAAAATATCACCGAAACAGTGCAAACAAAGATTATGACATAAACACAGTGTATTGTGTGCCATACCCCCAATGACTGTATATTAGTGACATACTGATGTGAGCGCACCTTTCCACTCTTTGAGTAGGAACGGTTCTGGGCAGCTCCCAACTCATATCTATAAAGGTCATGAAATCAACATGGTGAACGTTTATCTTGTAGTCAAATTGTACCTCGGTATATTACACATCATAGCTTTTTCGTGAATACATTTAAAATTGAATGTCGGATTGTAAGTATATCAACCAAACCTTTAAAATTCAGAGAGTAACCACATTCTCTCATTTCAAAACATCAATTTACTGTCCGCCGTGTGGGTGGTGCAGGGTTGCGCGCGCTTGCAGTGCGGTGAGGGTGGTGTGACTGATCATTCACAACAAGATAAACAAACTCCAG
The DNA here is from genome assembly GCF_025434085.1 of Hippocampus zosterae. NCBI lineage: Eukaryota > Metazoa > Chordata > Actinopteri > Syngnathiformes > Syngnathidae > Hippocampus > Hippocampus zosterae. Next base: position 11,284,465 of record NC_067465.1, read on the forward strand.
TAATCAATGAAAAAAGCTTGCTTCAATTGTATGTAATATGCAGAAGAAATCCGGGTCAGCCGGAGAGAGAAGCCTCAGATAGCCATTTAAATCACCAATAGCCATTTAAAGCCAGACGTCTGTTATTCAGATCAGACGAGAATATGAAAAAAGTAGATCCTGAAACGTACTGCCAGAGCTAAAATCTGTCACTATGATGACATATATGAATTATAGTGTGGCCCGGTGGCTGGCAACCGGTTCAGGGTGTCCCCGAAGACAGCTGGGATAGGCTCTAGAACGCCCCGCAACCCTTGTGAGGATCAAGCGGATCAGAGAGTGTGGATGGATGAATGTGTATGAAATATACACTCAGCAGTTACTGCGCTCGGCAAACTTGCATAAACCAATAGGATCCATAACATACATTTTGAATTTTAACCCTTTCATGGACCCCGTAACCTGACAACATGATCAGCTGTCCACTGGAGTAATCGCTGTACTTGAAAGGGGTAAAATATACTCTAACTATTCATAGGAGCTTCGTGATTATGTACTGTGATGTAAAATGAATCATAATGAGCACTTGAGAGGAGCGCTTACAGAAATGCGCTCAATGTGCAACAGTGGTCCCCAACCCATGGGCCACGGACCGGCACCGGTCCTTGGGTCATTAGGTGTCGGGCCGCACAAAAAGAACAAAGAATTTACATTACTTCCGTTTTCTTTATTTCAGAACTTGAAAGATGTATTTTGAAACATTACCAGATTGTCTGTTACGTCCGTCGACAATATGTCACTCTTGACGGAGCTCAAGGCGCACTTCTTGGTCATGTAAAATGAAAACCCAGGGGTTTGCAAAAAGAGTAAAAAACAAACGTCTTTAGGAAGTTTCTTTGGGAAGGGGAAAAGGAGACAGAAGAGGAGCCTACGACTTCCAAGAAAAAGAAGGCAACAATTAATAGACAGTATCAGGAGTCCTACTTAAACTACGGATTTAACCCACTCTGCCTAATAAGCGGCGGTGGTGAGTCGTATTTTTCATGCACTTTGTGTTGGCGGTGCATCTTATTTTGAAGGCACGTTTAAAGGTTACCATAGCGACCAGAGAGCGTGGGCAGCCAGATAGGACGTTCCTTGTGTCATGATTCGTGTTTATGATTAAGTTTCGAAAAATACCACCGTTTTCACATGCAGGTCATATCATATTATTTGGTTGTATGTATCAGTCAAAATAGTGTCTGACATTAAACCGGTCTGCGGGGCAAAATAGGTTGGGGATGCTGATGTACAATAAACACTACAGTACACATAAGGATTCACACTTGTTTTTGTGATTTTTTTTTTCAGTTGTTGGGAGGCCCTCTTGTTGAAGGGATGGTCTCGATCCGCACGTCACTACCTCACGTTTCTGCTGACCAATGCAGCAAAAGCTCAATAGGGAGTGACCACAAGTCACCATTACATAACACACGTCGAATGTTTGGACACGAAAGTATCCTTAAAAGGGCTCTGCTTTAAAATTGTCTCCACTAATCCAGGAACGTTCAGTGGTAAAACCCTTAGCATCCTTACCGCATTGTGCTCATCGCTTATAAAGTCTCAACGCAAGTAACTCAACTTTCCTCGAGGTTCACTTTCCACCAAGAGGCAACTTTCCCCGGAGGACGGAAATGGGAGGGAAATTAATATCCGACGGCGGGCAAGCTTTTACTGCCTTGACTAAAAGTATCTATGTAAGTTAATAATTTAGTCAGCCCCCCCGGCCCCTCTCCAAAAAAAACTAACTGTGAATCTAAAAACAGTCTGTTTAATCAAGATACTGTACCACTGAAATGTGATGCAATTCCAAATCTTTCTTTGAAACTGCCACTGACTAAGATTTTTGCATGACAGCCAAGTTTTCTCAAGCATGTGTACAGTCTGTCAAAGCTATAAAGGCAGCCCCCCTCCTCCCCCAGCACTCCCTCCACTGTGAACCACAATCCCTCATGGAGTCAGTTGTCTGCCTGGGTAATGGAAAAGGAGTATTTTTTTTTCAGTACTTAATGATTCCTTTTCCATCCTTGGTGGGAAACGAGGCAGGGTAGCAGCTTATTAAAAAGATCATATTCCATATCGATACAAGTTAGGTCAGGTGTATTTACTACACCAGGAAACCGCGAGAAAGAAAGACTCCCTCTTGCATAGTCAACCAGTTGTTAACTACCGGTAAAATGAGGAAGTCTTTTGCAGCAGCACACACAGAGAGTTAAAAAATATATACATCACAATGCCTGGTTTTGTTCAATTTCTTGTTCGTATGAATGCCTGGTACCATGGAAGATGGTGAACAGACAGTGTAAAAAAACATGGAATGCCCACACACTTAAAAAAAAGGTGCTGGGTTGTTTTCTGGACCCACTTGCTGGGTAGTTGTGGATTTTGAATCTGACTTTACTTCCGTTGGCAGTTTATTCCAATTGCGCGCAACAGCTAAATGCTGCTTCACCGTGTTTGCTTTTGAAACCTGGGCTCCACTAATTGACTCGAGACTGCAGTCCTCAAAGCCCGACTGGGTTTACACTACTCACAAAAATTGACTTGGCTTTCAGGTGAAATTAATGGAAAATGTCAAAAGTTCACGCTACAGGGACATCGTCATGAAAATAGGACGTTTAAGTAGGACGCACTGGTGATTTGCTCATCTCAAACAATTCATTGAAACTGAAGTTACACCACAATTAAAAAAAAAAATCTCAATAACTTGTCATGCATTCAAAAGCTTACAGAAGGTCACATTAAGTTCACCTGTAAAGGTTTGAATGCATTTAAGGCTCGTCCTGAAATTTCACCTGAAAGCCAAACATCCGTAACATTTTGTGAGTAGCATATATTCAATCAGCATTTCTTTAATGTATTCAGTGATTTATAGACCGGTAGCAGATTTTTTAAAATCGACTCCACAGCTAAGTGAGAGGCAGCCTCTACCGGAGAGGACTAATATCTTCTATGCACTTTTGAAGGAATCCAGTCTGAAGACCACTACAATAATGAAGTCTACTGGAGATAAAAGCACGGACAAGCTTTACCTGATCTGAAGGTTCTCTCTTTATAGAGGACTGCTGGAGCTCTGACAGAGTGACCATTGTTTTCTAGGTCACTTCCCTGACCTTGGCCCATCTCCCTGATTGTTCAGTTTTAGACGGGTGGCCAGTTCGAGGAAGAGTCATGCTGGTTCGGAATTTCTTCCACTTCCGGGTGATGGAGGCGGCTGTGTTCACTGGAATCAGTTTCTGTACCCTTCCCCAGGTTTGTTCCTTGAGAAAATTCCTTTGACGTCATGCCTGGTTTGTGCTCTGTCATACACCTGCGGGACCTTGTTGTGTGGAGACAAAAGAAAATAATAGATTCCATTTTGGAATGTGGCTGTAAGATAAAATGTGGAAAAAGTGAAGCGCCGTACATGGGGCCAAAAGGCTATTTTCTGCTCACCTTAATATGGTGTGTGTGCTTATGAAAAACAGATGATATTCTTTGTTCTTGGCGTGATGGTGGTCAAAGAATGAAAGAGGATCCATGAGGAATGACGGGTATGCCTTCCATAGATGGCACGAGCTCCGTGCTCTCTCCCTTCTGTTGACTTGCCATAGATCCCGTCGCATTGGATAGAGTTACACATTCTGTACAAGGGAGGTCTAGTACTGACACTTGTGTTACTGGGGGGTGGGCTACTTTTTTTTTTCCTTCCACGCCATACTCAAGTAAATGCCCCATCTTGTCACACGATGCCATCAAGCCTCCAGCTGACTTTCTCAGCAAACTACCTCTTAACTGTTGTTTCTAGTAGGAAGGCATGTTCACAAGCTCCTCCCTGCTCTCTACTCTCTTATTTTTTTTCTTAACACAGCGGCAAACCCAGCTTCTGTTATGGCGGAGGCTGCATGCACGTTGGCATTTATCAAACAGCCCTGGCATGTCACTCTCCCTGACAGCAAGGAAAACACACATAAATACACACACAGACACACTCAGGGTGCACGGCGCTGAGGGAACACCGTGGACCACTTATATCACAGGAGGAAAAGTTTGTATTAAGGTACGTTTTTAATTTAATTCATTCATGAGGTTTTGTTTCATTTTTTTTACAGCATGGATGCTGAACGGTCACCTTGAATGTTTTCTCCCCAATGAGTTGTTGCTCTAAATTTAGGCTGAGAATGTGCGCTACATACTATACTTTTAGGAGAATAGCTACACTTTCACATTGTAAGGGATTGTCAAAGAGTAACGCGATATAATGATGTATGTCTACGTAATCGCAGGCAAAGCTGCAAATGTTTAACCTTTCCCTGTGAATATACCATGACGCTCTTTTCTTGCACGAATCTCTGGCAGCTGTTTCAAGGTATGAGCTTTGTCTGCGCATACCCAACAAATTCAATACCGCTAAGATGCCACACTATATCGTTTGCCCCTCTTGCTGTTGGATAACACAAGGATACCATGCCAGGACAGTCCGCAATTCCGACACGATACCGCTGGCTACTGGGTGAAAACAAGACCACAAACATTTTTTTTTAAATGGAGGTTTGAAAGGAGAAAAATCAAGCCAAACCACTGGTTTTAGTATCTAAATCTCTTCCAGTTATGCACTGGAAAAAATGCTGAATGTACAGCCAAAAAGTTGGGGAAAAGGGAGGATTTTCTAAGAAGAGAACAAAGATCATAAAAACAAAGAAGCAAACCATTTTGCAGATGACCAGCGGAAAGGAAATGAAGACGGAGAGGGCAGAAGTCATGTTTTACAACATGTCGTGTCTGTGCTCAAATATTAAAAAAAAAAAAACTGTTGAAAATGCCTGATATTAGAGGACTATACGAGCTAAGTAAACTTGCAAGCTTGATAAGCCGCCAGTATAGCAACAGCCGTTTTTTAAATTAGCGTTGTTGTCCGTTCTTACGTGCTGATAATCTCGTTGACAGCCGAGCACTGTTCAAAGTGAAAGTAGGAATAAGTCAAGAACGCAGCAAATACACAGATGATGTCAGCTACCTCAAACCAAGGCCGCGTCGGTTGGATCCTGGTGAAGGCTAAGCTAGGAAAATAGCAAATTTTATTCAGAGTGCCTCAATGTGTTTATGATGCTAATTTTATAATTATTTTTAAAATCAGGTTCTTGCGATATTTTCATTTTTGTTTTTAAGTTTGACCTATGAAAGATTGCGTAATACTGTACAGATTTTACCGTGCGTTATAATTTATAGCATTGATGTTTCAGAAAGGAATTCTACCTGTTGCTGTGCCTAACCTAGAAAAATAAATAAATACGATTGTAATACCGTATTGGCCCAAATATAAGAAGGTGTTTTTTTTTTTTGCATTGAAATAAGACAAAGAAAAAGTAGGGGTCGTCTTATATTCAGGGTCTAGACGTTATACCTATTCACAACGCCAGATGGTACCAGATATCATTGCAGCGAATTCTGAATTTGACTCCCCAGGCCAAAGTGAACCCCTGTCACGAAGAATAAAAATAAAAATAGCGGTAGCACGAAGAAGAAAAATAAAAAGTAGTGGTAAGAAAGAAAATAGAAGAAAATAATAGAATAGAGATAACAGAAAATGAAGAAACGTAGAGACAGTCTGGAGAAAAGTGGGTGGAAGATCGGCCAGGTTAACCTGCAGCTGAGGAGAAGTTGTGATGTAATTTACGTTTTAAAAGACAGAAGCCATTCATTTACGAATGTGATTGCACTTTAGTTTACATATTTAAACGTTCAGATATTAAGATTTGAATGAGGCAAAATAACATGCTTTTTCTCTCAAATAGTGTATATTGTTCTAATTAATTGTTTCAGGTGTACTGTAATTATTTTCTGTATAAAAATTAACGTGGTGTTCAAAAAGTATATTTTTTCAAACTTGAGTCTTGAAAAAGATGGGGTCGTCTTATAATCAGGGTCGTCTTATATTCGGGCCAATAAGGTAATTTAGAAAATGAATCCATTAGTGTATTCTTTTTTTCTCCAAATTGAACAGGACTGTTCATCAACCAGAAACCTCGATTCTCCTGAATTTCTAGTTTAACAAGGCCAGACGTTTAGCTTAATTCAAATAACAACACCAGGTCCCTCTTGGCATTGCCAGAGAAGATTATGGCATAATAAATATGGCAATGGCATAATTCTGAATCTCAAACATTGTCTTCCAAGATGTGGATTATAATGTCATGAAGTGTTTTTGTGGTTCGGCTTTTGTTTCATATGTCTTGTCTTGCTTTGTCTTGTTGTCAGCGTTGTCCCTTTTGGCTACTAATCAGCTCCCCCCCTCCCTCCAGCCACTCGTGTCTTGTCCAGGCTGTGCCTGGTTGTCTCATCAAGTTTGCTTGTATTTAGTTCCCTGTTTTATTGCAGTCTGTCTTGGTTCGATGTCGCTGTCAAGACTTGCAATGTAATTTGTGGGTTTGATGATGATCATGAATGAATGAATGTTAATGCAAGGCGGTCAAAGAAGGCCCACAGTGATGATAAATAAAAACAAAACAAAACAGTGAATGCATTATAGTATTCCTGTAAACCACAGGTGTCAAACTCAACGCCCGGGGGCCAGATCTGGCCTGCCGCATCATTTAATGTGGCCCGCAAAAGCAAATCAAACGTCAACTTCCATGATGCTTGCTACAATGTCGACCAAAATTTTAAATGTTCTTATGGAATAAATAAGAGACACATTGTAAGCATTTTCTTGTAACCAAACCACTCAGTACAGTAACTTAAACAATAGTTGAATAAACAGTTATTATTTATTATTTTTTTGTTGTTGGGGGGTTGGGGGGGGGGGGTCAGTTATAATGGCCCTCCAAGGGAAAAGGTCATTAAAATGTGACCCAAATGAAATGAGTTTGACACACCTGCTGTAAACCAAAATATGATGCATTTTCACTTAACTCTTTCTGGGACAGCGGCTACTACAGTGGACAGCTTATCATGTTATCGGGTTACAGGGTGCTTTGGAAAACCCCAAGGGCATTAAACTCACTCTTGATATTTAACTTTGACTGTCGTCATGTTTTGCAAGGGCCTCTTTGGGGTAAATGCTCTTTTTTTGTGGCTCCAAGCACAGACAACTAAACATGGGAATGTGAAAATTGTTGGGCAATGACTCTTGGGAGATTCCTAACCCAGATGCCATATTGTTTTTTTCGTGGTTATGTTGGTGAAGGGAGACATGTATGACTGACTATATTTAGGTGTAAGAACCGGAGAGGCTGTTCGAGGCTCACTTGTTTGTTGAGTTGAAGAGCAGGAAATACAGAGCCATTCAAAATTGGATGGCACATTGATAGCGTTGGGGCTTCGATGATAGTTTGTGTTAAGTCTTCAACAAGTAAATTATGGCAGTTAAATCCATCCATCCATCTTTTTTCTAATCCGCTCATCCTCACGAGCGTCGCCGGCGTGCTGGAGCCTATCCGAGCCGTCTTCTGGCAGTCGGCGCGGGTGCACCCTAAACTGGTTGCCAGCCAATCGCGAGGCAGATAAGCTCACATTTGTTTTTTTTGTAACACATCATGACATATGCGTGTGGCGGGAAAACCCAAGACATAAACAAACATTAGAATAACAAATAAGGTTTTGTTTACTGTACAACTTCCACCAAATGAGGATTTTATACTCCGTAAAAAAAAATCTTTCCAAGCAGAGGTGCAATTATTAAACACCAACTCATCGATTTATCAAAATAATCGATAGTTATTCATGATGATGAAGTCATTTAGATTTTTTATAATGGTCCAAATGATCACAATATCAGCTTCTCAACAGTAAATATTCTACGATTTCTGTGGTCCTCCTTGATCGAGGACCGATTGTGTTTGTGTTGAATCAAAACAACACTTTGAAAAACAAACGTGAATATTTTTGCCTATTTTTTGGCATGTTTCTGTCACGTTGCAAGGTGGTGGTGGACCCCAAAAAGCAGACAGGAGGGAGGAGCAGGGTATATTTGAAGAAGTGTTTTGATAAAACACAGAAAACTAAATCCAAAACAAAGTCCAAATTAACAAACAAAAACCATAACTTAAACAAAAACTATCACTAACCAAAACACTACTAGAACAAACATGACAGCAGCAAAGGAACGGCAAACAAACAAACATAACAGTCGCAAGAGCAAACAATAACCCGACGCTGAGTGTTCGGGCTGGGAGCCCGACCGAATCATGACAGTTATGGACCAAACCGGTAACCAAATTAGAATGAATTTATATGTGTGCACTGTCAATGTGAAATAAAGTCCTGTTTTTGAATAAAGGGATGGAAATTGAAACAGATTTATCCGAGTAATCGATTATTCAAATAATTGTGAGAAGCAGCCCGGAGTGGATTCGACTCTTCTCATCTTGTAGTTTGTCAAAATAAAAACAGTGACAAATAGTATCTGCATCTAAATCTGATGACATGTACCGCAGCTTTACACCACATATATGGGCTAAATTAAGACGTGTCAACGTGAGTGCTGAAAGATTCCTGCCAACAATAAAGCCACCTTGCATCCAGTATATACTGTCTGCTGGCATCAGTGTAAAAACACAAGATAAGAACATCCGTATTTACAACTGAAAACTACATTTAAATGCATTCCCTTCCGCAACATTTCCCATCCTCCATATTCAACAAATGGAGCTAATTTATCCAAAAACTGAATCTTCCACAGTACATTTAGATTCAGATTACTCATGCCTATTGTGAAATATTGCTGATCTGACATTATCCAGCACACATTTGGTTACATTTTTTATGAAAACGTGCATGTTGGTCCCCATGCATGGCACGCTCGCATTATGAAGTGTCTGTTCCGTTACAGATGCCGTGTGCAAATTTCATGTATTCTGCTTTTTGCTGAGGTCTACTAATGAGTTATTCAAGAACGGAGGTCAAATTTCCCAGCCGAACATTTTGTGTTGGTTGTTTACGGCATAGCTGGCATTGCAGAATGCCTCAGTGGCTGCCTTGGTGGTCTGGAGCAGGGAGGAGAACACACAAGGTCAGTAGGGCAAAATCGGCAAGGAGATGACTAGATTTAGTTGACAGATTGCGCACGATCAGGTTGTAACTGTTTCAAGATAAAAGAAAGCTATAATTGCTGATTTGATTAGGATTATGGACAGATTGTGTATTAAACGTTGTAAAAAATATACAGTAATCCCTCGCTACAACACTGTTCATCTTTCACGGCTTTGCTGTTTTACAGATTTTTTTCATGCATTTTTTTTCTACAGTGCATTGTGTTCTGCATCCTGTTTGGCAACGGTACAGCTTGTCAAATGTTTTGTACCGTAATTAAAAAGTGCTGGATTTTTAATTTTTTTTTAATCAACCCTAATTCCAGCTACCTGGACAAAAAGAATCCAAACACATGGGAGTCATTTGTCTTGAGGTTCAAAAATCAATATCACATGAGGTCTCGGCGACCTTGAGTTTTGAGTGACACAATTACATTTTTTTTGTGTGTGTGTGTCCAATTTAACAGGGGAACAATGACCTAAAAAAAAAAAAAAAAAAAAAAAACCCTTCAATCTACTGAAGTACACGTTAACAAGAATAAGGCCGACACATGGGCACAGAATTAAAACATAATGCTTCTTCTACTTTTTGTACCTAGGCAAAAGAAGGGAAGAATGTTTATTTGGTTAAGAACTGACTGGCCCGACCAAAATGAGCAAGCTAAATGACTAAATTATTCCACAGGCCAGCGCCATGGCCATTGCTGTGGGTTAAAAGCGGATTTTTATGAAGATGTATTAAAAAAAAAAATCATGTCAAACTGAATTATTGAGTGCAACCAGAGCTCAAGTTGAAGACTATGAAATGTTAGAAAAGTAAACAAACTGTTGATTTAAGCAAAGAGGGACAACACACTACAAGGGAGAAAAACAGTGAGTCATAACAATGCTTGTATGCCTTCACAAATATGTTGGGGTTTTTTTTTTTTCTTTTCTGCTGCCCATAGCTGCAAGGGCTAAAACGTAGTTTGTTATTCTCGGCCCTCATCTTGGACAGCAGGGTAGTAATCAAGTGAGGATCAGACGTGCCACAGGAAAATAACAGCCATCCATGTGCATGGAAGAAATGAATCAGTGAGGGAGGGGAAAAAAAGCAGCACATCACTCAGACAACGTGAGGGACAAAAAAGGAAGGCAATTAAGTGCAATTGTTTGGATTTTGTGCAATCAGCTAAAACAGCCTCAAGTGTAATCCTCTGCATGATGTGCCGTCTCACCAAAAATACCACAGCTCAACCTCAAGGACTGCCAGCACCAAAATACTTTTGTTTTTCTCCTGCACTTCATGTATATAGTCATTATGTAATTATTCATTTGCCCTTTGATATATTTACATTATGGGATAGCCGCATAACAATTTCCGTTGCTTGTAAAAAAAAAAAAAAAGGCTCGGGCACTTATTTTAATGTGTTATTTTCTGTTGTAATTTTTTTTTTCTTTTGACAGACATCTCCAACAGATGATGTGACAGCAAATCCAAAAACATGGACAGATATAATGGTATGTTTCAAATGGTCACTCAGTAGAAGAAAAAAAACACCATATACTATGTAAAAATTTTAAATTACTTAACAGGGAGATTATGCAATTATACAAACAAAAATGTGTGAACGTGCCTGTGGGATGCGTTGATGTTAACACTAGTTATCCATCCATCCATCCATTTTCCGATCCGCTTATCCTTACAAGGGTCGCGGGGGGTGCTGAAGCCTATCCCAGCCGTCTTCAAGCAGTAGGCGGGGTACACCCTGAACCGGTTGCCAGCCAATCACAGGGCACACAGAGACGAAAAAACCATCCACGCTCACACTCACACCTAGGGACAATTTCGAGTGTTCAATCTGTCTGCCATGCATGTTTTTGGAATGTGGGAGGAAACCCGAGTGCCCGGAGAAAACCCACACAGGCGAGAGGATAACATGCAAACTCCATACAGGAAGTCCGGATCGAACCCATGACCTCTGCACTGGTCGACGCGCTAACCACTGTACCACGGGGCGGCCAACACTAGTTATGCTAATGGTAATTAGAAAAAGATAGAATAAGACAAGAAAATAAAATAATCAGTCTCGCGTTAGTGATCCAGTGGTTGATGTTAATAGACTCGATGCATGCACCATTTCCGCATTTGGGGTACAATTGCGTCGCAAGTCCAACGCGTAGCAATAACATTGATAGCATCGAATTCTTTATAAGATACTCGCTGTTTCCTGGAATGACGACAAGTTACCGTAAAGGACATATTACCTTTCTAATTGAAGCTATCAAACCATCGGAAGCACATAACACGCCGCATCTTGTCCAATGTATTGTTCAAAAATGCAATTTTCATGTTTACAGGGAATATGCAACCGACCAAAGCTTCAGAAAGTGGCATCAAAGGCAACCTTCCATACTCAGTGGAAACCCCATATGGTTTTCGCCTCGACTTGGACTTCTTGAAATATGTTGATGACATTGAGAAAGGCAGAACCATAAAAAGAATTTCGATCCAGCGCCACAGTAAAGGCCCTCGGGCTAGCACCCTTCCTCGGCACCCGAATACTTCCGGGTATGGTTACCGTCCAAGCCCCTGGGGATCAACCGGAGCGCTTGGCCCCAGGTCTCGACTGTCCGATGACCACCACCACAGCTCTACTCCCTGGCTGTATGACCACAGGTCACCCATTTCACCACGTGGCCGAGCAGAAATTGAGGCCAAAATCCGCGCGTTTGATGAGCAACCCTTGGGTGAGCACATCCGACCGCATCTCCTCCGGGCCTCCAGTCTCCCCCTTACAGTACTTTTGAGACAAGGATTGGAGGCAATGGAGGAGCCCGCTAGCCTAAGAAGCTCAAGGGGTCATCTTGGAGACAGAAACAAGTCTTGTGAAGACATCTTAGACTCCCCAGAGAATCCTCACACTCAGGATTGCTCAGGCCTGTTGAGACGCCTACGAGATGCCTTGGAACATGTGGAAGAGCTGGAGAGGGAGGTACGGGTCATTCCAGACCTCAGGGCACAGATCTGTCAGCTACAGGAGGAAAAAGAAACGCTGCGGTCGCAAATTCAACCGCTCTCTTACACCAATGGGACCCACGACAACAACAAAAATTCACGCTATGAACGATGTACTCGTAATAGTCGAGATGATAATCCTACACATGAGTGGAGGATGAGCACGGATTTGGACGAGCTACTGACGGTGACGTCGCTCCAGGCTAAGGTGGCCATGCTGGAGCAGAAACTGCACGAGACTGAGCTGGACCTTCAGAGGGCCGCAGGACGGCTGAGACAGTTGCAGAAGGCGAGCAAAGATAAAGATGAAGAGATTGAACGCTTGGTCACAAATTCCGGCGTGTGGCTACAGGCAGAGAGAGTTGTTGTCGACCAGGAGGCGGATGAAAGCACGGCAATATCAAAAAGTGTCGGCGCAAATGGACAAAACGCTCATCTCAAAGATGATGTCGAATCCCCTGAAAGCTGCCTGCCGACGGAGATTTCTGCTGACACGTCTGTGGTCATCCAGCACATAAATAAGATCAAGCGACTCCTGGATCAGCAGTGGGAGTGTTTGAGTGCGGCAGAGGAAGAGAAACGCCCAAAGGTTATCTCCTTGCAGCAGGAAATGATGGGACTCGTCGACATCCTTGCATGCCACTACACTCAGCTCCGAAACAACAATGGATACGCCCTTCAACATGGAGGTAGCCTCAACTTTGTTTTACTGCAGTATGAGCACGTAAAAAGACATTGCAATTTCATAGCTGTGTGATTGTTGTGGATGGAACAAGCATTCACAGTCAGGCTTTATGTACAGTAGATATGGCAAGGCTT